>NC_072439.2:38486562-38791328 GCF_028878055.3 Symphalangus syndactylus
AGTTTGGCAGAATGCTTCTGCGTAGTTTTTATTTGAAGATATTCCTTTTTCCACTATAGGCCCCTTAGCGCTGCAAATGTCCGCTTGCAGTTTCTACAGAAAGAGAGTTTCAGGACTTCTCAATCAAAAGTTACGTTCAACTCTGTTAGTTGAATGCACACAACACAAAGAAGTTTGGCAGAATGCTTCTGTGTAGTTTTTATTTGAAGATATTCCTTTTTCCACTATAGGCCCTTTAGCGATCTGAATGTCCGCTTCCAGTTTCTACAGAAAGTGTGTTTCAAACTCCTCAATCAAAAGTACATTTCAACTCTGCTAGATGAATGCACACAACAGAAAGAAGTTTGGCAGAATACTTCTGTGTAGTTTTTATTTCAAGATATTCCTTTTTCAACTATAGGTCCCTTATTGCTCCGAATGTCTGCTTCCAGTTTCTTCAGAAAGTGTGTATCAAAACTCCTCAATCAAAAGTAAGTTTCAACTCTGCTAGCTGAATGCAGAGAACAGAAAGAAGTTTGGCAGAATGCTTCTGTGTAGGTTTTATTTGAAGATATTCCTTTTTCCACTATAGGCTTCTTAGCGCTACGAATGTCCACTTCCAGTTTCTACAGAAAGTGTGTTTCAGACTCCTCAATCAAAACTATGGTTCAACTCTGCTAGTTGAATGCACAGAACAGAAAGAAGTTTGGCAGAATGCTTCTTTGTAGTTTTATTTGAAGATATTCCTTTTTCCACTGTAGGCCCCGTAGCACTCCGAATGTCCGCTTGCATTTTCTACAGAAATAGAGTTTCAGAACTACTCCATCAAAAGTAATGTTCAACTCTGCTAGTTGAATGCACAGAATAGAAAGAAGTTTGGAAGAATGCTTCTGTGCAGTTTTTATTTCAAGATATTCATTTTCCACTATGGGCGCCTTAGTGCTGAGAATGTCCGCTTGCAGTTTCTACAGCAAGGGAGTTTCAGAACTTCTCAATCAAAAGTAACGTTCAACTCTGTTAGTTGAATGCACAGAACAGAAAGAGGTATTGCAGAATACTTCTGTGTAGTTTCTATTTGAAGATATTCCTTTTTCCACTATAGGTCCCTTAGGTCTCCGAATGTCCGTTTCCAGTTTCTACAGAAAGTGTGTCTCAAAGCTCCTCAATCAAAAGTAAGGTTCAACTCTTCTAGATGAATGCACATAAGAGAAAGACGTTTCACAGAATGCTTCTGTGTAGTTTTTATTTGAAGATATACATTTTTCCTCTATAGGTCCCTTACTGCTCCAAATGTCCGCTTCCACTTTCTACAGAAAGTGTGTTTCAAAGCTCCTCAATCAAAAGTAAAGTTCAACTCTGCTAGTTGAATGCACAGAGCAGAAAGAAATTTGGCAGAATGCTTCTGTATAGTTTTTATTTGAAGATATTACTTTGTCTACTATAGGCCCCTTAGCGCTCCGAATGTCCACTTGCATTTTCTATAGAAAGAGAGTTACAGAACTTCTCAATCAAAAGTAACGTTCAACTCTGTCAGATGAATGCACAGAACAGAAGAAGGTTTTGCAGAATACTTCTGTGTAGTTTTTATTTGAAGATATTCCTTTTTCCACTATAGGCCCCTTAGTGCTCCGGATGTCAGCTTCCAGTTTCTACAGAAAGTATGTTTCAAAGCTCTTCCATCAACAGTAAGTTTCAACTCTTCTAGGTGAATGCACAGAACAGAAAGAAGTTTGGCAGAATGCTTCTGTGTAGTTTTTATTTGAAGATGTACCTTTTTTCCACTATAGGTCCGTTATTGCTCCAAATGTCCGCTTATAGTTTCTACAGAAAGTGTGTTTCAAAACTCCTCAATCAAAAGTCAGGTTCAACTCTGCTAGTGGAATGCACAGAACAGAAAGAAGTTTGGCAGAATGCTTCTGCGTAGTTTTTATTTGAAGATATTCCTTTTTCCACTATAGGCCCCTTAGCGCTGCAAATGTCCGCTTGCAGTTTCTACAGAAAGAGAGTTTCAGAACTTCTCAATCAAAAGTTACGTTCAACTCTGTTAGTTGAATGCACACAACACAAAGAAGTTTGGCAGAATGCTTCTGTGTAGTTTTTATTTGAAGATATTCCTTTTTCCACTATAGGCCCTTTAGCGATCTGAATGTCCGCTTCCAGTTTCTACAGAAAGTGTGTTTCAAACTCCTCAATCAAAAGTACATTTCAACTCTGCTAGATGAATGCACACAACAGAAAGAAGTTTGGCAGAATACTTCTGTGTAGTTTTTATTTCAAGATATTCCTTTTTCAACTATAGGTCCCTTATTGCTCCGAATGTCTGCTTCCAGTTTCTACAGAAAGTGTGTTTCAAAACTCCTCAATCAAAAGAAAGTTTCAACTCTGCTAGCTGAATGCACAGAACAGAAAGAAGTTTGGCAGAATGCTTCTGCGTAGTTTTTATTTGAAGGTATTCCTTTTTCCACTATAGGCCCCTTAGTGCTGCAAATGTCCGCTTGCAGTTTCTACAGAAAGAGAGTTTCAGAACTTCTCAATCAAAAGTTACGTTCAACTCTGTTAGTTGAATGCACACAACACAAAGAAGTTTGGCAGAATGCTTCTGTGTAGTTTTTATTTGAAGATATTCCTTTTTCCACTATAGGCCCTTTAGCGATCTGAATGTCCGCTTCCAGTTTCTACAGAAAGTGTGTTTCAAACTCCTCAATCAAAAGTACATTTCAACTCTGCTAGATGAATGCACACAACAGAAAGAAGTTTGGCAGAATACTTCTGTGTAGTTTTCATTTCAAGATATTCCTTTTTCCACTATAGGTCCCTTAGGTCTCCGAATGTCCGTTTCCAGTTTCTACAAAAAGTGTGTCTCAAAGCTCCTCAATCAAAAGTAAGTTTCAACTCTGCTAGCTGAATGCACAGAACAGAAAGAAGTTTGGCAGAATGCTTCTGTGTAGGTTTTATTTGAAGATATTCCTTTTTCCACTATAGGCTTCTTAGCGCTACGAATGTCCACTTCCAGTTTCTACAGAAAGTGTGTTTCAGACTCCTCAATCAAAACTATGGTTCAACTCTGCTAGTTGAATGCACAGAACAGAAAGAAGTTTGGCAGAATGCTTCTTTGTAGTTTTATTTGAAGATATTCCTTTTTCCACGGTAGGCCCCGTAGCACTCCGAATGTCCGCTTGCATTTTCTACAGAAATAGAGTTTCAGAACTACTCCATCAAAAGTAATGTTCAACTCTGCTAGTTGAATGCACAGAATAGAAAGAAGTTTGGAAGAATGCTTCTGTGCAGTTTTTATTTCAAGATATTCATTTTCCACTATGGGCGCCTTAGTGCTGAGAATGTCCGCTTGCAGTTTCTACAGCAAGGGAGTTTCAGAACTTCTCAATCAAAAGTAACGTTCAACTCTGTTAGTTGAATGCACAGAACAGAAAGAGGTATTGCAGAATACTTCTGTGTAGTTTCTATTTGAAGATATTCCTTTTTCCACTATAGGTCCCTTAGGTCTCCGAATGTCCGTTTCCAGTTTCTACAGAAAGTGTGTCTCAAAGCTCCTCAATCAAAAGTAAGGTTCAACTCTTCTAGATGAATGCACATAAGAGAAAGAAGTTTCACAGAATGCTTCTGTGTAGTTTTTATTTGAAGATATACATTTTTCCTCTATAGGTCCCTTACTGCTCCAAATGTCCGCTTCCACTTTCTACAGAAAGTGTGTTTCAAAGCTCCTCAATCAAAAGTAAAGTTCAACTCTGCTAGTTGAATGCACAGAGCAGAAAGAAATTTGGCAGAATGCTTCTGTATAGTTTTTATTTGAAGATATTACTTTGTCTACTATAGGCCCCTTAGCGCTCCGAATGTCCACTTGCATTTTCTATAGAAAGAGAGTTACAGAACTTCTCAATCAAAAGTAACGTTCAACTCTGTCAGATGAATGCACAGAACAGAAGAAGGTTTTGCAGAATACTTCTGTGTAGTTTTTATTTGAAGATATTCCTTTTTCCACTATAGGCCCCTTAGTGCTCCGGATGTCAGCTTCCAGTTTCTACAGAAAGTATGTTTCAAAGCTCTTCCATCAACAGTAAGTTTCAACTCTTCTAGGTGAATGCACAGAACAGAAAGAAGTTTGGCAGAATGCTTCTGTGTAGTTTTTATTTGAAGATGTACCTTTTTTCCACTATAGGTCCGTTATTGCTCCAAATGTCCGCTTATAGTTTCTACAGAAAGTGTGTTTCAAAACTCCTCAATCAAAAGTCAGGTTCAACTCTGCTAGTGGAATGCACAGAACAGAAAGAAGTTTGGCAGAATGCTTCTGCGTAGTTTTTATTTGAAGATATTCCTTTTTCCACTATAGGCCCCTTAGCGCTGCAAATGTCCGCTTGCAGTTTCTACAGAAAGAGAGTTTCAGAACTTCTCAATCAAAAGTTACGTTCAACTCTGTTAGTTGAATGCACACAACACAAAGAAGTTTGGCAGAATGCTTCTGTGTAGTTTTTATTTGAAGATATTCCTTTTTCCACTATAGGCCCTTTAGCGATCTGAATGTCCGCTTCCAGTTTCTACAGAAAGTGTGTTTCAAACTCCTCAATCAAAAGTACATTTCAACTCTGCTAGATGAATGCACACAACAGAAAGAAGTTTGGCAGAATACTTCTGTGTAGTTTTTATTTCAAGATATTCCTTTTTCAACTATAGGTCCCTTATTGCTCCGAATGTCTGCTTCCAGTTTCTACAGAAAGTGTGTTTCAAAACTCCTCAATCAAAAGAAAGTTTCAACTCTGCTAGCTGAATGCACAGAACAGAAAGAAGTTTGGCAGAATGCTTCTGCGTAGTTTTTATTTGAAGGTATTCCTTTTTCCACTATAGGCCCCTTAGTGCTGCAAATGTCCGCTTGCAGTTTCTACAGAAAGAGAGTTTCAGAACTTCTCAATCAAAAGTTACGTTCAACTCTGTTAGTTGAATGCACACAACACAAAGAAGTTTGGCAGAATGCTTCTGTGTAGTTTTTATTTGAAGATATTCCTTTTTCCACTATAGGCCCTTTAGCGATCTGAATGTCCGCTTCCAGTTTCTACAGAAAGTGTGTTTCAAACTCCTCAATCAAAAGTACATTTCAACTCTGCTAGATGAATGCACACAACAGAAAGAAGTTTGGCAGAATACTTCTGTGTAGTTTTCATTTCAAGATATTCCTTTTTCCACTATAGGTCCCTTAGGTCTCCGAATGTCCGTTTCCAGTTTCTACAAAAAGTGTGTTCCAAAGCTCCTCAATCAAAAGTAAGGTTCAACTCTTCTAGATGAATGCACATAAGAGAAAGAAGTTTCACAGAATGCTTCTGTGTAGTTTTTATTTGAAGATATACATTTTTCCTCTATAGGTCCCTTACTGCTCCAAATGTCCGCTTCCACTTTCTACAGAAAGTGTGTTTCAAAGCTCCTCAATCAAAAGTAAAGTTCAACTCTGCTAGTTGAATGCACAGAGCAGAAAGTAATTTGGCAGAATGCTTCTGTATAGTTTTTATTTGAAGATATTACTTTGTCTACTATAGGCCCCTTAGCGCTCCGAATGTCCACTTGCATTTTCTATAGAAAGAGAGTTACAGAACTTCTCAATCAAAAGTAACGTTCAACTCTGTCAGATGAATGCACAGAACAGAAGAAGGTTTTGCAGAATACTTCTGTGTAGTTTTTATTTGAAGATATTCCTTTTTCCACTATAGGCCCCTTAGTGCTCCGGATGTCAGCTTCCAGTTTCTACAGAAAGTATGTTTCAAAGCTCTTCCATCAACAGTAAGTTTCAACTCTTCTAGGTGAATGCACAGAACAGAAAGAAGTTTGGCAGAATGCTTCTGTGTAGTTTTTATTTGAAGATGTACCTTTTTTCCACTATAGGTCCGTTATTGCTCCAAATGTCCGCTTATAGTTTCTACAGAAAGTGTGTTTCAAAACTCCTCAATCAAAAGTCAGGTTCAACTCTGCTAGTGGAATGCACAGAACAGAAAGAAGTTTGGCAGAATGCTTCTGCGTAGTTTTTATTTGAAGATATTCCTTTTTCCACTATAGGCCCCTTAGCGCTGCAAATGTCCGCTTGCAGTTTCTACAGAAAGAGAGTTTCAGAACTTCTCAATCAAAAGTTACGTTCAACTCTGTTAGTTGAATGCACACAACACAAAGAAGTTTGGCAGAATGCTTCTGTGTAGTTTTTATTTGAAGATATTCCTTTTTCCACTATAGGCCCTTTAGCGATCTGAATGTCCGCTTCCAGTTTCTACAGAAAGTGTGTTTCAAACTCCTCAATCAAAAGTACATTTCAACTCTGCTAGATGAATGCACACAACAGAAAGAAGTTTGGCAGAATACTTCTGTGTAGTTTTTATTTCAAGATATTCCTTTTTCAACTATAGGTCCTTATTGCTCCGAATGTCTGCTTCCAGTTTCTACAGAAAGTGTGTTTCAAAACTCCTCAATCAAAAGTAAGTTTCAACTCTGCTAGCTGAATGCACAGAACAGAAAGAAGTGTGGCAGAATGCTTCTGTGTAGGTTTTATTTGAAGATATTACTTTTTCCACTATAGGCCCCTTAGCGCTCCGAGTGTCCACTTGCATTTTCTATAGAAAGAGAGTTACAGAACTTCTCAATCAAAAGTAACGTTCAAGTCTGTCAGATGAATGCACAGAACAGAAGGAGGTTTTGCAGAATACTTCTGTGTAGTTTTTATTTGAAGATATTCCTTTTTCCACTATAGGCCCCTTGGTGCTCCGGATGTCAGCTTCCAGTTTCTACAGAAAGTATGTTTCAAAGCTCTTCCATCAACATTAAGTTTCAACTCTTCTAGATGAATGCACAGAACAGAAAGAAGTTTGGCAGAATGCTTCTGTGTAGTTTTTATTTGAAGATGTACCTTTTTTCCACTATAGGTCCGTTATTGCTCCAAATGTCCGCTTATAGTTTCTACAGAAAGTGTGTTTCAAAACTCCTCAATCAAAAGTCAGGTTCAACTCTGCTAGTGGAATGCACAGAACAGAAAGAAGTTTGGCAGAATGCTTCTGCGTAGTTTTTATTTGAAGATATTCCTTTTTCCACTATAGGCCCCTTAGCGCTGCAAATGTCCGCTTGCAGTTTCTACAGAAAGAGAGTTTCAGGACTTCTCAATCAAAAGTTACGTTCAACTCTGTTAGTTGAATGCACACAACACAAAGAAGTTTGGCAGAATGCTTCTGTGTAGTTTTTATTTGAAGATATTCCTTTTTCCACTATAGGCCCTTTAGCGATCTGAATGTCCGCTTCCAGTTTCTACAGAAAGTGTGTTTCAAACTCCTCAATCAAAAGTACATTTCAACTCTGCTAGATGAATGCACACAACAGAAAGAAGTTTGGCAGAATACTTCTGTGTAGTTTTTATTTCAAGATATTCCTTTTTCAACTATAGGTCCCTTATTGCTCCGAATGTCTGCTTCCAGTTTCTACAGAAAGTGTGTATCAAAACTCCTCAATCAAAAGTAAGTTTCAACTCTGCTAGCTGAATGCACAGAACAGAAAGAAGTTTGGCAGAATGCTTCTGTGTAGGTTTTATTTGAAGATATTCCTTTTTCCACTATAGGCTTCTTAGCGCTACGAATGTCCACTTCCAGTTTCTACAGAAAGTGTGTTTCAGACTCCTCAATCAAAACTATGGTTCAACTCTGCTAGTTGAATGCACAGAACAGAAAGAAGTTTGGCAGAATGCTTCTTTGTAGTTTTATTTGAAGATATTCCTTTTTCCACTGTAGGCCCCGTAGCACTCCGAATGTCCGCTTGCATTTTCTACAGAAATAGAGTTTCAGAACTACTCCATCAAAAGTAATGTTCAACTCTGCTAGTTGAATGCACAGAATAGAAAGAAGTTTGGAAGAATGCTTCTGTGCAGTTTTTATTTCAAGATATTCATTTTCCACTATGGGCGCCTTAGTGCTGAGAATGTCCGCTTGCAGTTTCTACAGCAAGGGAGTTTCAGAACTTCTCAATCAAAAGTAACGTTCAACTCTGTTAGTTGAATGCACAGAACAGAAAGAGGTATTGCAGAATACTTCTGTGTAGTTTCTATTTGAAGATATTCCTTTTTCCACTATAGGTCCCTTAGGTCTCCGAATGTCCGTTTCCAGTTTCTACAGAAAGTGTGTCTCAAAGCTCCTCAATCAAAAGTAAGGTTCAACTCTTCTAGATGAATGCACATAAGAGAAAGAAGTTTCACAGAATGCTTCTGTGTAGTTTTTATTTGAAGATATACATTTTTCCTCTATAGGTCCCTTACTGCTCCAAATGTCCGCTTCCACTTTCTACAGAAAGTGTGTTTCAAAGCTCCTCAATCAAAAGTAAAGTTCAACTCTGCTAGTTGAATGCACAGAGCAGAAAGTAATTTGGCAGAATGCTTCTGTATAGTTTTTATTTGAAGATATTACTTTGTCTACTATAGGCCCCTTAGCGCTCCGAATGTCCACTTGCATTTTCTATAGAAAGAGAGTTACAGAACTTCTCAATCAAAAGTAACGTTCAACTCTGTCAGATGAATGCACAGAACAGAAGAAGGTTTTGCAGAATACTTCTGTGTAGTTTTTATTTGAAGATATTCCTTTTTCCACTATAGGCCCCTTAGTGCTCCGGATGTCAGCTTCCAGTTTCTACAGAAAGTATGTTTCAAAGCTCTTCCATCAACAGTAAGTTTCAACTCTTCTAGGTGAATGCACAGAACAGAAAGAAGTTTGGCAGAATGCTTCTGTGTAGTTTTTATTTGAAGATGTACCTTTTTTCCACTATAGGTCCGTTATTGCTCCAAATGTCCGCTTATAGTTTCTACAGAAAGTGTGTTTCAAAACTCCTCAATCAAAAGTCAGGTTCAACTCTGCTAGTGGAATGCACAGAACAGAAAGAAGTTTGGCAGAATGCTTCTGCGTAGTTTTTATTTGAAGATATTCCTTTTTCCACTATAGGCCCCTTAGCGCTGCAAATGTCCGCTTGCAGTTTCTACAGAAAGAGAGTTTCAGAACTTCTCAATCAAAAGTTACGTTCAACTCTGTTAGTTGAATGCACACAACACAAAGAAGTTTGGCAGAATGCTTCTGTGTAGTTTTTATTTGAAGATATTCCTTTTTCCACTATAGGCCCTTTAGCGATCTGAATGTCCGCTTCCAGTTTCTACAGAAAGTGTGTTTCAAACTCCTCAATCAAAAGTACATTTCAACTCTGCTAGATGAATGCACACAACAGAAAGAAGTTTGGCAGAATACTTCTGTGTAGTTTTTATTTCAAGATATTCCTTTTTCAACTATAGGTCCCTTATTGCTCCGAATGTCTGCTTCCAGTTTCTACAGAAAGTGTGTTTCAAAACTCCTCAATCAAAAGAAAGTTTCAACTCTGCTAGCTGAATGCACAGAACAGAAAGAAGTTTGGCAGAATGCTTCTGCGTAGTTTTTATTTGAAGGTATTCCTTTTTCCACTATAGGCCCCTTAGTGCTGCAAATGTCCGCTTGCAGTTTCTACAGAAAGAGAGTTTCAGAACTTCTCAATCAAAAGTTACGTTCAACTCTGTTAGTTGAATGCACACAACACAAAGAAGTTTGGCAGAATGCTTCTGTGTAGTTTTTATTTGAAGATATTCCTTTTTCCACTATAGGCCCTTTAGCGATCTGAATGTCCGCTTCCAGTTTCTACAGAAAGTGTGTTTCAAACTCCTCAATCAAAAGTACATTTCAACTCTGCTAGATGAATGCACACAACAGAAAGAAGTTTGGCAGAATACTTCTGTGTAGTTTTCATTTCAAGATATTCCTTTTTCCACTATAGGTCCCTTAGGTCTCCGAATGTCCGTTTCCAGTTTCTACAAAAAGTGTGTCTCAAAGCTCCTCAATCAAAAGTAAGGTTCAACTCTTCTAGATGAATGCACATAAGAGAAAGAAGTTTCACAGAACGCTTCTGTGTAGTTTTTATTTGAAGATATACATTTTTCCTCTATAGGTCCCTTACTGTTCCAAATGTCCGCTTCCACTTTCTACAGAAAGTGTGTTTCAAAGCTCCTCAATCAAAAGTAAAGTTCAACTCTGCTAGTTGAATGCACAGAGCAGAAAGTAATTTGGCAGAATGCTTCTGTATAGTTTTTATTTGAAGATATTACTTTTTCCACTATAGGCCCCTTAGCGCTCCGAGTGTCCACTTGCATTTTCTATAGAAAGAGAGTTACAGAACTTCTCAATCAAAAGTAACGTTCAAGTCTGTCAGATGAATGCACAGAACAGAAGGAGGTTTTGCAGAATACTTCTGTGTAGTTTTTATTTGAAGATATTCCTTTTTCCACTATAGGCCCCTTGGTGCTCCGGATGTCAGCTTCCAGTTTCTACAGAAAGTATGTTTCAAAGCTCTTCCATCAACAGTAAGTTTCAACTCTTCTAGATGAATGCACAGAACAGAAAGAAGTTTGGCAGAATGCTTCTGTGTAGTTTTTATTTGAAGATGTACCTTTTTTCCACTATAGGTCCGTTATTGCTCCAAATGTCCGCTTATAGTTTCTACAGAAAGTGTGTTTCAAAACTCCTCAATCAAAAGTCAGGTTCAACTCTGCTAGTGGAATGCACAGAACAGAAAGGAGTTTGGCAGAATGCTTCTGCGTAGTTTTTATTTGAAGATATTCCTTTTTCCACTATAGGCCCCTTAGCGCTGCAAATGTCCGCTTGCAGTTTCTACAGAAAGAGAGTTTCAGAACTTCTCAATCAAAAGTTACGTTCAACTCTGTTAGTTGAATGCACACAACACAAAGAAGTTTGGCAGAATGCTTCTGTGTAGTTTTTATTTGAAGATATTCCTTTTTCCACTATAGGCCCTTTAGCGATCTGAATGTCCGCTTCCAGTTTCTACAGAAAGTGTGTTTCAAACTCCTCAATCAAAAGTACATTTCAACTCTGCTAGATGAATGCACACAACAGAAAGAAGTTTGGCAGAATACTTCTGTGTAGTTTTCATTTCAAGATATTCCTTTTTCAACTACAGGTCCCTTATTGCTCCGAATGTCTGCTTCCAGTTTCTACAGAAAGTGTGTTTCAAAACTCCTCAATCAAAAGTAAGTTTCAACTCTGCTAGCTGAATGCACAGAACAGAAAGAAGTTTGGCAGAATGCTTCTGTGTAGGTTTTATTTAAAGATATTCCTTTTTCCACTATAGGCTTCTTAGCGCTACGAATGTCCACTTCCAGTTTCTACAGAAAGTGTGTTTCAGACTCCTCAATCAAAACTATGGTTCAACTCTGCTAGTTGAATGCACAGAACAGAAAGAAGTTTGGCAGAATGCTTCTTTGTAGTTTTATTTGAAGATATTCCTTTTTCCACTGTAGGCCCCGTAGCACTCCGAATGTCCGCTTGCATTTTCTACAGAAATAGAGTTTCAGAACTACTCCATCAAAAGTAATGTTCAACTCTGCTAGTTGAATGCGCAGAATAGAAAGAAGTTTGGAAGAATGCTTCTGTGCAGTTTTTATTTCAAGATATTCATTTTCCACTATGGGCGCCTTAGTGCTGAGAATGTCCGCTTGCAGTTTCTACAGCAAGGGAGTTTCAGAACTTCTCAATCAAAAGTAACGTTCAACTCTGTTAGTTGAATGCACAGAACAGAAAGAGGTTTTGCAGAATACTTCTGTGTAGTTTCTATTTGAAGATATTCCTTTTTCCACTATAGGTCCCTTAGGTCTCCGAATGTCCGTTTCCAGTTTCTACAGAAAGTATGTCTCAAAGCTCCTCAATCAAAAGTAAGGTTCAACTCTTCTAGATGAATGCACATAAGAGAAAGAAGTTTCACGGAATGCTTCTGTGTAGTTTTTATTTGAAGATATACATTTTTCCTCTATAGGTCCCTTACTGCTCCAAATGTCCGCTTCCACTTTCTACAGAAAGTGTGTTTCAAAGCTCCTCAATCAAAAGTAAAGTTCAACTCTGCTAGTTGAATGCACAGAGCAGAAAGTAATTTGGCAGAATGCTTCTGTATAGTTTTTATTTGAAGATATTACTTTGTCCACTATAGGCCCCTTAGCGCTCCGAATGTCCACTTGCATTTTCTATAGAAAGAGAGTTACAGAACTTCTCAATCAAAAGTAACATTCAAGTCTGTCAGATGAATGCACAGAACAGAAGGAGGTTTTGCAGAATACTTCTGTGTAGTTTTTATTTGAAGATATTCCTTTTTCCACTATAGGCCCCTTAGTGCTCCGGATGTCAGCTTCCAGTTTCTACAGAAAGTATGTTTCAAAGCTCTTCCATCAACAGTAAGTTTCAACTCTTCTAGATGAATGCACAGAACAGAAAGAAGTTTGGCAGAATACTTCTGTGTAGTTTTTATTTGAAGATGTACCTTTTTTCCACTATAGGTCCGTTATTGCTCCAAATGTCCGCTTATAGTTTCTACAGAAAGTGTGTTTCAAAACTCCTCAATCAAAAGTCAGGTTCAACTCTGCTAGTGGAATGCACAGAACAGAAAGAAGTTTGGCAGAATGCTTCTGCGTAGTTTTTATTTGAAGATATTCCTTTTTCCACTATAGGCCCCTTAGCGCTGCAAATGTCCGCTTGCAGTTTCTACAGAAAGAGAGTTTCAGAACTTCTCAATCAAAAGTTACGTTCAACTCTGTTAGTTGAATGCACACAACACAAAGAAGTTTGGCAGAATGCTTCTGTGTAGTTTTTATTTGAAGATATTCCTTTTTCCACTATAGGCCCTTTAGCGATCTGAATGTCCGCTTCCAGTTTCTACAGAAAGTGTGTTTCAAACTCCTGAATCAAAAGTACATTTCAACTCTGCTAGATGAATGCACACAACAGAAAGAAGTTTGGCAGAATACTTCTGTGTAGTTTTTATTTCAAGATATTCCTTTTTCAACTATAGGTCCCTTATTGCTCCGAATGTCTGCTTCCAGTTTCTACAGAAAGTGTGTTTCAAAACTCCTCAATCAAAAGTAAGTTTCAACTCTGCTAGCTGAATGCACAGAACAGAAAGAAGTTTGGCAGAATGCTTCTGTGTAGGTTTTATTTGAAGATATTCCTTTTTCCACTATAGGCTTCTTAGCGCTACGAATGTCCACTTCCAGTTTCTACAGAAAGTGGGTTTCAGACTCCTCAATCAAAACTATGGTTCAACTCTGCTAGTTGAATGCACAGAACAGAAAGAAGTTTGGCAGAATGCTTCTTTGTAGTTTTATTTGAAGATATTCCTTTTTCCACTGTAGGCCCCGTAGCACTCCGAATGTCCGCTTGCATTTTCTACAGAAATAGAGTTTCAGAACTACTCCATCAAAAGTAATGTTCAACTCTGCTAGTTGAATGCACAGAATAGAAAGAAGTTTGGAAGAATGCTTCTGTGCAGTTTTTATTTCAAGATATTCATTTTCCACTATGGGCGCCTTAGTGCTGAGAATGTCCGCTTGCAGTTTCTACAGCAAGGGAGTTTCAGAACTTCTCAATCAAAAGTAACGTTCAACTCTGTTAGTTGAATGCACAGAACAGAAAGAGGTTTTGCAGAATACTTCTGTGTAGTTTCTATTTGAAGATATTCCTTTTTCCACTATAGGTCCCTTAGGTCTCCGAATGTCCGTTTCCAGTTTCTACAGAAAGTGTGTCTCAAAGCTCCTCAATCAAAAGTAAGGTTCAACTCTTCTAGATGAATGCACATAAGAGAAAGAAGTTTCACAGAACGCTTCTGTGTAGTTTTTATTTGAAGATATACATTTTTCCTCTATAGGTCCCTTACTGTTCCAAATGTCCGCTTCCACTTTCTACAGAAAGTGTGTTTCAAAGCTCCTCAATCAAAAGTAAAGTTCAACTCTGCTAGTTGAATGCACAGAGCAGAAAGTAATTTGGCAGAATGCTTCTGTATAGTTTTTATTTGAAGATATTACTTTTTCCACTATAGGCCCCTTAGCGCTCCGAATGTCCACTTGCATTTTCTATAGAAAGAGAGTTACAGAACTTCTCAATCAAAAGTAACGTTCAAGTCTGTCAGATGAATGCACAGAACAGAAGGAGGTTTTGCAGAATACTTCTGTGTAGTTTTTATTTGAAGATATTCCTTTTTCCACTATAGGCCCCTTGGTGCTCCGGATGTCAGCTTCCAGTTTCTACAGAAAGTATGTTTCAAAGCTCTTCCATCAACATTAAGTTTCAACTCTTCTAGATGAATGCACAGAACAGAAAGAAGTTTGGCAGAATGCTTCTGTGTCGTTTTTATTTGAAGATGTACCTTTTTTCCACTATAGGTCCGTTATTGCTCCAAATGTCCGCTTATAGTTTCTACAGAAAGTGTGTTTCAAAACTCCTCAATCAAAAGTCAGGTTCAACTCTGCTAGTGGAATGCGCAGAACAGAAAGGAGTTTGGCAGAATGCTTCTGCGTAGTTTTTATTTGAAGATATTCCTTTTTCCACTATAGGCCCCTTAGCGCTGCAAATGTCCGCTTGCAGTTTCTACAGAAAGAGAGTTTCAGAACTTCTCAATCAAAAGTTACGTTCAACTCTGTTAGTTGAATGCACACAACACAAAGAAGTTTGGCAGAATGCTTCTGTGTAGTTTTTATTTGAAGATATTCCTTTTTCCACTATAGGCCCTTTAGCGATCTGAATGTCCGCTTCCAGTTTCTACAGAAAGTGTGTTTCAAACTCCTCAATCAAAAGTACATTTCAACTCTGCTAGATGAATGCACACAACAGAAAGAAGTTTGGCAGAATACTTCTGTGTAGTTTTCATTTCAAGATATTCCTTTTTCAACTATAGGTCCCTTATTGCTCCGAATGTCTGCTTCCAGTTTCTACAGAAAGTGTGTTTCAAAACTCCTCAATCAAAAGTAAGTTTCAACTCTGCTAGCTGAATGCACAGAACAGAAAGAAGTTTGGCAGAATGCTTCTGTGTAGGTTTTATTTAAAGATATTACTTTTTCCACTATAGGCTTCTTAGCGCTACGAATGTCCACTTCCAGTTTCTACAGAAATTGTGTTTCAGACTCCTCAATCAAAACTATGGTTCAACTCTGCTAGTTGAATGCACAGAACCGAAAGAAGTTTGGCAGAATGCTTCTTTGTAGTTTTATTTGAAGATATTCCTTTTTCCACTGTAGGCCCCGTAGCACTCCGAATGTCCGCTTGCATTTTCTACAGAAATAGAGTTTCAGAACTACTCCATCAAAAGTAATGTTCAACTCTGCTAGTTGAATGCACAGAATAGAAAGAAGTTTGGAAGAATGCTTCTGTGCAGTTTTTATTTCAAGATATTCATTTTCCACTATAGGCGCCTTAGTGCTGAGAATGTCCGCTTGCAGTTTCTACAGCAAGGGAGTTTCAGAACTTCTCAATCAAAAGTAACGTTCAACTCTGTTAGTTGAATGCACAGAACAGAAAGAGGTTTTGCAGAATACTTCTGTGTAGTTTCTATTTGAAGATATTCCTGTTTCCACTATAGGTCCCTTAGGTCTCCGAATGTCCGTTTCCAGTTTCTACAGAAAGTATGTCTCAAAGCTCCTCAATCAAAAGTAAGGTTCAACTCTTCTAGATGAATGCACATAAGAGAAAGAAGTTTCACAGAATGCTTCTGTGTAGTTTTTATTTGAAGATATACATTTTTCCTCTATAGGTCCCATACTGCTCCAAATGTGCGCTTCCACTTTCTACAGAAAGTGTGTTTCAAAGCTCCTCAATCAAAAGTAAATTTCAACTCTGCTAGTTGAATGCACAGAGCAGAAAGTAATTTGGCAGAATGCTTCTGTATAGTTTTTATTTGAAGATATTACTTTGTCCACTATAGGCCCCTTAGCGCTCCGAATGTCCACTTGCATTTTCTATAGAAAGAGAGTTACAGAACTTCTCAATCAAAAGTAACGTTCAAGTCTGTCAGATGAATGCACAGAACAGAAGGAGGTTTTGCAGAATACTTCTGTGTAGTTTTTATTTGAAGATATTCCTTTTTCCACTATAGGCCCCTTAGTGCTCCGGATGTCAGCTTCCAGTTTCTACAGAAAGTATGTTTCAAAGCTCTTCCATCAACAGTAAGTTTCAACTCTTCTAGATGAATGCACAGAACAGAAAGAAGTTTGGCAGAATGCTTCTGTGTAGTTTTTATTTGAAGATGTACCTTTTTTCCACTATAGGTCCGTTATTGCTCCAAATGTCCGCTTATAGTTTCTACAGAAAGTGTGTTTCAAAACTCCTCAATCAAAAGTCAGGTTCAACTCTGCTAGTGGAATGCACAGAACAGAAAGAAGTTTGGCAGAATGCTTCTGCGTAGTTTTTATTTGAAGATATTCCTTTTTCCACCATAGGCCCCTTAGCGCTGCAAATGTCCGCTTGCAGTTTCTACAGAAAGAGAGTTTCAGAACTTCTCAATCAAAAGTTACGTTCAACTCTGTTAGTTGAATGCACACAACACAAAGAAGTTTGGCAGAATGCTTCTGTGTAGTTTTTATTTGAAGATATTCCTTTTTCCACTATAGGCCCTTTAGCGATCTGAATGTCCGCTTCCAGTTTCTACAGAAAGTGTGTTTCAAACTCCTGAATCAAAAGTACATTTCAACTCTGCTAGATGAATGCACACAACAGAAAGAAGTTTGGCAGAATACTTCTGTGTAGTTTTTATTTCAAGATATTCCTTTTTCAACTATAGGTCCCTTATTGCTCCGAATGTCTGCTTCCAGTTTCTACAGAAAGTGTGTTTCAAAACTCCTCAATCAAAAGTAAGTTTCAACTCTGCTAGCTGAATGCACAGAACAGAAAGAAGTTTGGCAGAATGCTTCCGTGTAGGTTTTATTTGAAGATATTCCTTTTTCCACTATAGGCTTCTTAGCGCTACGAATGTCCACTTCCAGTTTCTACAGAAAGTGTGTTTCAGACTCCTCAATCAAAACTATGGTTCAACTCTGCTAGTTGAATGCACAGAACAGAAAGAAGTTTGGCAGAATGCTTCTTTGTAGTTTTATTTGAAGATATTCCTTTTTCCACTGTAGGCCCCGTAGCACTCCGAATGTCCGCTTGCATTTTCTACAGAAATAGAGTTTCAGAACTACTCCATCAAAAGTAATGTTCAACTCTGCTAGTTGAATGCACAGAATAGAAAGAAGTTTGGAAGAATGCTTCTGTGCAGTTTTTATTTCAAGATATTCATTTTCCACTATGGGCGCCTTAGTGCTGAGAATGTCCGCTTGCAGTTTCTACAGCAAGGGAGTTTCAGAACTTCTCAATCAAAAGTAACGTTCAACTCTGTTAGTTGAATGCACAGAAGAGAAAGAGGTTTTGCAGAATACTTCTGTGTAGTTTCTATTTGAAGGTATTCCTTTTTCCACTATAGGTCCCTTAGGTCTCCGAATGTCCGTTTCCAGTTTCTACAGAAAGTGTGTCTCAAAGCTCCTCAATCAAAAGTAAGGTTCAACTCTTTTAGATGAATGCACATAAGAGAAAGAAGTTTCACAGAACGCTTCTGTGTAGTTTTTATTTGAAGATATACATTTTTCCTCTATAGGTCCCTTACTGTTCCAAATGTCCGCTTCCACTTTCTACAGAAAGTGTGTTTCAAAGCTCCTCAATCAAAAGTAAAGTTGAACTCTGCTAGTTGAATGCACAGAGCAGAAAGTAATTTGGCAGAATGCTTCTGTATAGTTTTTATTTGAAGATATTACTTTTTCCACTATAGGCCCCTTAGCGCTCCGAATGTCCACTTGCATTTTCTATAGAAAGAGTGTTACAGAACTTCTCAATCAAAAGTAACGTTCAAGTCTGTCAGATGAATGCACAGAACAGAAGGAGGTTTTGCAGAATACTTCTGTGTAGTTTTTATTTGAAGATATTCCTTTTTCCACTATAGGCCACTTGGTGCTCCGGATGTCAGCTTCCAGTTTCTACAGAAAGTATGTTTCAAAGCTCTTCCATCAACATTAAGTTTCAACTCTTCTAGATGAATGCACAGAACAGAAAGAAGTTTGGCAGAATGCTTCTGTGTAGTTTTTATTTGAAGATGTACCTTTTTTCCACTATAGGTCCGTTATTGCTCCAAATGTCCGCTTATAGTTTCTACAGAAAGTGTGTTTCAAAACTCCTCAATCAAAAGTCAGGTTCAACTCTGCTAGTGGAATGCGCAGAACAGAAAGGAGTTTGGCAGAATGCTTCTGCGTAGTTTTTATTTGAAGATATTCCTTTTTCCACTATAGGCCCCTTAGCGCTGCAAATGTCCGCTTGCAGTTTCTACAGAAAGAGAGTTTCAGAACTTCTCAATCAAAAGTTACGTTCAACTCTGTTAGTTGAATGCACACAACACAAAGAAGTTTGGCAGAATGCTTCTGTGTAGTTTTTATTTGAAGATATTCCTTTTTCCACTATAGGCCCTTTAGCGATCTGAATGTCCGCTTCCAGTTTCTACAGAAAGTGTGTTTCAAACTCCTCAATCAAAAGTACATTTCAACTCTGCTAGATGAATGCACACAACAGAAAGAAGTTTGGCAGAATACTTCTGTGTAGTTTTCATTTCAAGATATTCCTTTTTCAACTATAGGTCCCTTATTGCTCCGAATGTCTGCTTCCAGTTTCTACAGAAAGTGTGTTTCAAAACTCCTCAATCAAAAGTAAGTTTCAACTCTGCTAGCTGAATGCACAGAACAGAAAGAAGTTTGGCAGAATGCTTCTGTGTAGGTTTTATTTAAAGATATTCCTTTTTCCACTATAGGCTTCTTAGCGCTACGAATGTCCACTTCCAGTTTCTACAGAAAGTGTGTTTCAGACTCCTCAATCAAAACTATGGTTCAACTCTGCTAGTTGAATGCACAGAACAGAAAGAAGTTTGGCAGAATGCTTCTTTGTAGTTTTATTTGAAGATATTCCTTTTTCCACTGTAGGCCCCGTAGCACTCCGAATGTCCGCTTGCATTTTCTACAGAAATAGAGTTTCAGAACTACTCCATCAAAAGTAATGTTCAACTCTGCTAGTTGAATGCACAGAATAGAAAGAAGTTTGGAAGAATGCTTCTGTGCAGTTTTTATTTCAAGATATTCATTTTCCACTATGGGCGCCTTAGTGCTGAGAATGTCCGCTTGCAGTTTCTACAGCAAGGGAGTTTCAGAACTTCTCAATCAAAAGTAACGTTCAACTCTGTTAGTTGAATGCACAGAACAGAAAGTGGTTTTGCAGAATACTTCTGTGTAGTTTCTATTTGAAGATATTCCTTTTTCCACTATAGGTCCCTTAGGTCTCCGAATGTCCGTTTCCAGTTTCTACAGAAAGTATGTCTCAAAGCTCCTCAATCAAAAGTAAGGTTCAACTCTTCTAGATGAATGCACATAAGAGAAAGAAGTTTCACAGAATGCTTCTGTGTAGTTTTTATTTGAAGATATACATTTTTCCTCTATAGGTCCCATACTGCTCCAAATGTGCGCTTCCACTTTCTACAGAAAGTGTGTTTCAAAGCTCCTCAATCAAAAGTAAAGTTCAACTCTGCTAGTTGAATGCACAGAGCAGAAAGTAATTTGGCAGAATGCTTCTGTATAGTTTTTATTTGAAGATATTACTTTGTCCACTATAGGCCCCTTAGCGCTCCGAATGTCCACTTGCATTTTCTATAGAAAGAGAGTTACAGAACTTCTCAATCAAAAGTAACGTTCAAGTCTGTCAGATGAATGCACAGAACAGAAGGAGGTTTTGCAGAATACTTCTGTGTAGTTTTTATTTGAAGATATTCCTTTTTCCACTATAGGCCCCTTAGTGCTCCGGATGTCAGCTTCCAGTTTCTACAGAAAGTATGTTTCAAAGCTCTTCCATCAACAGTAAGTTTCAACTCTTCTAGATGAATGCACAGAACAGAAAGAAGTTTGGCAGAATACTTCTGTGTAGTTTTTATTTGAAGATGTACCTTTTTTCCACTATAGGTCCGTTATTGCTCCAAATGTCCGCTTATAGTTTCTACAGAAAGTGTGTTTCAAAACTCCTCAATCAAAAGTCAGGTTCAACTCTGCTAGTGGAATGCACAGAACAGAAAGAAGTTTGGCAGAATGCTTCTGCGTAGTTTTTATTTGAAGATATTCCTTTTTCCACTATAGGCCCCTTAGCGCTGCAAATGTCCGCTTGCAGTTTCTACAGAAAGAGAGTTTCAGAACTTCTCAATCAAAAGTTACGTTCAACTCTGTTAGTTGAATGCACACAACACAAAGAAGTTTGGCAGAATGCTTCTGTGTAGTTTTTATTTGAAGATATTCCTTTTTCCACTATAGGCCCTTTAGCGATCTGAATGTCCGCTTCCAGTTTCTACAGAAAGTGTGTTTCAAACTCCTGAATCAAAAGTACATTTCAACTCTGCTAGATGAATGCACACAACAGAAAGAAGTTTGGCAGAATACTTCTGTGTAGTTTTTATTTCAAGATATTCCTTTTTCAACTATAGGTCCCTTATTGCTCCGAATGTCTGCTTCCAGTTTCTACAGAAAGTGTGTTTCAAAACTCCTCAATCAAAAGTAAGTTTCAACTCTGCTAGCTGAATGCACAGAACAGAAAGAAGTTTGGCAGAATGCTTCTGTGTAGGTTTTATTTGAAGATATTCCTTTTTCCACTATAGGCTTCTTAGCGCTACGAATGTCCACTTCCAGTTTCTACAGAAAGTGGGTTTCAGACTCCTCAATCAAAACTATGGTTCAACTCTGCTAGTTGAATGCACAGAACAGAAAGAAGTTTGGCAGAATGCTTCTTTGTAGTTTTATTTGAAGATATTCCTTTTTCCACTGTAGGCCCCGTAGCACTCCGAATGTCCGCTTGCATTTTCTACAGAAATAGAGTTTCAGAACTACTCCATCAAAAGTAATGTTCAACTCTGCTAGTTGAATGCACAGAATAGAAAGAAGTTTGGAAGAATGCTTCTGTGCAGTTTTTATTTCAAGATATTCATTTTCCACTATGGGCGCCTTAGTGCTGAGAATGTCCGCTTGCAGTTTCTACAGCAAGGGAGTTTCAGAACTTCTCAATCAAAAGTAACGTTCAACTCTGTTAGTTGAATGCACAGAACAGAAAGAGGTTTTGCAGAATACTTCTGTGTAGTTTCTATTTGAAGATATTCCTTTTTCCACTATAGGTCCCTTAGGTCTCCGAATGTCCGTTTCCAGTTTCTACAGAAAGTGTGTCTCAAAGCTCCTCAATCAAAAGTAAGGTTCAACTCTTCTAGATGAATGCACATAAGAGAAAGAAGTTTCACAGAACGCTTCTGTGTAGTTTTTATTTGAAGATATACATTTTTCCTCTATAGGTCCCTTACTGTTCCAAATGTCCGCTTCCACTTTCTACAGAAAGTGTGTTTCAAAGCTCCTCAATCAAAAGTAAAGTTCAACTCTGCTAGTTGAATGCACAGAGCAGAAAGTAATTTGGCAGAATGCTTCTGTATAGTTTTTATTTGAAGATATTACTTTTTCCACTATAGGCCCCTTAGCGCTCCGAATGTCCACTTGCATTTTCTATAGAAAGAGAGTTACAGAACTTCTCAATCAAAAGTAACGTTCAAGTCTGTCAGATGAATGCACAGAACAGAAGGAGGTTTTGCAGAATACTTCTGTGTAGTTTTTATTTGAAGATATTCCTTTTTCCACTATAGTCCCCTTGGTGCTCCGGATGTCAGCTTCCAGTTTCTACAGAAAGTATGTTTCAAAGCTCTTCCATCAACATTAAGTTTCAACTCTTCTAGATGAATGCACAGAACAGAAAGAAGTTTGGCAGAATGCTTCTGTGTCGTTTTTATTTGAAGATGTACCTTTTTTCCACTATAGGTCCGTTATTGCTCCAAATGTCCGCTTATAGTTTCTACAGAAAGTGTGTTTCAAAACTCCTCAATCAAAAGTCAGGTTCAACTCTGCTAGTGGAATGCGCAGAACAGAAAGGAGTTTGGCAGAATGCTTCTGCGTAGTTTTTATTTGAAGATATTCCTTTTTCCACTATAGGCCCCTTAGCGCTGCAAATGTCCGCTTGCAGTTTCTACAGAAAGAGAGTTTCAGAACTTCTCAATCAAAAGTTACGTTCAACTCTGTTAGTTGAATACACACAACACAAAGAAGTTTGGCAGAATGCTTCTGTGTAGTTTTTATTTGAAGATATTCCTTTTTCCACTATAGGCCCTTTAGCGATCTGAATGTCCGCTTCCAGTTTCTACAGAAAGTGTGTTTCAAACTCCTCAATCAAAAGTACATTTCAACTCTGCTAGATGAATGCACACAACAGAAAGAAGTTTGGCAGAATACTTCTGTGTAGTTTTCATTTCAAGATATTCCTTTTTCAACTATAGGTCCCTTATTGCTCCGAATGTCTGCTTCCAGTTTCTACAGAAAGTGTGTTTCAAAACTCCTCAATCAAAAGTAAGTTTCAACTCTGCTAGCTGAATGCACAGAACAGAAAGAAGTTTGGCAGAATGCTTCTGTGTAGGTTTTATTTAAAGATATTACTTTTTCCACTATAGGCTTCTTAGCGCTACGAATGTCCACTTCCAGTTTCTACAGAAATTGTGTTTCAGACTCCTCAATCAAAACTATGGTTCAACTCTGCTAGTTGAATGCACAGAACCGAAAGAAGTTTGGCAGAATGCTTCTTTGTAGTTTTATTTGAAGATATTCCTTTTTCCACTGTAGGCCCCGTAGCACTCCGAATGTCCGCTTGCATTTTCTACAGAAATAGAGTTTCAGAACTACTCCATCAAAAGTAATGTTCAACTCTGCTAGTTGAATGCACAGAATAGAAAAAAGTTTGGAAGAATGCTTCTGTGCAGTTTTTATTTCAAGATATTCATTTTCCACTATAGGCGCCTTAGTGCTGAGAATGTCCGCTTGCAGTTTCTACAGCAAGGGAGTTTCAGAACTTCTCAATCAAAAGTAACGTTCAACTCTGTTAGTTGAATGCACAGAACAGAAAGAGGTTTTGCAGAATACTTCTGTGTAGTTTCTATTTGAAGATATTCCTGTTTCCACTATAGGTCCCTTAGGTCTCCGAATGTCCGTTTCCAGTTTCTACAGAAAGTATGTCTCAAAGCTCCTCAATCAAAAGTAAGGTTCAACTCTTCTAGATGAATGCACATAAGAGAAAGAAGTTTCACAGAATGCTTCTGTGTAGTTTTTATTTGAAGATATACATTTTTCCTCTATAGGTCCCATACTGCTCCAAATGTGCGCTTCCACTTTCTACAGAAAGTGTGTTTCAAAGCTCCTCAATCAAAAGTAAATTTCAACTCTGCTAGTTGAATGCACAGAGCAGAAAGTAATTTGGCAGAATGCTTCTGTATAGTTTTTATTTGAAGATATTACTTTGTCCACTATAGGCCCCTTAGCGCTCCGAATGTCCACTTGCATTTTCTATAGAAAGAGAGTTACAGAACTTCTCAATCAAAAGTAACGTTCAAGTCTGTCAGATGAATGCACAGAACAGAAGGAGGTTTTGCAGAATACTTCTGTGTAGTTTTTATTTGAAGATATTCCTTTTTCCACTATAGGCCCCTTAGTGCTCCGGATGTCAGCTTCCAGTTTCTACAGAAAGTATGTTTCAAAGCTCTTCCATCAACAGTAAGTTTCAACTCTTCTAGATGAATGCACAGAACAGAAAGAAGTTTGGCAGAATGCTTCTGTGTAGTTTTTATTTGAAGATGTACCTTTTTTCCACTATAGGTCCGTTATTGCTCCAAATGTCCGCTTATAGTTTCTACAGAAAGTGTGTTTCAAAACTCCTCAATCAAAAGTCAGGTTCAACTCTGCTAGTGGAATGCACAGAACAGAAAGAAGTTTGGCAGAATGCTTCTGCGTAGTTTTTATTTGAAGATATTCCTTTTTCCACCATAGGCCCCTTAGCGCTGCAAATGTCCGCTTGCAGTTTCTACAGAAAGAGAGTTTCAGAACTTCTCAATCAAAAGTTACGTTCAACTCTGTTAGTTGAATGCACACAACACAAAGAAGTTTGGCAGAATGCTTCTGTGTAGTTTTTATTTGAAGATATTCCTTTTTCCACTATAGGCCCTTTAGCGATCTGAATGTCCGCTTCCAGTTTCTACAGAAAGTGTGTTTCAAACTCCTGAATCAAAAGTACATTTCAACTCTGCTAGATGAATGCACACAACAGAAAGAAGTTTGGCAGAATACTTCTGTGTAGTTTTTATTTCAAGATATTCCTTTTTCAACTATAGGTCCCTTATTGCTCCGAATGTCTGCTTCCAGTTTCTACAGAAAGTGTGTTTCAAAACTCCTCAATCAAAAGTAAGTTTCAACTCTGCTAGCTGAATGCACAGAACAGAAAGAAGTTTGGCAGAATGCTTCCGTGTAGGTTTTATTTGAAGATATTCCTTTTTCCACTATAGGCTTCTTAGCGCTACGAATGTCCACTTCCAGTTTCTACAGAAAGTGTGTTTCAGACTCCTCAATCAAAACTATGGTTCAACTCTGCTAGTTGAATGCACAGAACAGAAAGAAGTTTGGCAGAATGCTTCTTTGTAGTTTTATTTGAAGATATTCCTTTTTCCACTGTAGGCCCCGTAGCACTCCGAATGTCCGCTTGCATTTTCTACAGAAATAGAGTTTCAGAACTACTCCATCAAAAGTAATGTTCAACTCTGCTAGTTGAATGCACAGAATAGAAAGAAGTTTGGAAGAATGCTTCTGTGCAGTTTTTATTTCAAGATATTCATTTTCCACTATGGGCGCCTTAGTGCTGAGAATGTCCGCTTGCAGTTTCTACAGCAAGGGAGTTTCAGAACTTCTCAATCAAAAGTAACGTTCAACTCTGTTAGTTGAATGCACAGAAGAGAAAGAGGTTTTGCAGAATACTTCTGTGTAGTTTCTATTTGAAGATATTCCTTTTTCCACTATAGGTCCCTTAGGTCTCCGAATGTCCGTTTCCAGTTTCTACAGAAAGTGTGTCTCAAAGCTCCTCAATCAAAAGTAAGGTTCAACTCTTTTAGATGAATGCACATAAGAGAAAGAAGTTTCACAGAACGCTTCTGTGTAGTTTTTATTTGAAGATATACATTTTTCCTCTATAGGTCCCTTACTGTTCCAAATGTCCGCTTCCACTTTCTACAGAAAGTGTGTTTCAAAGCTCCTCAATCAAAAGTAAAGTTGAACTCTGCTAGTTGAATGCACAGAGCAGAAAGTAATTTGGCAGAATGCTTCTGTATAGTTTTTATTTGAAGATATTACTTTTTCCACTATAGGCCCCTTAGCGCTCCGAATGTCCACTTGCATTTTCTATAGAAAGAGTGTTACAGAACTTCTCAATCAAAAGTAACGTTCAAGTCTGTCAGATGAATGCACAGAACAGAAGGAGGTTTTGCAGAATACTTCTGTGTAGTTTTTATTTGAAGATATTCCTTTTTCCACTATAGGCCACTTGGTGCTCCGGATGTCAGCTTCCAGTTTCTACAGAAAGTATGTTTCAAAGCTCTTCCATCAACATTAAGTTTCAACTCTTCTAGATGAATGCACAGAACAGAAAGAAGTTTGGCAGAATGCTTCTGTGTAGTTTTTATTTGAAGATGTACCTTTTTTCCACTATAGGTCCGTTATTGCTCCAAATGTCCGCTTATAGTTTCTACAGAAAGTGTGTTTCAAAACTCCTCAATCAAAAGTCAGGTTCAACTCTGCTAGTGGAATGCACAGAACAGAAAGGAGTTTGGCAGAATGCTTCTGCGTAGTTTTTATTTGAAGATATTCTTTTTTCCACTATAGGCCCCTTAGCGCTGCAAATGTCCGCTTGCAGTTTCTACAGAAAGAGAGTTTCAGAACTTCTCAATCAAAAGTTACGTTCAACTCTGTTAGTTGAATGCACACAACACAAAGAAGTTTGGCAGAATGCTTCTGTGTAGTTTTTATTTGAAGATATTCCTTTTTCCACTATAGGCCCTTTAGCGATCTGAATGTCCGCTTCCAGTTTCTACAGAAAGTGTGTTTCAAACTCCTCAATCAAAAGTACATTTCAACTCTGCTAGATGAATGCACACAACAGAAAGAAGTTTGGCAGAATACTTCTGTGTAGTTTTCATTTCAAGATATTCCTTTTTCAACTATAGGTCCCTTATTGCTCCGAATGTCTGCTTCCAGTTTCTACAGAAAGTGTGTTTCAAAACTCCTCAATCAAAAGTAAGTTTCAACTCTGCTAGCTGAATGCACAGAACAGAAAGAAGTTTGGCAGAATGCTTCTGTGTAGGTTTTATTTAAAGATATTCCTTTTTCCACTATAGGCTTCTTAGCGCTACGAATGTCCACTTCCAGTTTCTACAGAAAGTGTGTTTCAGACTCCTCAATCAAAACTATGGTTCAACTCTGCTAGTTGAATGCACAGAACAGAAAGAAGTTTGGCAGAATGCTTCTTTGTAGTTTTATTTGAAGATATTCCTTTTTCCACTGTAGGCCCCGTAGCACTCCGAATGTCCGCTTGCATTTTCTACAGAAATAGAGTTTCAGAACTACTCCATCAAAAGTAATGTTCAACTCTGCTAGTTGAATGCACAGAATAGAAAGAAGTTTGGAAGAATGCTTCTGTGCAGTTTTTATTTCAAGATATTCATTTTCCACTATGGGCGCCTTAGTGCTGAGAATGTCCGCTTGCAGTTTCTACAGCAAGGGAGTTTCAGAACTTCTCAATCAAAAGTAACGTTCAACTCTGTTAGTTGAATGCACAGAACAGAAAGTGGTTTTGCAGAATACTTCTGTGTAGTTTCTATTTGAAGATATTCCTTTTTCCACTATAGGTCCCTTAGGTCTCCGAATGTCCGTTTCCAGTTTCTACAGAAAGTATGTCTCAAAGCTCCTCAATCAAAAGTAAGGTTCAACTCTTCTAGATGAATGCACATAAGAGAAAGAAGTTTCACAGAATGCTTCTGTGTAGTTTTTATTTGAAGATATACATTTTTCCTCTATAGGTCCCATACTGCTCCAAATGTGCGCTTCCACTTTCTACAGAAAGTGTGTTTCAAAGCTCCTCAATCAAAAGTAAAGTTCAACTCTGCTAGTTGAATGCACAGAGCAGAAAGTAATTTGGCAGAATGCTTCTGTATAGTTTTTATTTGAAGATATTACTTTGTCCACTATAGGCCCCTTAGCGCTCCCAATGTCCACTTGCATTTTCTATAGAAAGAGAGTTACAGAACTTCTCAATCAAAAGTAACGTTCAAGTCTGTCAGATGAATGCACAGAACAGAAGGAGGTTTTGCAGAATACTTCTGTGTAGTTTTTATTTGAAGATATTCCTTTTTCCACTATAGGCCCCTTAGTGCTCCGGATGTCAGCTTCCAGTTTCTACAGAAAGTATGTTTCAAAGCTCTTCCATCAACAGTAAGTTTCAACTCTTCTAGATGAATGCACAGAACAGAAAGAAGTTTGGCAGAATACTTCTGTGTAGTTTTTATTTGAAGATGTACCTTTTTTCCACTATAGGTCCGTTATTGCTCCAAATGTCCGCTTATAGTTTCTACAGAAAGTGTGTTTCAAAACTCCTCAATCAAAAGTCAGGTTCAACTCTGCTAGTGGAATGCACAGAACAGAAAGAAGTTTGGCAGAATCCTTCTGCGTAGTTTTTATTTGAAGATATTCCTTTTTCCACTATAGGCCCCTTAGCGCTGCAAATGTCCGCTTGCAGTTTCTACAGAAAGAGAGTTTCAGAACTTCTCAATCAAAAGTTACGTTCAACTCTGTTAGTTGAATGCACACAACACAAAGAAGTTTGGCAGAATGCTTCTGTGTAGTTTTTATTTGAAGATATTCCTTTTTCCACTATAGGCCCTTTAGCGATCTGAATGTCCGCTTCCAGTTTCTACAGAAAGTGTGTTTCAAACTCCTGAATCAAAAGTACATTTCAACTCTGCTAGATGAATGCACACAACAGAAAGAAGTTTGGCAGAATACTTCTGTGTAGTTTTTATTTCAAGATATTCCTTTTTCAACTATAGGTCCCTTATTGCTCCGAATGTCTGCTTCCAGTTTCTACAGAAAGTGTGTTTCAAAACTCCTCAATCAAAAGTAAGTTTCAACTCTGCTAGCTGAATGCACAGAACAGAAAGAAGTTTGGCAGAATGCTTCTGTGTAGGTTTTATTTGAAGATATTCCTTTTTCCACTATAGGCTTCTTAGCGCTACGAATGTCCACTTCCAGTTTCTACAGAAAGTGGGTTTCAGACTCCTCAATCAAAACTATGGTTCAACTCTGCTAGTTGAATGCACAGAACAGAAAGAAGTTTGGCAGAATGCTTCTTTGTAGTTTTATTTGAAGATATTCCTTTTTCCACTGTAGACCCCGTAGCACTCCGAATGTCCGCTTGCATTTTCTACAGAAATAGAGTTTCAGAACTACTCCATCAAAAGTAATGTTCAACTCTGCTAGTTGAATGCACAGAATAGAAAGAAGTTTGGAAGAATGCTTCTGTGTAGTTTTTATTTCAAGATATTCATTTTCCACTATGGGCGCCTTAGTGCTGAGAATGTCCGCTTGCAGTTTCTACAGCAAGGGAGTTTCAGAACTTCTCAATCAAAAGTAACGTTCAACTCTGTTAGTTGAATGCACAGAACAGAAAGAGGTTTTGCAGAATACTTCTGTGTAGTTTCTATTTGAAGATATTCCTTTTTCCACTATAGGTCCCTTAGGTCTCCGAATGTCCGTTTCCAGTTTCTACAGAAAGTATGTCTCAAAGCTCCTCAATCAAAAGTAAGGTTCAACTCTTCTAGATGAATGCCCATAAGAGAAAGAAGTTTCACAGAATGCTTCTGTGTAGTTTTTATTTGAAGATATACATTTTTCCTCTATAGGTCCCTTACTGCTCCAAATGTCCGCTTCCACTTTCTACAGAAAGTGTGTTTCAAAGCTCCTCAATCAAAAGTAAAGTTCAACTCTGCTAGTTGAATGCACAGAGCAGAAAGTAATTTGGCAGAATGCTTCTGTATAGTTTTTATTTGAAGATATTACTTTGTCCACTATAGGCCCCTTAGCGCTCCGAATGTCCACTTGCATTTTCTATAGAAAGAGAGTTACAGAACTTCTCAATCAAAAGTAACGTTCAAGTCTGTCAGATGAATGCACAGAACAGAAGGAGGTTTTGCAGAATACTTCTGTGTAGTTTTTATTTGAAGATATTCCTTTTTCCACTATAGGCCCCTTAGTGCTCCGGATGTCAGCTTCCAGTTTCTACAGAAAGTATGTTTCAAAGCTCTTCCATCAACAGTAAGTTTCAACTCTTCTAGATGAATGCACAGAACAGAAAGAAGTTTGGCAGAATACTTCTGTGTAGTTTTTATTTGAAGATGTACCTTTTTTCCACTATAGGTCCGTTATTGCTCCAAATGTCCGCTTATAGTTTCTACAGAAAGTGTGTTTCAAAACTCCTCAATCAAAAGTCAGGTTCAACTCTGCTAGTGGAATGCACAGAACAGAAAGAAGTTTGGCAGAATCCTTCTGCGTAGTTTTTATTTGAAGATATTCCTTTTTCCACTATAGGCCCCTTAGCGCTGCAAATGTCCGCTTGCAGTTTCTACAGAAAGAGAGTTTCAGAACTTCTCAATCAAAAGTTACGTTCAACTCTGTTAGTTGAATGCACACAACACAAAGAAGTTTGGCAGAATGCTTCTGTGTAGTTTTTATTTGAAGATATTCCTTTTTCCACTATAGGCCCTTTAGCGATCTGAATGTCCGCTTCCAGTTTCTACAGAAAGTGTGTTTCAAACTCCTGAATCAAAAGTACATTTCAACTCTGCTAGATGAATGCACACAACAGAAAGAAGTTTGGCAGAATACTTCTGTGTAGTTTTTATTTCAAGATATTCCTTTTTCAACTATAGGTCCCTTATTGCTCCGAATGTCTGCTTCCAGTTTCTACAGAAAGTGTGTTTCAAAACTCCTCAATCAAAAGTAAGTTTCAACTCTGCTAGCTGAATGCACAGAACAGAAAGAAGTTTGGCAGAATGCTTCTGTGTAGGTTTTATTTGAAGATATTCCTTTTTCCACTATAGGCTTCTTAGCGCTACGAATGTCCACTTCCAGTTTCTACAGAAAGTGGGTTTCAGACTCCTCAATCAAAACTATGGTTCAACTCTGCTAGTTGAATGCACAGAACAGAAAGAAGTTTGGCAGAATGCTTCTTTGTAGTTTTATTTGAAGATATTCCTTTTTCCACTGTAGACCCCGTAGCACTCCGAATGTCCGCTTGCATTTTCTACAGAAATAGAGTTTCAGAACTACTCCATCAAAAGTAATGTTCAACTCTGCTAGTTGAATGCACAGAATAGAAAGAAGTTTGGAAGAATGCTTCTGTGTAGTTTTTATTTCAAGATATTCATTTTCCACTATGGGCGCCTTAGTGCTGAGAATGTCCGCTTGCAGTTTCTACAGCAAGGGAGTTTCAGAACTTCTCAATCAAAAGTAACGTTCAACTCTGTTAGTTGAATGCACAGAACAGAAAGAGGTTTTGCAGAATACTTCTGTGTAGTTTCTATTTGAAGATATTCCTTTTTCCACTATAGGTCCCTTAGGTCTCCGAATGTCCGTTTCCAGTTTCTACAGAAAGTATGTCTCAAAGCTCCTCAATCAAAAGTAAGGTTCAACTCTTCTAGATGAATGCACATAAGAGAAAGAAGTTTCACAGAATGCTTCTGTGTAGTTTTTATTTGAAGATATACATTTTTCCTCTATAGGTCCCTTACTGCTCCAAATGTCCGCTTCCACTTTCTACAGAAAGTGTGTTTCAAAGCTCCTCAATCAAAAGTAAAGTTCAACTCTGCTAGTTGAATGCACAGAGCAGAAAGTAATTTGGCAGAATGCTTCTGTATAGTTTTTATTTGAAGATATTACTTTGTCCACTATAGGCCCCTTAGCGCTCCGAATGTCCACTTGCATTTTCTATAGAAAGAGAGTTACAGAACTTCTCAATCAAAAGTAACGTTCAAGTCTGTCAGATGAATGCACAGAACAGAAGGAGGTTTTGCAGAATACTTCTGTGTAGTTTTTATTTGAAGATATTCCTTTTTCCACTATAGGCCCCTTAGTGCTCCGGATGTCAGCTTCCAGTTTCTACAGAAAGTATGTTTCAAAGCTCTTCCATCAACAGTAAGTTTCAACTCTTCTAGATGAATGCACAGAACAGAAAGAAGTTTGGCAGAATACTTCTGTGTAGTTTTTATTTGAAGATGTACCTTTTTTCCACTATAGGTCCGTTATTGCTCCAAATGTCCGCTTATAGTTTCTACAGAAAGTGTGTTTCAAAACTCCTCAATCAAAAGTCAGGTTCAACTCTGCTAGTGGAATGCACAGAACAGAAAGAAGTTTGGCAGAATGCTTCTGCGTAGTTTTTATTTGAAGATATTCCTTTTTCCACTATAGGCCCCTTAGCGCTGCAAATGTCCGCTTGCAGTTTCTACAGAAAGAGAGTTTCAGAACTTCTCAATCAAAAGTTACGTTCAACTCTGTTAGTTCAATGCACACAACACAAAGAAGTTAGGCAGAATGCTTCTGTGTAGTTTTTATTTGAAGATATTCCTTTTTCCACTATAGGCCCTTTAGCGATCTGAATGTCCGCTTCCAGTTTCTACAGAAAGTGTGTTTCAAACTCCTCAATCAAAAGTACATTTCAACTCTGCTAGATGAATGCACACAACAGAAAGAAGTTTGGCAGAATACTTCTGTGTAGTTTTTATTTCAAGATATTCCTTTTTCAACTATAGGTCCCTTATTGCTCCGAATGTCTGCTTCCAGTTTCTACAGAAAGTGTGTTTCAAAACTCCTCAATCAAAAGTAAGTTTCAACTCTGCTAGCTGAATGCACAGAACAGAAAGAAGTTTGGCAGAATGCTTCTGTGTAGGTTTTATTTGAAGATATTCCTTTTTCCACTATAGGCTTCTTAGCGCTACGAATGTCCACTTCCAGTTTCTACAGAAAGTGGGTTTCAGACTCCTCAATCAAAACTATGGTTCAACTCTGCTAGTTGAATGCACAGAACAGAAAGAAGTTTGGCAGAATGCTTCTTTGTAGTTTTATTTGAAGATATTCCTTTTTCCACTGTAGGCCCCGTAGCACTCCGAATGTCCGCTTGCATTTTCTACAGAAATAGAGTTTCAGAACTACTCCATCAAAAGTAATGTTCAACTCTGCTAGTTGAATGCACAGAATAGAAAGAAGTTTGGAAGAATGCTTCTGTGCAGTTTTTATTTCAAGATATTCATTTTCCACTATGGGCGCCTTAGTGCTGAGAATGTCCGCTTGCAGTTTCTACAGCAAGGGAGTTTCAGAACTTCTCAATCAAAAGTAACGTTCAACTCTGTTAGTTGAATGCACAGAACAGAAAGAGGTTTTGCAGAATACTTCTGTGTAGTTTCTATTTGAAGATATTCCTTTTTCCACTATAGGTCCCTTAGGTCTCCGAATGTCCGTTTCCAGTTTCTACAGAAAGTATGTCTCAAAGCTCCTCAATCAAAAGTAAGGTTCAACTCTTCTAGATGAATGCACATAAGAGAAAGAAGTTTCACAGAATGCTTCTGTGTAGTTTTTATTTGAAGATATACATTTTTCCTCTATAGGTCCCTTACTGCTCCAAATGTCCGCTTCCACTTTCTACAGAAAGTGTGTTTCAAAGCTCCTCAATCAAAAGTAAAGTTCAACTCTGCTAGTTGAATGCACAGAGCAGAAAGTAATTTGGCAGAATGCTTCTGTATAGTTTTTATTTGAAGATATTACTTTGTCCACTATAGGCCCCTTAGCGCTCCGAATGTCCACTTGCATTTTCTATAGAAAGAGAGTTACAGAACTTCTCAATCAAAAGTAACGTTCAAGTCTGTCAGATGAATGCACAGAACAGAAGGAGGTTTTGCAGAATACTTCTGTGTAGTTTTTATTTGAAGATATTCCTTTTTCCACTATAGGCCCCTTAGTGCTCCGGATGTCAGCTTCCAGTTTCTACAGAAAGTATGTTTCAAAGCTCTTCCATCAACAGTAAATTTCAACTCTTCTAGATGAATGCACAGAACAGAAAGAAGTTTGGCAGAATACTTCTGTGTAGTTTTTATTTGAAGATGTACCTTTTTTCCACTATAGGTCCGTTATTGCTCCAAATGTCCGCTTATAGTTTCTACAGAAAGTGTGTTTCAAAACTCCTCAATCAAAAGTCAGGTTCAACTCTGCTAGTGGAATGCACAGAACAGAAAGAAGTTTGGCAGAATGCTTCTGCGTAGTTTTTATTTGAAGATATTCCTTTTTCCACTATAGGCCCCTTAGCGCTGCAAATGTCCGCTTGCAGTTTCTACAGAAAGAGAGTTTCAGAACTTCTCAATCAAAAGTTACGTTCAACTCTGTTAGTTGAATGCACACAACACAAAGAAGTTTGGCAGAATGCTTCTGTGTAGTTTTTATTTGAAGATATTCCTTTTTCCACTATAGGCCCTTTAGCGATCTGAATGTCCGCTTCCAGTTTCTACAGAAAGTGTGTTTCAAACTCCTCAATCAAAAGTACATTTCAACTCTGCTAGATGAATGCACACAACAGAAAGAAGTTTGGCAGAATACTTCTGTGTAGTTTTTATTTCAAGATATTCCTTTTTCAACTATAGGTCCCTTATTGCTCCGAATGTCTGCTTCCAGTTTCTACAGAAAGTGTGTTTCAAAACTCCTCAATCAAAAGTAAGTTTCAACTCTGCTAGCTGAATGCACAGAACAGAAAGAAGTTTGGCAGAATGCTTCTGTGTAGGTTTTATTTGAAGATATTCCTTTTTCCACTATAGGCTTCTTAGCGCTACGAATGTCCACTTCCAGTTTCTACAGAAAGTGGGTTTCAGACTCCTCAATCAAAACTATGGTTCAACTCTGCTAGTTGAATGCACAGAACAGAAAGAAGTTTGGCAGAATGCTTCTTTGTAGTTTTATTTGAAGATATTCCTTTTTCCACTGTAGGCCCCGTAGCACTCCGAATGTCCGCTTGCATTTTCTACAGAAATAGAGTTTCAGAACTACTCCATCAAAAGTAATGTTCAACTCTGCTAGTTGAATGCACAGAATAGAAAGAAGTTTGGAAGAATGCTTCTGTGCAGTTTTTATTTCAAGATATTCATTTTCCACTATGGGCGCCTTAGTGCTGAGAATGTCCGCTTGCAGTTTCTACAGCAAGGGAGTTTCAGAACTTCTCAATCAAAAGTAACGTTCAACTCTGTTAGTTGAATGCACAGAACAGAAAGAGGTTTTGCAGAATACTTCTGTGTAGTTTCTATTTGAAGATATTCCTTTTTCCACTATAGGTCCCTTAGGTCTCCGAATGTCCGTTTCCAGTTTCTACAGAAAGTATGTCTCAAAGCTCCTCAATCAAAAGTAAGGTTCAACTCTTCTAGATGAATGCACATAAGAGAAAGAAGTTTCACAGAATGCTTCTGTGTAGTTTTTATTTGAAGATATACATTTTTCCTCTATAGGTCCCTTACTGCTCCAAATGTCCGCTTCCACTTTCTACAGAAAGTGTGTTTCAAAGCTCCTCAATCAAAAGTAAAGTTCAACTCTGCTAGTTGAATGCACAGAGCAGAAAGTAATTTGGCAGAATGCTTCTGTATAGTTTTTATTTGAAGATATTTCTTTGTCCACTATAGGCCCCTTAGCGCTCCGAATGTCCACTTGCATTTTCTATAGAAAGAGAGTTACAGAACTTCTCAATCAAAAGTAACGTTCAAGTCTGTCAGATGAATGCACAGAACAGAAGGAGGTTTTGCAGAATACTTCTGTGTAGTTTTTATTTGAAGATATTCCTTTTTCCACTATAGGCCCCTTAGTGCTCCGGATGTCAGCTTCCAGTTTCTACAGAAAGTATGTTTCAAAGCTCTTCCATCAACAGTAAGTTTCAACTCTTCTAGATGAATGCACAGAACAGAAAGAAGTTTGGCAGAATACTTCTGTGTAGTTTTTATTTGAAGATGTACCTTTTTTCAACTATAGGTCCGTTATTGCTCCAAATGTCCGCTTATAGTTTCTACAGAAAGTGTGTTTCAAAACTCCTCAATCAAAAGTCAGGTTCAACTCTGCTAGTGGAATGCACAGAACAGAAAGAAGTTTGGCAGAATGCTTCTGCGTAGTTTTTATTTGAAGATATTCCTTTTTCCACTATAGGCCCCTTAGCGCTGCAAATGTCCGCTTGCAGTTTCTACAGAAAGAGAGTTTCAGAACTTCTCAATCAAAAGTTACGTTCAACTCTGTTAGTTGAATGCACACAACACAAAGAAGTTTGGCAGAATGCTTCTTTGTAGTTTTATTTGAAGATATTCCTTTTTCCACTGTAGGCCCCGTAGCACTCCGAATGTCCGCTTGCATTTTCTACAGAAATAGAGTTTCAGAACTACTCCATCAAAAGTAATGCTCAACTCTGCTAGTTGAATGCACAGAATAGAAAGAAGTTTGGAAGAATGCTTCTGTGCAGTTTTTATTTCAAGATATTCATTTTCCACTATGGGCGCCTTAGTGCTGAGAATGTCCGCTTGCAGTTTCTACAGCAAGGGAGTTTCAGAACTTCTCAATCAAAAGTAACGTTCAACTCTGTTAGTTGAATGCACAGAACAGAAAGAGGTTTTGCAGAATACTTCTGTGTAGTTTCTATTTGAAGATATTCCTTTTTCCACTATAGGTCCCTTAGGTCTCCGAATGTCCGTTTCCAGTTTCTACAGAAAGTGTGTCTCAAAGCTCCTCAATCAAAAGTAAGGTTCAACTCTTCTAGATGAATGCACATAAGAGAAAGAAGTTTCACAGAACGCTTCTGTGTAGTTTTTATTTGAAGATATACATTTTTCCTCTATAGGTCCCTTACTGTTCCAAATGTCCGCTTCCACTTTCTACAGAAAGTGTGTTTCAAAGCTCCTCAATCAAAAGTAAAGTTCAACTCTGCTAGTTGAATGCACAGAGCAGAAAGAAATTTGGCAGAATGCTTCTGTATAGTTTTTATTTGCAGATATTTCTTTTTCCAGTATAGGGCCCTTAGCGCTCCGAATGTCCACTTGCATTTTCTTTAGAAAGAGATTTACAGAACTTCTCAATCAAAAGTAACGTTCAACTCTGTCAGATGAATGCACAGAACAGAAGGAGGTTTTGCAGAATACTTCTGTGTAGTTTTTATTTGAAGACATTCCTTTTTCCACTATAGGCCCCTTAGTGCTCCGGATATCAGCTTCCAGTTTCTACAGAAAGTATGTTTCAAAGCTCTTCCATCAACAGTAAGTTTCAACTCTTCTAGATGAATGCACAGAACAGAAAGAAGTTTGGCAGAATGCTTCTGTGTAGTTTTTATTTGAAGATGTACCTTTTTTCCACTATAGGTCCGTTATTGCTCCAAATGTCCGCTTATAGTTTCTACAGAAAGTGTGTTTCAAAACTCCTCAATCAAAAGTCAGGTTCAACTCTGCTAGTGGAATGCACAGAACAGAAAGAAGTTTGGCAGAATGCTTCTGCGTAGTTTTTATTTGAAGATATTCCTTTTTCCACTATAGGCCCCTTAGCGCTGCAAATGTCCGCTTGCAGTTTCTACAGAAAGAGAGTTTCAGAACTTCTCAATCAAAAGTTACGTTCAACTCTTTTAGTTGAATGCACACAACAAAAAGAAGTTTGGCAGAATGCTTCTGTGTAGTTTTTATTTGAAGATATTCCTTTTTCCACTATAGGCCCTTTAGCGATCTGAATGTCCGCTTCCAGTTTCTACAGAAAGTGTGTTTCAAACTCCTGAATCAAAAGTACATTTCAACTCTGCTAGATGAATGCACACAACAGAAAAAAGTTTGGCTGAATACTTCTGTGTAGTTTTCATTTCAAGATATTCCTTTTTCAACTATAGGTCCCTTATTGCTCCGAATTTCTGCTTCCAGTTTCTACAGAAAGTGTGTTTCAAAACTCCTCAATCAAAAGTAAGTTTCAACTCTGCTAGCTGAATGCACAGAACAGAAAGAAGTTTGGCAGAATGCTTCTGTGTAGGTTTTATTTGAAGATATTCCTTTTTCCACTATAGGCTTCTTAGCGCTACGAATGTCCACTTCCAGTTTCTACAGAAAGTGTGTTTCAGACTCCTCAATCAAAACTATGGTTCAACTCTGCTAGTTGAATGCACAGAACAGAAAGAAGTTTGGCAGAATGCTTCTTTGTAGTTTTATTTGAAGATATTCCTTTTTCCACTGTAGGCCCCGTAGCACTCCGAATGTCCGCTTGCATTTTCTACAGAAATAGAGTTTCAGAACTACTCCATCAAAAGTAATGTTCAACTCTGCTAGTTGAATGCACAGAATAGAAAGAAGTTTGGAAGAATGCTTCTGTGCAGTTTTTATTTCAAGATATTCATTTTCCACTATGGGCGCCTTAGTGCTGAGAATGTCCGCTTGCAGTTTCTACAGCAAGGGAGTTTCAGAACTTCTCAATCAAAAGTAACGTTCAACTCTGTTAGTTGAATGCACAGAACAGAAAGTGGTTTTGCAGAATACTTCTGTCTAGTTTCTATTTGAAGATATTCCTTTTTCCACTATAGGTCCCTTAGGTCTCCGAATGTCCGTTTCCAGTTTCTACAGAAAGTATGTCTCAAAGCTCCTCAATCAAAAGTAAGGTTCAACTCTTCTAGATGAATGCACATAAGAGAAAGAAGTTTCACAGAATGCTTCTGTGTAGTTTTTATTTGAAGATATACATTTTTCCTCTATAGGTCCCATACTGCTCCAAATGTGCGCTTCCACTTTCTACAGAAAGTGTGTTTCAAAGCTCCTCAATCAAAAGTAAAGTTCAACTCTGCTAGTTGAATGCACAGAGCAGAAAGTAATTTGGCAGAATGCTTCTGTATAGTTTTTATTTGAAGATATTACTTTGTCCACTATAGGCCCCTTAGCGCTCCGAATGTCCACTTGCATTTTCTATAGAAAGAGAGTTACAGAACTTCTCAATCAAAAGTAACGTTCAAGTCTGTCAGATGAATGCACAGAACAGAAGGAGGTTTTGCAGAATACTTCTGTGTAGTTTTTATTTGAAGATATTCCTTTTTCCACTATAGGCCCCTTAGTGCTCCGGATGTCAGCTTCCAGTTTCTACAGAAAGTATGTTTCAAAGCTCTTCCATCAACAGTAAGTTTCAACTCTTCTAGATGAATGCACAGAACAGAAAGAAGTTTGGCAGAATACTTCTGTGTAGTTTTTATTTGAAGATGTACCTTTTTTCCACTATAGGTCCGTTATTGCTCCAAATGTCCGCTTATAGTTTCTACAGAAAGTGTGTTTCAAAACTCCTCAATCAAAAGTCAGGTTCAACTCTGCTAGTGGAATGCACAGAACAGAAAGAAGTTTGGCAGAATCCTTCTGCGTAGTTTTTATTTGAAGATATTCCTTTTTCCACTATAGGCCCCTTAGCGCTGCAAATGTCCGCTTGCAGTTTCTACAGAAAGAGAGTTTCAGAACTTCTCAATCAAAAGTTACGTTCAACTCTGTTAGTTGAATGCACACAACACAAAGAAGTTTGGCAGAATGCTTCTGTGTAGTTTTTATTTGAAGATATTCCTTTTTCCACTATAGGCCCTTTAGCGATCTGAATGTCCGCTTCCAGTTTCTACAGAAAGTGTGTTTCAAACTCCTGAATCAAAAGTACATTTCAACTCTGCTAGATGAATGCACACAACAGAAAGAAGTTTGGCAGAATACTTCTGTGTAGTTTTTATTTCAAGATATTCCTTTTTCAACTATAGGTCCCTTATTGCTCCGAATGTCTGCTTCCAGTTTCTACAGAAAGTGTGTTTCAAAACTCCTCAATCAAAAGTAAGTTTCAACTCTGCTAGCTGAATGCACACAACAGAAAGAAGTTTGGCAGAATGCTTCTGTGTAGGTTTTATTTGAAGATATTCCTTTTTCCACTATAGGCTTCTTAGCGCTACGAATGTCCACTTCCAGTTTCTACAGAAAGTGGGTTTCAGACTCCTCAATCAAAACTATGGTTCAACTCTGCTAGTTGAATGCACAGAACAGAAAGAAGTTTGGCAGAATGCTTCTTTGTAGTTTTATTTGAAGATATTCCTTTTTCCACTGTAGACCCCGTAGCACTCCGAATGTCCGCTTGCATTTTCTACAGAAATAGAGTTTCAGAACTACTCCATCAAAAGTAATGTTCAACTCTGCTAGTTGAATGCACAGAATAGAAAGAAGTTTGGAAGAATGCTTCTGTGCAGTTTTTATTTCAAGATATTCATTTTCCACTATGGGCGCCTTAGTGCTGAGAATGTCCGCTTGCAGTTTCTACAGCAAGGGAGTTTCAGAACTTCTCAATCAAAAGTAACGTTCAACTCTGTTAGTTGAATGCACAGAACAGAAAGAGGTTTTGCAGAATACTTCTGTGTAGTTTCTATTTGAAGATATTCCTTTTTCCACTATAGGTCCCTTAGGTCTCCGAATGTCCGTTTCCAGTTTCTACAGAAAGTGTGTCTCAAAGCTCCTCAATCAAAAGTAAGGTTCAACTCTTCTAGATGAATGCACATAAGAGAAAGAAGTTTCACAGAACGCTTCTGTGTAGTTTTTATTTGAAGATATATATTTTCCCTCTATAGGTCCCTTACTGTTCCAAATGTCCGCTTCCACTTTCTACAGAAAGTGTGTTTCAAAGCTCCTCAATCAAAAGTAAAGTTCAACTCTGCTAGTTGAATGCACAGAGCAGAAAGTAATTTGGCAGAATGCTTCTGTATAGTTTTTATTTGAAGATATTACTTTTTCCACTATAGGCCCCTTAGCGCTCCGAATGTCCACTTGCATTTTCTATAGAAAGAGAGTTACAGAACTTCTCAATCAAAAGTAACGTTCAAGTCTGTCAGATGAATGCACAGAACAGAAGGAGGTTTTGCAGAATACTTCTGTGTAGTTTTTATTTGAAGATATTCCTTTTTCCACTATAGGCCCCTTGGTGCTCCGGATGTCAGCTTCCAGTTTCTACAGAAAGTATGTTTCAAAGCTCTTCCATCAACATTAAGTTTCAACTCTTCTAGATGAATGCACAGAACAGAAAGAAGTTTGGCAGAATGCTTCTGTGTAGTTTTTATTTGAAGATGTACCTTTTTTCCACTATAGGTCCGTTATTGCTCCAAATGTCCGCTTATAGTTTCTACAGAAAGTGTGTTTCAAAACTCCTCAATCAAAAGTCAGGTTCAACTCTGCTAGTGGAATGCACAGAACAGAAAGGAGTTTGGCAGAATGCTTCTGCGTAGTTTTTATTTGAAGATATTCCTTTTTCCACTATAGGCCCCTTAGCGCTGCAAATGTCCGCTTGCAGTTTCTACAGAAAGAGAGTTTCAGAACTTCTCAATCAAATGTTACGTTCAACTCTGTTAGTTGAATGCACACAACACAAAGAAGTTTGGCACAATGCTTCTGTGTAGTTTTTATTTGAAGATATTCCTTTTTCCACTATAGGCCCTTTAGCGATCTGAATGTCCGCTTCCAGTTTCTACAGAAAGTGTGTTTCAAACTCCTCAATCAAAAGTACATTTCAACTCTGCTAGATGAATGCACACAACAGAAAGAAGTTTGGCAGAATACTTCTGTGTAGTTTTCATTTCAAGATATTCCTTTTTCAACTATAGGTCCCTTATTGCTCCGAATGTCTGCTTCCAGTTTCTACAGAAAGTGTGTTTCAAAACTCCTCAATCAAAAGTAAGTTTCAACTCTGCTAGCTGAATGCACAGAACAGAAAGAAGTTTGGCAGAATGCTTCTGTGTAGGTTTTATTTAAAGATATTCCTTTTTCCACTATAGGCTTCTTAGCGCTACGAATGTCCACTTCCAGTTTCTACAGAAAGTGTGTTTCAGACTCCTCAATCAAAACTATGGTTCAACTCTGCTAGTTGAATGCACAGAACAGAAAGAAGTTTGGCAGAATGCTTCTTTGTAGTTTTATTTGAAGATATTCCTTTTTCCACTGTAGGCCCCGTAGCACTCCGAATGTCCGCTTGCATTTTCTACAGAAATAGAGTTTCAGAACTACTCCATCAAAAGTAATGTTCAACTCTGCTAGTTGAATGCACAGAATAGAAAGAAGTTTGGAAGAATGCTTCTGTGCAGTTTTTATTTCAAGATATTCATTTTCCACTATGGGCGCCTTAGTGCTGAGAATGTCCGCTTGCAGTTTCTACAGCAAGGGAGTTTCAGAACTTCTCAATCAAAAGTAACGTTCAACTCTGTTAGTTGAATGCACAGAACAGAAAGAGGTTTTGCAGAATACTTCTGTGTAGTTTCTATTTGAAGATATTCCTTTTTCCACTATAGGTCCCTTAGGTCTCCGAATGTCCGTTTCCAGTTTCTACAGAAAGTGTGTCTCAAAGCTCCTCAATCAAAAGTAAGGTTCAACTCTTCTAGATGAATGCACATAAGAGAAAGAAGTTTCACAGAACGCTTCTGTGTAGTTTTTATTTGAAGATATATATTTTCCCTCTATAGGTCCCTTACTGTTCCAAATGTCCGCTTCCACTTTCTACAGAAAGTGTGTTTCAAAGCTCCTCAATCAAAAGTAAAGTTCAACTCTGCTAGTTGAATGCACAGAGCAGAAAGTAATTTGGCAGAATGCTTCTGTATAGTTTTTATTTGAAGATATTACTTTTTCCACTATAGGCCCCTTAGCGCTCCGAATGTCCACTTGCATTTTCTATAGAAAGAGAGTTACAGAACTTCTCAATCAAAAGTAACGTTCAAGTCTGTCAGATGAATGCACAGAACAGAAGGAGGTTTTGCAGAATACTTCTGTGTAGTTTTTATTTGAAGATATTCCTTTTTCCACTATAGGCCCCTTGGTGCTCCGGATGTCAGCTTCCAGTTTCTACAGAAAGTATGTTTCAAAGCTCTTCCATCAACATTAAGTTTCAACTCTTCTAGATGAATGCACAGAACAGAAAGAAGTTTGGCAGAATGCTTCTGTGTAGTTTTTATTTGAAGATGTACCTTTTTTCCACTATAGGTCCGTTATTGCTCCAAATGTCCGCTTATAGTTTCTACAGAAAGTGTGTTTCAAAACTCCTCAATCAAAAGTCAGGTTCAACTCTGCTAGTGGAATGCACAGAACAGAAAGGAGTTTGGCAGAATGCTTCTGCGTAGTTTTTATTTGAAGATATTCCTTTTTCCACTATAGGCCCCTTAGCGCTGCAAATGTCCGCTTGCAGTTTCTACAGAAAGAGAGTTTCAGAACTTCTCAATCAAATGTTACGTTCAACTCTGTTAGTTGAATGCACACAACACAAAGAAGTTTGGCACAATGCTTCTGTGTAGTTTTTATTTGAAGATATTCCTTTTTCCACTATAGGCCCTTTAGCGATCTGAATGTCCGCTTCCAGTTTCTACAGAAAGTGTGTTTCAAACTCCTCAATCAAAAGTACATTTCAACTCTGCTAGATGAATGCACACAACAGAAAGAAGTTTGGCAGAATACTTCTGTGTAGTTTTCATTTCAAGATATTCCTTTTTCAACTATAGGTCCCTTATTGCTCCGAATGTCTGCTTCCAGTTTCTACAGAAAGTGTGTTTCAAAACTCCTCAATCAAAAGTAAGTTTCAACTCTGCTAGCTGAATGCACAGAACAGAAAGAAGTTTGGCAGAATGCTTCTGTGTAGGTTTTATTTAAAGATATTCCTTTTTCCACTATAGGCTTCTTAGCGCTACGAATGTCCACTTCCAGTTTCTACAGAAAGTGTGTTTCAGACTCCTCAATCAAAACTATGGTTCAACTCTGCTAGTTGAATGCACAGAACAGAAAGAAGTTTGGCAGAATGCTTCTTTGTAGTTTTATTTGAAGATATTCCTTTTTCCACTGTAGGCCCCGTAGCACTCCGAATGTCCGCTTGCATTTTCTACAGAAATAGAGTTTCAGAACTACTCCATCAAAAGTAATGTTCAACTCTGCTAGTTGAATGCACAGAATAGAAAGAAGTTTGGAAGAATGCTTCTGTGCAGTTTTTATTTCAAGATATTCATTTTCCACTATGGGCGCCTTAGTGCTGAGAATGTCCGCTTGCAGTTTCTACAGCAAGGGAGTTTCAGAACTTCTCAATCAAAAGTAACGTTCAACTCTGTTAGTTGAATGCACAGAACAGAAAGAGGTTTTGCAGAATACTTCTGTGTAGTTTCTATTTGAAGATATTCCTTTTTCCACTATAGGTCCCTTAGGTCTCCGAATGTCCGTTTCCAGTTTCTACAGAAAGTATGTCTCAAAGCTCCTCAATCAAAAGTAAGGTTCAACTCTTCTAGATGAATGCACATAAGAGAAAGAAGTTTCACAGAATGCTTCTGTGTAGTTTTTATTTGAAGATATACATTTTTCCTCTATAGGTCCCTTACTGCTCCAAATGTCCGCTTCCACTTTCTACAGAAAGTGTGTTTCAAAGCTCCTCAATCAAAAGTAAAGTTCAACTCTGCTAGTTGAATGCACAGAGCAGAAAGTAATTTGGCAGAATGCTTCTGTATAGTTTTTATTTGAAGATATTACTTTGTCCACTATAGGCCCCTTAGCGCTCCGAATGTCCACTTGCATTTTCTATAGAAAGAGAGTTACAGAACTTCTCAATCAAAAGTAACGTTCAAGTCTGTCAGATGAATGCACAGAACAGAAGGAGGTTTTGCAGAATACTTCTGTGTAGTTTTTATTTGAAGATATTCCTTTTTCCACTATAGGCCCCTTAGTGCTCCGGATGTCAGCTTCCAGTTTCTACAGAAAGTATGTTTCAAAGCTCTTCCATCAACAGTAAGTTTCAACTCTTCTAGATGAATGCACAGAACAGAAAGAAGTTTGGCAGAATACTTCTGTGTAGTTTTTATTTGAAGATGTACCTTTTTTCAACTATAGGTCCGTTATTGCTCCAAATGTCCGCTTATAGTTTCTACAGAAAGTGTGTTTCAAAACTCCTCAATCAAAAGTCAGGTTCAACTCTGCTAGTGGAATGCACAGAACAGAAAGAAGTTTGGCAGAATGCTTCTGCGTAGTTTTTATTTGAAGATATTCCTTTTTCCACTATAGGCCCCTTAGCGCTGCAAATGTCCGCTTGCAGTTTCTACAGAAAGAGAGTTTCAGAACTTCTCAATCAAAAGTTACGTTCAACTCTGTTAGTTGAATGCACACAACACAAAGAAGTTTGGCAGAATGCTTCTTTGTAGTTTTATTTGAAGATATTCCTTTTTCCACTGTAGGCCCCGTAGCACTCCGAATGTCCGCTTGCATTTTCTACAGAAATAGAGTTTCAGAACTACTCCATCAAAAGTAATGCTCAACTCTGCTAGTTGAATGCACAGAATAGAAAGAAGTTTGGAAGAATGCTTCTGTGCAGTTTTTATTTCAAGATATTCATTTTCCACTATGGGCGCCTTAGTGCTGAGAATGTCCGCTTGCAGTTTCTACAGCAAGGGAGTTTCAGAACTTCTCAATCAAAAGTAACGTTCAACTCTGTTAGTTGAATGCACAGAACAGAAAGAGGTTTTGCAGAATACTTCTGTGTAGTTTCTATTTGAAGATATTCCTTTTTCCACTATAGGTCCCTTAGGTCTCCGAATGTCCGTTTCCAGTTTCTACAGAAAGTGTGTCTCAAAGCTCCTCAATCAAAAGTAAGGTTCAACTCTTCTAGATGAATGCACATAAGAGAAAGAAGTTTCACAGAACGCTTCTGTGTAGTTTTTATTTGAAGATATACATTTTTCCTCTATAGGTCCCTTACTGTTCCAAATGTCCGCTTCCACTTTCTACAGAAAGTGTGTTTCAAAGCTCCTCAATCAAAAGTAAAGTTCATCTCTGCTAGTTGAATGCACAGAGCAGAAAGAAATTTGGCAGAATGCTTCTGTATAGTTTTTATTTGCAGATATTTCTTTTTCCAGTATAGGGCCCTTAGCGCTCCGAATGTCCACTTGCATTTTCTTTAGAAAGAGATTTACAGAACTTCTCAATCAAAAGTAACGTTCAACTCTGTCAGATGAATGCACAGAACAGAAGGAGGTTTTGCAGAATACTTCTGTGTAGTTTTTATTTGAAGACATTCCTTTTTCCACTATAGGCCCCTTAGTGCTCCGGATATCAGCTTCCAGTTTCTACAGAAAGTATGTTTCAAAGCTCTTCCATCAACAGTAAGTTTCAACTCTTCTAGATGAATGCACAGAACAGAAAGAAGTTTGGCAGAATGCTTCTGTGTAGTTTTTATTTGAAGATGTACCTTTTTTCCACTATAGGTCCGTTATTGCTCCAAATGTCCGCTTATAGTTTCTACAGAAAGTGTGTTTCAAAACTCCTCAATCAAAAGTCAGGTTCAACTCTGCTAGTGGAATGCACAGAACAGAAAGAAGTTTGGCAGAATGCTTCTGCGTAGTTTTTATTTGAAGATATTCCTTTTTCCACTATAGGCCCCTTAGCGCTGCAAATGTCCGCTTGCAGTTTCTACAGAAAGAGAGTTTCAGAACTTCTCAATCAAAAGTTACGTTCAACTCTTTTAGTTGAATGCACACAACAAAAAGAAGTTTGGCAGAATGCTTCTGTGTAGTTTTTATTTGAAGATATTCCTTTTTCCACTATAGGCCCTTTAGCGATCTGAATGTCCGCTTCCAGTTTCTACAGAAAGTGTGTTTCAAACTCCTGAATCAAAAGTACATTTCAACTCTGCTAGATGAATGCACACAACAGAAAAAAGTTTGGCAGAATACTTCTGTGTAGTTTTCATTTCAAGATATTCCTTTTTCAACTATAGGTCCCTTATTGCTCCGAATTTCTGCTTCCAGTTTCTACAGAAAGTGTGTTTCAAAACTCCTCAATCAAAAGTAAGTTTCAACTCTGCTAGCTGAATGCACAGAACAGAAAGAAGTTTGGCAGAATGCTTCTGTGTAGGTTTTATTTGAAGATATTCCTTTTTCCACTATAGGCTTCTTAGCGCTACGAATGTCCACTTCCAGTTTCTACAGAAAGTGTGTTTCAGACTCCTCAATCAAAACTATGGTTCAACTCTGCTAGTTGAATGCACAGAACAGAAAGAAGTTTGGCAGAATGCTTCTTTGTAGTTTTATTTGAAGATATTCCTTTTTCCACTGTAGGCCCCGTAGCACTCCGAATGTCCGCTTGCATTTTCTACAGAAATAGAGTTTCAGAACTACTCCATCAAAAGTAATGTTCAACTCTGCTAGTTGAATGCACAGAATAGAAAGAAGTTTGGAAGAATGCTTCTGTGCAGTTTTTATTTCAAGATATTCATTTTCCACTATGGGCGCCTTAGTGCTGAGAATGTCCGCTTGCAGTTTCTACAGCAAGGGAGTTTCAGAACTTCTCAATCAAAAGTAACGTTCAACTCTGTTAGTTGAATGCACAGAACAGAAAGTGGTTTTGCAGAATACTTCTGTCTAGTTTCTATTTGAAGATATTCCTTTTTCCACTATAGGTCCCTTAGGTCTCCGAATGTCCGTTTCCAGTTTCTACAGAAAGTATGTCTCAAAGCTCCTCAATCAAAAGTAAGGTTCAACTCTTCTAGATGAATGCACATAAGAGAAAGAAGTTTCACAGAATGCTTCTGTGTAGTTTTTATTTGAAGATATACATTTTTCCTCTATAGGTCCCATACTGCTCCAAATGTGCGCTTCCACTTTCTACAGAAAGTGTGTTTCAAAGCTCCTCAATCAAAAGTAAAGTTCAACTCTGCTAGTTGAATGCACAGAGCAGAAAGTAATTTGGCAGAATGCTTCTGTATAGTTTTTATTTGAAGATATTACTTTGTCCACTATAGGCCCCTTAGCGCTCCGAATGTCCACTTGCATTTTCTATAGAAAGAGAGTTACAGAACTTCTCAATCAAAAGTAACGTTCAACTCTGTCAGATGAATGCACAGAACAGAAGGAGGTTTTGCAGAATACTTCTGTGTAGTTTTTATTTGAAGATATTCCTTTTTCCACTATAGGCCCCTTAGTGCTCCGGATGTCAGCTTCCAGTTTCTACAGAAAGTATGTTTCAAAGCTCTTCCATCAACAGTAAGTTTCAACTCTTCTAGATGAATGCACAGAACAGAAAGAAGTTTGGCAGAATACTTCTGTGTAGTTTTTATTTGAAGATGTACCTTTTTTCCACTATAGGTCCGTTATTGCTCCAAATGTCCGCTTATAGTTTCTACAGAAAGTGTGTTTCAAAACTCCTCAATCAAAAGTCAGGTTCAACTCTGCTAGTGGAATGCACAGAACAGAAAGAAGTTTGGCAGAATCCTTCTGCGTAGTTTTTATTTGAAGATATTCCTTTTTCCACTATAGGCCCCTTAGCGCTGCAAATGTCCGCTTGCAGTTTCTACAGAAAGAGAGTTTCAGAACTTCTCAATCAAAAGTTACGTTCAACTCTGTTAGTTGAATGCACACAACACAAAGAAGTTTGGCAGAATGCTTCTGTGTAGTTTTTATTTGAAGATATTCCTTTTTCCACTATAGGCCCTTTAGCGATCTGAATGTCCGCTTCCAGTTTCTACAGAAAGTGTGTTTCAAACTCCTGAATCAAAAGTACATTTCAACTCTGCTAGATGAATGCACACAACAGAAAGAAGTTTGGCAGAATACTTCTGTGTAGTTTTTATTTCAAGATATTCCTTTTTCAACTATAGGTCCCTTATTGCTCCGAATGTCTGCTTCCAGTTTCTACAGAAAGTGTGTTTCAAAACTCCTCAATCAAAAGTAAGTTTCAACTCTGCTAGCTGAATGCACAGAACAGAAAGAAGTTTGGCAGAATGCTTCTGTGTAGGTTTTATTTGAAGATATTCCTTTTTCCACTATAGGCTTCTTAGCGCTACGAATGTCCACTTCCAGTTTCTACAGAAAGTGGGTTTCAGACTCCTCAATCAAAACTATGGTTCAACTCTGCTAGTTGAATGCACAGAACAGAAAGAAGTTTGGCAGAATGCTTCTTTGTAGTTTTATTTGAAGATATTCCTTTTTCCACTGTAGACCCCATAGCACTCCGAATGTCCGCTTGCATTTTCTACAGAAATAGAGTTTCAGAACTACTCCATCAAAAGTAATGTTCAACTCTGCTAGTTGAATGCACAGAATAGAAAGAAGTTTGGAAGAATGCTTCTGTGCAGTTTTTATTTCAAGATATTCATTTTCCACTATGGGCGCCTTAGTGCTGAGAATGTCCGCTTGCAGTTTCTACAGCAAGGGAGTTTCAGAACTTCTCAATCAAAAGTAACGTTCAACTCTGTTAGTTGAATGCACAGAACAGAAAGAGGTTTTGCAGAATACTTCTGTGTAGTTTCTATTTGAAGATATTCCTTTTTCCACTATAGGTCCCTTAGGTCTCCGAATGTCCGTTTCCAGTTTCTACAGAAAGTATGTCTCAAAGCTCCTCAATCAAAAGTAAGGTTCAACTCTTCTAGATGAATGCACATAAGAGAAAGAAGTTTCACAGAATGCTTCTGTGTAGTTTTTATTTGAAGATATACATTTTTCCTCTATAGGTCCCTTACTGCTCCAAATGTCCGCTTCCACTTTCTACAGAAAGTGTGTTTCAAAGCTCCTCAATCAAAAGTAAAGTTCAACTCTGCTAGTTGAATGCACAGAGCAGAAAGTAATTTGGCAGAATGCTTCTGTATAGTTTTTATTTGAAGATATTACTTTGTCCACTATAGGCCCCTTAGCGCTCCGAATGTCCACTTGCATTTTCTATAGAAAGAGAGTTACAGAACTTCTCAATCAAAAGTAACGTTCAAGTCTGTCAGATGAATGCACAGAACAGAAGGAGGTTTTGCAGAATACTTCTGTGTAGTTTTTATTTGAAGATATTCCTTTTTCCACTATAGGCCCCTTAGTGCTCCGGATGTCAGCTTCCAGTTTCTACAGAAAGTATGTTTCAAAGCTCTTCCATCAACAGTAAGTTTCAACTCTTCTAGATGAATGCACAGAACAGAAAGAAGTTTGGCAGAATACTTCTGTGTAGTTTTTATTTGAAGATGTACCTTTTTTCCACTATAGGTCCGTTATTGCTCCAAATGTCCGCTTATAGTTTCTACAGAAAGTGTGTTTCAAAACTCCTCAATCAAAAGTCAGGTTCAACTCTGCTAGTGGAATGCACAGAACAGAAAGAAGTTTGGCAGAATGCTTCTGCGTAGTTTTTATTTGAAGATATTCCTTTTTCCACTATAGGCCCCTTAGCGCTGCAAATGTCCGCTTGCAGTTTCTACAGAAAGAGAGTTTCAGAACTTCTCAATCAAAAGTTACGTTCAACTCTGTTAGTTGAATGCACACAACACAAAGAAGTTTGGCAGAATGCTTCTGTGTAGTTTTTATTTGAAGATATTCCTTTTTCCACTATAGGCCCTTTAGCGATCTGAATGTCCGCTTCCAGTTTCTACAGAAAGTGTGTTTCAAACTCCTCAATCAAAAGTACATTTCAACTCTGCTAGATGAATGCACACAACAGAAAGAAGTTTGGCAGAATACTTCTGTGTAGTTTTTATTTCAAGATATTCCTTTTTCAACTATAGGTCCCTTATTGCTCCGAATGTCTGCTTCCAGTTTCTACAGAAAGTGTGTTTCAAAACTCCTCAATCAAAAGTAAGTTTCAACTCTGCTAGCTGAATGCACAGAACAGAAAGAAGTTTGGCAGAATGCTTCTGTGTAGGTTTTATTTGAAGATATTCCTTTTTCCACTATAGGCTTCTTAGCGCTACGAATGTCCACTTCCAGTTTCTACAGAAAGTGAGTTTCAGACTCCTCAATCAAAACTATGGTTCAACTCTGCTAGTTGAATGCACAGAACAGAAAGAAGTTTGGCAGAATGCTTCTTTGTAGTTTTATTTGAAGATATTCCTTTTTCCACTGTAGGCCCCGTAGCACTCCGAATGTCCGCTTGCATTTTCTACAGAAATAGAGTTTCAGAACTACTCCATCAAAAGTAATGTTCAACTCTGCTAGTTGAATGCACAGAATAGAAAGAAGTTTGGAAGAATGCTTCTGTGCAGTTTTTATTTCAAGATATTCATTTTCCACTATGGGCGCCTTAGTGCTGAGAATGTCCGCTTGCAGTTTCTACAGCAAGGGAGTTTCAGAACTTCTCAATCAAAAGTAACGTTCAACTCTGTTAGTTGAATGCACAGAACAGAAAGAGGTTTTGCAGAATACTTCTGTGTAGTTTCTATTTGAAGATATTCCTTTTTCCACTATAGGTCCCTTAGGTCTCCGAATGTCCGTTTCCAGTTTCTACAGAAAGTGTGTCTCAAAGCTCCTCAATCAAAAGTAAGGTTCAACTCTTCTAGATGAATGCACAGAAGAGAAAGAAGTTTCACAGAACGCTTCTGTGTAGTTTTTATTTGAAGATATATATTTTCCCTCTATAGGTCCCTTACTGTTCCAAATGTCCGCTTCCACTTTATACAGAAAGTGTGTTTCAAAGCTCCTCAATCAAAAGTAAAGTTCAACTCTGCTAGTTGAATGCACAGAGCAGAAAGTAATTTGGCAGAATGCTTCTGTATAGTTTTTATTTGAAGATATTACTTTTTCCACTATAGGCCCCTTAGCGCTCCGAATGTCCACTTGCATTTTCTATAGAAAGAGAGTTACAGAACTTCTCAATCAAAAGTAACGTTCAAGTCTGTCAGATGAATGCACAGAACAGAAGGAGGTTTTGCAGAATACTTCTGTGTAGTTTTTATTTGAAGATATTCCTTTTTCCACTATAGGCCCCTTGGTGCTCCGGATGTCAGCTTCCAGTTTCTACAGAAAGTATGTTTCAAAGCTCTTCCATCAACATTAAGTTTCAACTCTTCTAGATGAATGCACAGAACAGAAAGAAGTTTGGCAGAATGCTTCTGTGTAGTTTTTATTTGAAGATGTACCTTTTTTCCACTATAGGTCCGTTATTGCTCCAAATGTCCGCTTATAGTTTCTACAGAAAGTGTGTTTCAAAACTCCTCAATCAAAAGTCAGGTTCAACTCTGCTAGTGGAATGCACAGAACAGAAAGGAGTTTGGCAGAATGCTTCTGCGTAGTTTTTATTTGAAGATATTCCTTTTTCCACTATAGGCCCCTTAGCGCTGCAAATGTCCGCTTGCAGTTTCTACAGAAAGAGAGTTTCAGAACTTCTCAATCAAAAGTTACGTTCAACTCTGTTAGTTGAATGCACACAACACAAAGAAGTTTGGCACAATGCTTCTGTGTAGTTTTTATTTGAAGATATTCCTTTTTCCACTATAGGCCCTTTAGCGATCTGAATGTCCGCTTCCAGTTTCTACAGAAAGTGTGTTTCAAACTCCTCAATCAAAAGTACATTTCAACTCTGCTAGATGAATGCACACAACAGAAAGAAGTTTGGCAGAATACTTCTGTGTAGTTTTCATTTCAAGATATTCCTTTTTCAACTATAGGTCCCTTATTGCTCCGAATGTCTGCTTCCAGTTTCTACAGAAAGTGTGTTTCAAAACTCCTCAATCAAAAGTAAGTTTCAACTCTGCTAGCTGAATGCACAGAACAGAAAGAAGTTTGGCAGAATGCTTCTGTGTAGGTTTTATTTAAAGATATTCCTTTTTCCACTATAGGCTTCTTAGCGCTACGAATGTCCACTTCCAGTTTCTACAGAAAGTGTGTTTCAGACTCCTCAATCAAAACTATGGTTCAACTCTGCTAGTTGAATGCACAGAACAGAAAGAAGTTTGGCAGAATGCTTCTTTGTAGTTTTATTTGAAGATATTCCTTTTTCCACTGTAGGCCCCGTAGCACTCCGAATGTCCGCTTGCATTTTCTACAGAAATAGAGTTTCAGAACTACTCCATCAAAAGTAATGTTCAACTCTGCTAGTTGAATGCACAGAATAGAAAGAAGTTTGGAAGAATGCTTCTGTGCAGTTTTTATTTCAAGATATTCATTTTCCACTATGGGCGCCTTAGTGCTGAGAATGTCCGCTTGCAGTTTCTACAGCAAGGGAGTTTCAGAACTTCTCAATCAAAAGTAACGTTCAACTCTGTTAGTTGAATGCACAGAACAGAAAGAGGTTTTGCAGAATACTTCTGTGTAGTTTCTATTTGAAGATATTCCTTTTTCCACTATAGGTCCCTTAGGTCTCCGAATGTCCGTTTCCAGTTTCTACAGAAAGTATGTCTCAAAGCTCCTCAATCAAAAGTAAGGTTCAACTCTTCTAGATGAATGCACATAAGAGAAAGAAGTTTCACAGAATGCTTCTGTGTAGTTTTTATTTGAAGATATACATTTTTCCTCTATAGGTCCCTTACTGCTCCAAATGTCCGCTTCCACTTTCTACAGAAAGTGTGTTTCAAAGCTCCTCAATCAAAAGTAAAGTTCAACTCTGCTAGTTGAATGCACAGAGCAGAAAGTAATTTGGCAGAATGCTTCTGTATAGTTTTTATTTGAAGATATTACTTTGTCCACTATAGGCCCCTTAGCGCTCCGAATGTCCACTTGCATTTTCTATAGAAAGAGAGTTACAGAACTTCTCAATCAAAAGTAACGTTCAAGTCTGTCAGATGAATGCACAGAACAGAAGGAGGTTTTGCAGAATACTTCTGTGTAGTTTTTATTTGAAGATATTCCTTTTTCCACTATAGGCCCCTTAGTGCTCCGGATGTCAGCTTCCAGTTTCTACAGAAAGTATGTTTCAAAGCTCTTCCATCAACAGTAAGTTTCAACTCTTCTAGATGAATGCACAGAACAGAAAGAAGTTTGGCAGAATACTTCTGTGTAGTTTTTATTTGAAGATGTACCTTTTTTCAACTATAGGTCCGTTATTGCTCCAAATGTCCGCTTATAGTTTCTACAGAAAGTGTGTTTCAAAACTCCTCAATCAAAAGTCAGGTTCAACTCTGCTAGTGGAATGCACAGAACAGAAAGAAGTTTGGCAGAATGCTTCTGCGTAGTTTTTATTTGAAGATATTCCTTTTTCCACTATAGGCCCCTTAGCGCTGCAAATGTCCGCTTGCAGTTTCTACAGAAAGAGAGTTTCAGAACTTCTCAATCAAAAGTTACGTTCAACTCTGTTAGTTGAATGCACACAACACAAAGAAGTTTGGCAGAATGCTTCTTTGTAGTTTTATTTGAAGATATTCCTTTTTCCACTGTAGGCCCCGTAGCACTCCGAATGTCCGCTTGCATTTTCTACAGAAATAGAGTTTCAGAACTACTCCATCAAAAGTAATGCTCAACTCTGCTTGTTGAATGCACAGAATAGAAAGAAGTTTGGAAGAATGCTTCTGTGCAGTTTTTATTTCAAGATATTCATTTTCCACTATGGGCGCCTTAGTGCTGAGAATGTCCGCTTGCAGTTTCTACAGCAAGGGAGTTTCAGAACTTCTCAATCAAAAGTAACGTTCAACTCTGTTAGTTGAATGCACAGAACAGAAAGAGGTTTTGCAGAATACTTCTGTGTAGTTTCTATTTGAAGATATTCCTTTTTCCACTATAGGTCCCTTAGGTCTCCGAATGTCCGTTTCCAGTTTCTACAGAAAGTGTGTCTCAAAGCTCCTCAATCAAAAGTAAGGTTCAACTCTTCTAGATGAATGCACATAAGAGAAAGAAGTTTCACAGAACGCTTCTGTGTAGTTTTTATTTGAAGATATACATTTTTCCTCTATAGGTCCCTTACTGTTCCAAATGTCCGCTTCCACTTTCTACAGAAAGTGTGTTTCAAAGCTCCTCAATCAAAAGTAAAGTTCAACTCTGCTAGTTGAATGCACAGAGCAGAAAGAAATTTGGCAGAATGCTTCTGTATAGTTTTTATTTGCAGATATTTCTTTTTCCAGTATAGGGCCCTTAGCGCTCCGAATGTCCACTTGCATTTTCTTTAGAAAGAGATTTACAGAACTTCTCAATCAAAAGTAACGTTCAACTCTGTCAGATGAATGCACAGAACAGAAGGAGGTTTTGCAGAATACTTCTGTGTAGTTTTTATTTGAAGACATTCCTTTTTCCACTATAGGCCCCTTAGTGCTCCGGATATCAGCTTCCAGTTTCTACAGAAAGTATGTTTCAAAGCTCTTCCATCAACAGTAAGTTTCAACTCTTCTAGATGAATGCACAGAACAGAAAGAAGTTTGGCAGAATGCTTCTGTGTAGTTTTTATTTGAAGATGTACCTTTTTTCCACTATAGGTCCGTTATTGCTCCAAATGTCCGCTTATAGTTTCTACAGAAAGTGTGTTTCAAAACTCCTCAATCAAAAGTCAGGTTCAACTCTGCTAGTGGAATGCACAGAACAGAAAGAAGTTTGGCAGAATGCTTCTGCGTAGTTTTTATTTGAAGATATTCCTTTTTCCACTATAGGCCCCTTAGCGCTGCAAATGTCCGCTTGCAGTTTCTACAGAAAGAGAGTTTCAGAACTTCTCAATCAAAAGTTACGTTCAACTCTTTTAGTTGAATGCACACAACACAAAGAAGTTTGGCAGAATGCTTCTGTGTAGTTTTTATTTGAAGATATTCCTTTTTCCACTATAGGCCCTTTAGCGATCTGAATGTCCGCTTCCAGTTTCTACAGAAAGTGTGTTTCAAACTCCTGAATCAAAAGTACATTTCAACTCTGCTAGATGAATGCACACAACAGAAAAAAGTTTGGCAGAATACTTCTGTGTAGTTTTTATTTCAAGATATTCCTTTTTCAACTATAGGTCCCTTATTGCTCCGAATTTCTGCTTCCAGTTTCTACAGAAAGTGTGTTTCAAAACTCCTCAATCAAAAGTAAGTTTCAACTCTGCTAGCTGAATGCACAGAACAGAAAGAAGTTTGGCAGAATGCTTCTGTGTAGGTTTTATTTGAAGATATTCCTTTTTCCACTATAGGCTTCTTAGCGCTACGAATGTCCACTTCCAGTTTCTACAGAAAGTGTGTTTCAGACTCCTCAATCAAAACTATGGTTCAACTCTGCTAGTTGAATGCACAGAACAGAAAGAAGTTTGGCAGAATGCTTCTTTGTAGTTTTATTTGAAGATATTCCTTTTTCCACTGTAGGCCCCGTAGCACTCCGAATGTCCGCTTGCATTTTCTACAGAAATAGAGTTTCAGAACTACTCCATCAAAAGTAATGTTCAACTCTGCTAGTTGAATGCTCAGAATAGAAAGAAGTTTGGAAGAATGCTTCTGTGCAGTTTTTATTTCAAGATATTCATTTTCCACTATGGGCGCCTTAGTGCTGAGAATGTCCGCTTGCAGTTTCTACAGCAAGGGAGTTTCAGAACTTCTCAATCAAAAGTAACGTTCAACTCTGTTAGTTGAATGCACAGAACAGAAAGAGGTTTTGCAGAATACTTCTGTGTAGTTTCTATTTGAAGATATTCCTTTTTCCACTATAGGTCCCTTAGGTCTCCGAATGTCCGTTTCCAGTTTCTACAGAAAGTGTGTCTCAAAGCTCCTCAATCAAAAGTAAGGTTCAACTCTTCTAGATGAATGCACTTAAGAGAAAGAAGTTTCACAGAATGCTTCTGTGTAGTTTTTATTTGAAGATATACATTTTTCCTCTATAGGTCCCTTACTGCTCCAAATGTCCGCTTCCACTTTCTACAGAAAGTGTGTTTCAAAGCTCCTCAATCAAAAGTAAAGTTCAACTCTGCTAGTTGAATGCACAGAGCAGAAAGTAATTTGGCTGAATGCTTCTGTATAGTTTTTATTCGAAGATATTACTTTGTCCAGTATAGGCCCCTTAGCGCTCCGAATGTCCACTTGCATTTTCTATAGAAAGAGAGTTACAGAACTTCTCAATAAAAAGTATCGTTCAAGTCTGTCAGATGAATGCACAGAACAGAAGGAGGTTTTGCAGAATACTTCTGTGTAGTTTTTATTTGAAGATATTCCTTTTTCCACTATAGGCCCCTTAGTGCTCCGGATGTCAGCTTACAGTTTCTACAGAAAGTATGTTTCAAAGCTCTTCCATCAACAGTAAGTTTCAACTCTTCTAGATGAATGCACAGAACAGAAAGAAGTTTGGCAGAATACTTCTGTGTAGTTTTTATTTGAAGATGTACCTTTTTTCCACTATAGGTCCGTTATTGCTCCAAATGTCCGCTTATAGTTTCTACAGAAAGTGTGTTTCAAAACTCCTCAATCAAAAGTCAGGTTCAACTCTGCTAGTGGAATGCACAGAACAGAAAGAAGTTTGGCAGAATGCTTCTGCGTAGTTTTTATTTGAAGATATTCCTTTTTCCACTATAGGCCCCTTAGCGCTGCAAATGTCCGCTTGCAGTTTCTACAGAAAGAGAGTTTCAGAACTTCTCAATCAAAAGTTACGTTCAACTCTGTTAGTTGAATGCACACAACACAAAGAAGTTTGGCAGAATGCTTCTGTGTAGTTTTTATTTGAAGATATTCCTTTTTCCACTATAGGCCCTTTAGCGATCTGAATGTCCGCTTCCAGTTTCTACAGAAAGTGTGTTTCAAACTCCTCAATCAAAAGTACATTTCAACTCTGCTAGATGAATGCACACAACAGAAAGAAGTTTGGCAGAATACTTCTGTGTAGTTTTTATTTCAAGATATTCCTTTTTCAACTATAGGTCCCTTATTGCTCCGAATGTCTGCTTCCAGTTTCTACAGAAAGTGTGTTTCAAAACTCCTCAATCAAAAGTAAGTTTCAACTCTGCTAGCTGAATGCACAGAACAGAAAGAAGTTTGGCAGAATGCTTCTGTGTAGGTTTTATTTGAAGATATTCCTTTTTCCACTATAGGCTTCTTAGCGCTACGAATGTCCACTTCCAGTTTCTACAGAAAGTGGGTTTCAGACTCCTCAATCAAAACTATGGTTCAACTCTGCTAGTTGAATGCACAGAACAGAAAGAAGTTTGGCAGAATGCTTCTTTGTAGTTTTATTTGAAGATATTCCTTTTTCCACTGTAGGCCCCGTAGCACTCCGAATGTCCGCTTGCATTTTCTACAGAAATAGAGTTTCAGAACTACTCCATCAAAAGTAATGTTCAACTCTGCTAGTTGAATGCACAGAATAGAAAGAAGTTTGGAAGAATGCTTCTGTGCAGTTTTTATTTCAAGATATTCATTTTCCACTATGGGCGCCTTAGTGCTGAGAATGTCCGCTTGCAGTTTCTACAGCAAGGGAGTTTCAGAACTTCTCAATCAAAAGTAACGTTCAACTCTGTTAGTTGAATGCACAGAACAGAAAGAGGTTTTGCAGAATACTTCTGTGTAGTTTCTATTTGAAGATATTCCTTTTTCCACTATAGGTCCCTTAGGTCTCCGAATGTCCGTTTCCAGTTTCTACAGAAAGTGTGTCTCAAAGCTCCTCAATCAAAAGTAAGGTTCAACTCTTCTAGATGAATGCACATAAGAGAAAGAAGTTTCACAGAACGCTTCTGTGTAGTTTTTATTTGAAGATATATATTTTCCCTCTATAGGTCCCTTACTGTTCCAAATGTCCGCTTCCACTTTATACAGAAAGTGTGTTTCAAAGCTCCTCAATCAAAAGTAAAGTTCAACTCTGCTAGTTGAATGCACAGAGCAGAAAGTAATTTGGCAGAATGCTTCTGTATAGTTTTTATTTGAAGATATTACTTTTTCCACTATAGGCCCCTTAGCGCTCCGAATGTCCACTTGCATTTTCTATAGAAAGAGAGTTACAGAACTTCTCAATCAAAAGTAACGTTCAAGTCTGTCAGATGAATGCACAGAACAGAAGGAGGTTTTGCAGAATACTTCTGTGTAGTTTTTATTTGAAGATATTCCTTTTTCCACTATAGGCCCCTTGGTGCTCCGGATGTCAGCTTCCAGTTTCTACAGAAAGTATGTTTCAAAGCTCTTCCATCAACATTAAGTTTCAACTCTTCTAGATGAATGCACAGAACAGAAAGAAGTTTGGCAGAATGCTTCTGTGTAGTTTTTATTTGAAGATGTACCTTTTTTCCACTATAGGTCCGTTATTGCTCCAAATGTCCGCTTATAGTTTCTACAGAAAGTGTGTTTCAAAACTCCTCAATCAAAAGTCAGGTTCAACTCTGCTAGTGGAATGCACAGAACAGAAAGGAGTTTGGCAGAATGCTTCTGCGTAGTTTTTATTTGAAGATATTCCTTTTTCCACTATAGGCCCCTTAGCGCTGCAAATGTCCGCTTGCAGTTTCTACAGAAAGAGAGTTTCAGAACTTCTCAATCAAAAGTTACGTTCAACTCTGTTAGTTGAATGCACACAACACAAAGAAGTTTGGCACAATGCTTCTGTGTAGTTTTTATTTGAAGATATTCCTTTTTCCACTATAGGCCCTTTAGCGATCTGAATGTCCGCTTCCAGTTTCTACAGAAAGTGTGTTTCAAACTCCTCAATCAAAAGTACATTTCAACTCTGCTAGATGAATGCACACAACAGAAAGAAGTTTGGCAGAATACTTCTGTGTAGTTTTCATTTCAAGATATTCCTTTTTCAACTATAGGTCCCTTATTGCTCCGAATGTCTGCTTCCAGTTTCTACAGAAAGTGTGTTTCAAAACTCCTCAATCAAAAGTAAGTTTCAACTCTGCTAGCTGAATGCACAGAACAGAAAGAAGTTTGGCAGAATGCTTCTGTGTAGGTTTTATTTAAAGATATTCCTTTTTCCACTATAGGCTTCTTAGCGCTACGAATGTCCACTTCCAGTTTCTACAGAAAGTGTGTTTCAGACTCCTCAATCAAAACTATGGTTCAACTCTGCTAGTTGAATGCACAGAACAGAAAGAAGTTTGGCAGAATGCTTCTTTGTAGTTTTATTTGAAGATATTCCTTTTTCCACTGTAGGCCCCGTAGCACTCCGAATGTCCGCTTGCATTTTCTACAGAAATAGAGTTTCAGAACTACTCCATCAAAAGTAATGTTCAACTCTGCTAGTTGAATGCACAGAATAGAAAGAAGTTTGGAAGAATGCTTCTGTGCAGTTTTTATTTCAAGATATTCATTTTCCACTATGGGCGCCTTAGTGCTGAGAATGTCCGCTTGCAGTTTCTACAGCAAGGGAGTTTCAGAACTTCTCAATCAAAAGTAACGTTCAACTCTGTTAGTTGAATGCACAGAACAGAAAGAGGTTTTGCAGAATACTTCTGTGTAGTTTCTATTTGAAGATATTCCTTTTTCCACTATAGGTCCCTTAGGTCTCCGAATGTCCGTTTCCAGTTTCTACAGAAAGTATGTCTCAAAGCTCCTCAATCAAAAGTAAGGTTCAACTCTTCTAGATGAATGCACATAAGAGAAAGAAGTTTCACAGAATGCTTCTGTGTAGTTTTTATTTGAAGATATACATTTTTCCTCTATAGGTCCCTTACTGCTCCAAATGTCCGCTTCCACTTTCTACAGAAAGTGTGTTTCAAAGCTCCTCAATCAAAAGTAAAGTTCAACTCTGCTAGTTGAATGCACAGAGCAGAAAGTAATTTGGCAGAATGCTTCTGTATAGTTTTTATTTGAAGATATTACTTTGTCCACTATAGGCCCCTTAGCGCTCCGAATGTCCACTTGCATTTTCTATAGAAAGAGAGTTACAGAACTTCTCAATCAAAAGTAACGTTCAACTCTGTCAGATGAATGCACAGAACAGAAGGAGGTTTTGCAGAATACTTCTGTGTAGTTTTTATTTGAAGATATTCCTTTTTCCACTATAGGCCCCTTAGTGCTCCGGATGTCAGCTTCCAGTTTCTACAGAAAGTATGTTTCAAAGCTCTTCCATCAACAGTAAGTTTCAACTCTTCTAGATGAATGCACAGAACAGAAAGAAGTTTGGCAGAATACTTCTGTGTAGTTTTTATTTGAAGATGTACCTTTTTTCAACTATAGGTCCGTTATTGCTCCAAATGTCCGCTTATAGTTTCTACAGAAAGTGTGTTTCAAAACTCCTCAATCAAAAGTCAGGTTCAACTCTGCTAGTGGAATGCACAGAACAGAAAGAAGTTTGGCAGAATGCTTCTGCGTAGTTTTTATTTGAAGATATTCCTTTTTCCACTATAGGCCCCTTAGCGCTGCAAATGTCCGCTTGCAGTTTCTACAGAAAGAGAGTTTCAGAACTTCTCAATCAAAAGTTACGTTCAACTCTGTTAGTTGAATGCACACAACACAAAGAAGTTTGGCAGAATGCTTCTGTGTAGTTTTTATTTGAAGATATTCCTTTTTCCACTATAGGCCCTTTAGCGATCTGAATGTCCGCTTCCAGTTTCTACAGAAAGTGTGTTTCAAACTCCTCAATCAAAAGTACATTTCAACTCTGCTAGATGAATGCACACAACAGAAAGAAGTTTGGCAGAATACTTCTGTGTAGTTTTTATTTCAAGATATTCCTTTTTCAACTATAGGTCCCTTATTGCTCCGAATGTCTGCTTCCAGTTTCTACAGAAAGTGTGTTTCAAAACTCCTCAATCAAAAGTAAGTTTCAACTCTGCTAGCTGAATGCACAGAACAGAAAGAAGTTTGGCAGAATGCTTCTGTGTAGGTTTTATTTGAAGATATTCCTTTTTCCACTATAGGCTTCTTAGCGCTACGAATGTCCACTTCCAGTTTCTACAGAAAGTGGGTTTCAGACTCCTCAATCAAAACTATGGTTCAACTCTGCTAGTTGAATGCACAGAACAGAAAGAAGTTTGGCAGAATGCTTCTTTGTAGTTTTATTTGAAGATATTCCTTTTTCCACTGTAGGCCCCGTAGCACTCCGAATGTCCGCTTGCATTTTCTACAGAAATAGAGTTTCAGAACTACTCCATCAAAAGTAATGTTCAACTCTGCTAGTTGAATGCACAGAATAGAAAGAAGTTTGGAAGAATGCTTCTGTGCAGTTTTTATTTCAAGATATTCATTTTCCACTATGGGCGCCTTAGTGCTGAGAATGTCCGCTTGCAGTTTCTACAGCAAGGGAGTTTCAGAACTTCTCAATCAAAAGTAACGTTCAACTCTCTTAGTTGAATGCACAGAACAGAAAGAGGTTTTGCAGAATACTTCTGTGTAGTTTCTATTTGAAGATATTCCTTTTTCCACTATAGGTCCCTTAGGTCTCCGAATGTCCGTTTCCAGTTTCTACAGAAAGTGTGTCTCAAAGCTCCTCAATCAAAAGTAAGGTTCAACTCTTCTAGATGAATGCACATAAGAGAAAGAAGTTTCACAGAACGCTTCTGTGTAGTTTTTATTTGAAGATATACATTTTTCCTCTATAGGTCCCTTACTGTTCCAAATGTCCGCTTCCACTTTCTACAGAAAGTGTGTTTCAAAGCTCCTCAATCAAAAGTAAAGTTCAACTCTGCTAGTTGAATGCACAGAGCAGAAAGAAATTTGGCAGAATGCTTCTGTATAGTTTTTATTTGCAGATATTTCTTTTTCCAGTATAGGGCCCTTAGCGCTCCGAATGTCCACTTGCATTTTCTTTAGAAAGAGATTTACAGAACTTCTCAATCAAAAGTAACGTTCAACTCTGTCAGATGAATGCACAGAACAGAAGGAGGTTTTGCAGAATACTTCTGTGTAGTTTTTATTTGAAGACATTCCTTTTTCCACTATAGGCCCCTTAGTGCTCCGGATATCAGCTTCCAGTTTCTACAGAAAGTATGTTTCAAAGCTCTTCCATCAACAGTAAGTTTCAACTCTTCTAGATGAATGCACAGAACAGAAAGAAGTTTGGCAGAATGCTTCTGTGTAGTTTTTATTTGAAGATGTACCTTTTTTCCACTATAGGTCCGTTATTGATCCAAATGTCCGCTTATAGTTTCTACAGAAAGTGTGTTTCAAAACTCCTCAATCAAAAGTCAGGTTCAACTCTGCTAGTGGAATGCACAGAACAGAAAGAAGTTTGGCAGAATGCTTCTGCGTAGTTTTTATTTGAAGATATTCCTTTTTCCACTATAGGCCCCTTAGCGCTGCAAATGTCCGCTTGCAGTTTCTACAGAAAGAGAGTTTCAGAACTTCTCAATCAAAAGTTACGTTCAACTCTTTTAGTTGAATGCACACAACAAAAAGAAGTTTGGCAGAATGCTTCTGTGTAGTTTTTATTTGAAGATATTCCTTTTTCCACTATAGGCCCTTTAGCGATCTGAATGTCCGCTTCCAGTTTCTACAGAAAGTGTGTTTCAAACTCCTGAATCAAAAGTACATTTCAACTCTGCTAGATGAATGCACACAACAGAAAAAAGTTTGGCAGAATACTTCTGTGTAGTTTTTATTTCAAGATATTCCTTTTTCAACTATAGGTCCCTTATTGCTCCGAATTTCTGCTTCCAGTTTCTACAGAAAGTGTGTTTCAAAACTCCTCAATCAAAAGTAAGTTTCAACTCTGCTAGCTGAATGCACAGAACAGAAAGAAGTTTGGCAGAATGCTTCTGTGTAGGTTTTATTTGAAGATATTACTTTTTCCACTATAGGCTTCTTAGCGCTACGAATGTCCACTTCCAGTTTCTACAGAAAGTGTGTTTCAGACTCCTCAATCAAAACTATGGTTCAACTCTGCTAGTTGAATGCACAGAACAGAAAGAAGTTTGGCAGAATGCTTCTTTGTAGTTTTATTTGAAGATATTCCTTTTTCCACTGTAGGCCCCGTAGCACTCCGAATGTCCGCTTGCATTTTCTACAGAAATAGAGTTTCAGAACTACTCCATCAAAAGTAATGTTCAACTCTGCTAGTTGAATGCTCAGAATAGAAAGAAGTTTGGAAGAATGCTTCTGTGCAGTTTTTATTTCAAGATATTCATTTTCCACTATGGGCGCCTTAGTGCTGAGAATGTCCGCTTGCAGTTTCTACAGCAAGGGAGTTTCAGAACTTCTCAATCAAAAGTAACGTTCAACTCTGTTAGTTGAATGCACAGAACAGAAAGAGGTTTTGCAGAATACTTCTGTGTAGTTTCTATTTTAAGATATTCCTTTTTCCACTATAGGTCCCTTAGGTCTCCGAATGTCCGTTTCCAGTTTCTACAGAAAGTGTGTCTCAAAGCTCCTCAATCAAAAGTAAGGTTCAACTCTTCTAGATGAATGCACTTAAGAGAAAGAAGTTTCACAGAATGCTGTGTAGTTTTTATTTGAAGATATACATTTTTCCTCTATAGGTCCCTTACTGCTCCAAATGTCCGCTTCCACTTTCTACAGAAAGTGTGTTTCAAAGCTCCTCAATCAAAAGTAAAGTTCAACTCTGCTAGTTGAATGCACAGAGCAGAAAGAAATTTGGCAGAATGCTTCTGTATAGTTTTTATTTGCAGATATTTCTTTTTCCAGTATAGGGCCCTTAGCGCTCCGAATGTCCACTTGCATTTTCTTTAGAAAGAGATTTACAGAACTTCTCAATCAAAAGTAACGTTCAACTCTGTCAGATGAATGCACAGAACAGAAGGAGGTTTTGCAGAATACTTCTGTGTAGTTTTTATTTGAAGACATTCCTTTTTCCACTATAGGCCCCTTAGTGCTCCGGATATCAGCTTCCAGTTTCTACAGAAAGTATGTTTCAAAGCTCTTCCATCAACAGTATGTTTCAACTCTTCTAGATGAATGCACAGAACAGAAAGAAGTTTGGCAGAATGCTTCTGTGTAGTTTTTATTTGAAGATGTACCTTTTTTCCACTATAGGTCCGTTATTGCTCCAAATGTCCGCTTATAGTTTCTACAGAAAGTGTGTTTCAAAACTCCTCAATCAAAAGTCAGGTTCAACTCTGCTAGTGGAATGCACAGAACAGAAAGAAGTTTGGCAGAATGCTTCTGCGTAGTTTTTATTTGAAGATATTCCTTTTTCCACTATAGGCCCCTTAGCGCTGCAAATGTCCGCTTGCAGTTTCTACAGAAAGAGAGTTTCAGAACTTCTCAATCAAAAGTTACGTTCAACTCTTTTAGTTGAATGCACACAACAAAAAGAAGTTTGGCAGAATGCTTCTGTGTAGTTTTTATTTGAAGATATTCCTTTTTCCACTATAGGCCCTTTAGCGATCTGAATGTCCGCTTCCAGTTTCTACAGAAAGTGTGTTTCAAACTCCTGAATCAAAAGTACATTTCAACTCTGCTAGATGAATGCACACAACAGAAAAAAGTTTGGCAGAATACTTCTGTGTAGTTTTTATTTCAAGATATTCCTTTTTCAACTATAGGTCCCTTATTGCTCCGAATTTCTGCTTCCAGTTTCTACAGAAAGTGTGTTTCAAAACTCCTCAATCAAAAGTAAGTTTCAACTCTGCTAGCTGAATGCACAGAACAGAAAGAAGTTTGGCAGAATGCTTCTGTGTAGGTTTTATTTGAAGATATTCCTTTTTCCACTATAGGCTTCTTAGCGCTACGAATGTCCACTTCCAGTTTCTACAGAAAGTGTGTTTCAGACTCCTCAATCAAAACTATGGTTCAACTCTGCTAGTTGAATGCACAGAACAGAAAGAAGTTTGGCAGAATGCTTCTTTGTAGTTTTATTTGAAGATATTCCTTTTTCCACTGTAGGCCCCGTAGCACTCCGAATGTCCGCTTGCATTTTCTACAGAAATAGAGTTTCAGAACTACTCCATCAAAAGTAATGTTCAACTCTGCTAGTTGAATGCTCAGAATAGAAAGAAGTTTGGAAGAATGCTTCTGTGCAGTTTTTATTTCAAGATATTCATTTTCCACTATGGGCGCCTTAGTGCTGAGAATGTCCGCTTGCAGTTTCTACAGCAAGGGAGTTTCAGAACTTCTCAATCAAAAGTAACGTTCAACTCTGTTAGTTGAATGCACAGAACAGAAAGAGGTTTTGCAGAATACTTCTGTGTAGTTTCTATTTTAAGATATTCCTTTTTCCACTATAGGTCCCTTAGGTCTCCGAATGTCCGTTTCCAGTTTCTACAGAAAGTGTGTCTCAAAGCTCCTCAATCAAAAGTAAGGTTCAACTCTTCTAGATGAATGCACTTAAGAGAAAGAAGTTTCACAGAATGCTTCTGTGTAGTTTTTATTTGAAGATATACATTTTTCCTCTATAGGTCCCTTACTGCTCCAAATGTCCGCTTCCACTTTCTACAGAAAGTGTGTTTCAAAGCTCCTCAATCAAAAGTAAAGTTCAACTCTGCTAGTTGAATGCACAGAGCAGAAAGTAATTTGGCTGAATGCTTCTGTATAGTTTTTATTCGAAGATATTACTTTGTCCAGTATAGGCCCCTTAGCGCTCCGAATGTCCACTTGCATTTTCTATAGAAAGAGAGTTACAGAACTTCTCAATAAAAAGTATCGTTCAAGTCTGTCAGATGAATGCACAGAACAGAAGGAGGTTTTGCAGAATACTTCTGTGTAGTTTTTATTTGAAGATGTTCCTTTTTCCACTATAGGCCCCTTAGTGCTCCGGATGTCAGCTTACAGTTTCTACAGAAAGTATGTTTCAAAGCTCTTCCATCAACAGTAAGTTTCAACTCTTCTAGATGAATGCACAGAACAGAAAGAAGTTTGGCAGAATACTTCTGTGTAGTTTTTATTTGAAGATGTACCTTTTTTCCACTATAGGTCCGTTATTGCTCCAAATGTCCGCTTATAGTTTCTACAGAAAGTGTGTTTCAAAACTCCTCAATCAAAAGTCAGGTTCAACTCTGCTAGTGGAATGCACAGAACAGAAAGAAGTTTGGCAGAATGCTTCTGCGTAGTTTTTATTTGAAGATATTCCTTTTTCCACTATAGGCCCCTTAGCGCTGCAAATGTCCGCTTGCAGTTTCTACAGAAAGAGAGTTTCAGAACTTCTCAATCAAAAGTTACGTTCAACTCTGTTAGTTGAATGCACACAACACAAAGAAGTTTGGCAGAATGCTTCTGTGTAGTTTTTATTTGAAGATATTCCTTTTTCCACTATAGGCCCTTTAGCGATCTGAATGTCTGCTTCCAGTTTCTACAGAAAGTGTGTTTCAAACTCCTGAATCAAAAGTACATTTCAACTCTGCTAGATGAATGCACACAACAGAAAGAAGTTTGGCAGAATACTTCTGTGTAGTTTTTATTTCAAGATATTCCTTTTTCAACTATAGGTCCCTTATTGCTCCGAATGTCTGCTTCCAGTTTCTACAGAAAGTGTGTTTCAAAACTCCTCAATCAAAAGTAAGTTTCAACTCTGCTAGCTGAATGCACAGAACAGAAAGAAGTTTGGCAGAATGCTTCTGTGTAGGTTTTATTTGAAGATATTCCTTTTTCCACTATAGGCTTCTTAGCGCTACGAATGTCCACTTCCAGTTTCTACAGAAAGTGTGTTTCAGACTCCTCAATCAAAACTATGGTTCAACGCTGCTAGTTGAATGCACAGAACAGAAAGAAGTTTGGCAGAATGCTTCTTTGTAGTTTTATTTGAAGATATTCCTTTTTCCACTGTAGGCCCCGTAGCACTCCGAATGTCCGCTTGCATTTTCTACAGAAATAGAGTTTCAGAACTACTCCATCAAAAGTAATGTTCAACTCTGCTAGTTGAATGCACAGAATAGAAAGAAGTTTGGAAGAATGCTTCCGTGCAGTTTTTATTTCAAGATATTCATTTTCCACTATGGGCGCCTTAGTGCTGAGAATGTCCGCTTGCAGTTTCTACAGAAAGGGAGTTTCAGAACTTCTCAATCAAAAGTAACGTTCAACTCTGTTAGTTGAATGCACAGAACAGAAAGAGGTTGTGCAGAATACTTCTGTGTAGTTTCTATTTGAAGATATTCCTTTTTCCACTATAGGTCCCTTAGGTCTCGGAATGTCCGTTTCCAGTTTCCACAGAAAGGGTGTCTCAAACCTCCTCAATCAAAAGTAAGGTTCAACTCTTCTAGATGAATGCACATAAGAGAAAGAAGTTTCACAGAATGCTTCTGTGTAGTTTTTATTTGAAGATATACATTTTTCCTCTATAGGTCCCTTACTGCTCCAAATGTCCGCTTCCACTTTCTACAGAAAGTGTGTTTCAAAGCTCCTCAATCAAAAGTAAAGTTGAACTCTGCTAGTTGAATGCACAGAGCAGAAAGTAATTTGGCAGAATGCTTCTGTATAGTTTTTATTTGAAGATATTACTTTTTCCACTATAGGCCCCTTAGCGCTCCGAATGTCCACTTGCATTTTCTATAGAAAGAGAGTTACAGAACTTCTCAATCAAAAGTAACGTTCAACTCTGTCAGATGAATGCACAGAACAGAAGGAGGTTTTGCAGAATACTTCTGTCTAGTTTTTATTTGAAGATATTCCTTTTTCCACTATAGGCCCTAGTGCTCCGGATGTCAGCTTCCAGTTTCTACAGAAAGTATGTTTCAAAGCTCTTCCATCAACAGTAAGTTTCAACTCTTCTAGATGAATGCACAGAACAGAAAGAAGTTTGGCAGAATGCTTCTGTGTAGTTTTTATTTGAAGATGTACCTTTTTTCCACAATAGGTCCGTTATTGCTCCAAATGCCACTTATAGTTTCTACAGAAAGTGTGTTTCAAAACTCCTCAATCAAAAGTCAGGTTCAACTCTGCTAGTGGAATGCACAGAACAGAAAGTAGTTTGGCAGAATGCTTCTGCGTAGTTTTTATTTGAAGATATTCCTTTTTCCACTATAGGCCCCTTAGCGCTGCAAATGTCCGCTTGCAGTATCTACAGAAAGAGAGTTTCAGAACTTCTCAATCAAAAGTTACGTTCAACTCTGTTAGTTGAATGCACACAACACAAAGAAGTTTGGCAGAATGCTTCTGTGTAGTTTTTATTTGAAGATATTCCTTTTTCCACTATAGGCCCTTTAGCGATCTGAATGTCCGCTTCCAGTTTCTACAGAAAGTGTGTTTCAAACTCCTCAATCAAAAGTACATTTCAACTCTGCTAGATGAATGCACACAACAGAAAGAAGTTTGGCAGAATACATCTGTGTAGTTTTTATTTCATGATATTCCTTTTTCAACTATAGGTCCCTTATTGCTCCGAATGTCTGCTTCCAGTTTCTACAGAAAGTGTGTTTCCAAACTCCTCAATCAAAAGTAAGTTTCAACTCTGCTAGCTGAATGCACAGAACAGAAAGAAGTTTGGCAGAATGCTTCTGTGTAGGTTTTATTTGAAGATATTCCTTTTTCCACTATAGGCTTCTTAGCGCTACGAATGTCCACTTCCAGTTTCTACAGAAAGTGTGTTTCAGACTCCTCAATCAAAACTGTGGTTCAACTCTGCTAGTTGAATGCACAGAACCGAAAGAAGTTTGGCAGAATGCTTCTTTGTAGTTTTATTTGAAGATATTCCTTTTTCCACTGTAGGCCCCGTAGCACTCCGAATGTCCGCTTGCATTTTCTACAGAAATAGATTTTCAGAACTACTCCATCAAAAGTAATGTTCAACTCTGCTAGTTGAATGCCCAGAATAGAAAGAAGTTTGTAAGAATGCTTCTGTGCAGTTTTTATTTCAAGATATACATTTTCCACTATGGGCGCCTTAGTGCTGAGAATGTCCGCTTGCAGTTTCTACAGAAAGGGAGTTTCAGAACTTCTCAATCAAAAGTAACGTTCAACTCTGTTAGTTGAATGCACAGAACAGAAAGAGGTTTTGCAGAATACTTCTGTGTAGTTTCTATTTGAAGATATTCCTTTTTCCACTATAGGTCCCTTAGGTCTCCGAATGTCCGTTTCCAGTTTCTACAGAAAGTGTGTCTCAAAGCTCCTCAATCAAAAGTAAGGTTCAACTCTTCTAGATGAATGCACATAAGAGAAAGAAGTTTCACAGAATGCTTCTGTGTAGTTTTTATTTGAAGATATACATTTTTCCTCTATAGGTCCCTTACTGTTCCAAATGTCCGCTTCCACTTTCTACAGAAAGTGTGTTTCAAAGCTCCTCAATCAAAAGTAAAGTTCAACTCTGCTAGTTGAATGCACAGAGCAGAAAGTAATTTGGCAGAATGCTTCTGTATAGTTTTTATTTGAAGATATTACTTTTTCCACTATAGGCCCCTTAGCGCTCCGAATGTCCACTTGCATTTTCTATAGAAAGAGATTTACAGAACTTCTCAATCAAAAGTAACGTTCAACTCTGTCAGATGAATGCACAGAACAGAAGGAGGTTTTGCAGAATTCTTCTGTGTAGTTTTTATTTGAAGATATTCCTTTTTCCACTATAGGCCCCTTAGTGCTCCGGATGTCAGCTTCCAGTTTCTACAGAAAGTATGTTTCAAAGCTCTTCCATCAACAGTAAGTTTCAACTCTTCTAGATGAATGCACAGAACAGAAAGAAGTTTGGCAGAATGCTTCTGTGTAGTTTTTATTTGAAGATGTACCTTTTTTCCACTATAGGTCCGTTATTGCTCCAAATGTCCGCTTATAGTTTCTACAGAAAGTGTGTTTCAAAACTCCTCAATCAAAAGTCAGGTTCAACTCTGCTAGTGGAATGCACAGAACAGAAAGAAGTTTGGCAGAATGCTTCTGCGTAGTTTTTATTTGAAGATATTCCTTTTTCCACTATAGGCCCCTTAGCGCTGCAAATGTCCGCTTGCAGTTTCTACAGAAAGAGAGTTTCAGGACTTCTCAATCAAAAGTTACGTTCAACTCTGTTAGTTGAATGCACACAACACAAAGAAGTTTGGCAGAATGCTTCTGTGTAGTTTTTATTTGAAGATATTCCTTTTTCCACTATAGGCCCTTTAGCGATCTGAATGTCCGCTTCCAGTTTCTACAGAAAGTGTGTTTCAAACTCCTCAATCAAAAGTACATTTCAACTCTGCTAGATGAATGCACACAACAGAAAGAAGTTTGGCAGAATACTTCTGTGTAGTTTTTATTTCAAGATATTCCTTTTTCAACTATAGGTCCCTTATTGCTCCGAATGTCTGCTTCCAGTTTCTACAGAAAGTGTGTTTCAAAACTCCTCAATCAAAAGTAAGTTTCAACTCTGCTAGCTGAATGCACAGAACAGAAAGAAGTTTGGCAGAATGCTTCTGTGTAGGTTTTATTTGAAGATATTCCTTTTTCCACTATAGGCTTCTTAGCGCTACGAATGTCCACTTCCAGTTTCTACAGAAAGTGTGTTTCAGACTCCTCAATCAAAACTATGGTTCAACTCTGCTAGTTGAATGCACAGAACAGAAAGAAGTTTGGCAGAATGCTTCTTTGTAGTTTTATTTGAAGATATTCCTTTTTCCACTGTAGGCCCCGTAGCACTCCGAATGTCCGCTTGCATTTTCTACAGAAATAGAGTTTCAGAACTACTCCATCAAAAGTAATGTTCAACTCTGCTAGTTGAATGCACAGAATAGAAAGAAGTTTGGAAGAATGCTTCTGTGCAGTTTTTATTTCAAGATATTCATTTTCCACTATGGGCGCCTTAGTGCTGAGAATGTCCGCTTGCAGTTTCTACAGCAAGGGAGTTTCAGAACTTCTCAATCAAAAGTAACGTTCAACTCTGTTAGTTGAATGCACAGAACAGAAAGAGGTATTGCAGAATACTTCTGTGTAGTTTCTATTTGAAGGTATTCCTTTTTCCACTATAGGTCCCTTAGGTCTCCGAATGTCCGTTTCCAGTTTCTACAGAAAGTGTGTCTCAAAGCTCCTCAATCAAAAGTAAGGTTCAACTCTTCTAGATGAATGCACATAAGAGAAAGAAGTTTCACAGAATGCTTCTGTGTAGTTTTTATTTGAAGATATACATTTTTCCTCTATAGGTCCCTTACTGCTCCAAATGTCCGCTTCCACTTTCTACAGAAAGTGTGTTTCAAAGCTCCTCAATCAAAAGTAAAGTTCAACTCTGCTAGTTGAATGCACAGAGCAGAAAGTAATTTGGCAGAATGCTTCTGTATAGTTTTTATTTGAAGATATTACTTTGTCTACTATAGGCCCCTTAGCGCTCCGAATGTCCACTTGCATTTTCTATAGAAAGAGAGTTACAGAACTTCTCAATCAAAAGTAACGTTCAACTCTGTCAGATGAATGCACAGAACAGAAGAAGGTTTTGCAGAATACTTCTGTGTAGTTTTTATTTGAAGATATTCCTTTTTCCACTATAGGCCCCTTAGTGCTCCGGATGTCAGCTTCCAGTTTCTACAGAAAGTATGTTTCAAAGCTCTTCCATCAACAGTAAGTTTCAACTCTTCTAGGTGAATGCACAGAACAGAAAGAAGTTTGGCAGAATGCTTCTGTGTAGTTTTTATTTGAAGATGTACCTTTTTTCCACTATAGGTCCGTTATTGCTCCAAATGTCCGCTTATAGTTTCTACAGAAAGTGTGTTTCAAAACTCCTCAATCAAAAGTCAGGTTCAACTCTGCTAGTGGAATGCACAGAACAGAAAGAAGTTTGGCAGAATGCTTCTGCGTAGTTTTTATTTGAAGATATTCCTTTTTCCACTATAGGCCCCTTAGCGCTGCAAATGTCCGCTTGCAGTTTCTACAGAAAGAGAGTTTCAGGACTTCTCAATCAAAAGTTACGTTCAACTCTGTTAGTTGAATGCACACAACACAAAGAAGTTTGGCAGAATGCTTCTGTGTAGTTTTTATTTGAAGATATTCCTTTTTCCACTATAGGCCCTTTAGCGATCTGAATGTCTGCTTCCAGTTTCTACAGAAAGTGTGTTTCAAACTCCTGAATCAAAAGTACATTTCAACTCTGCTAGATGAATGCACACAACAGAAAGAAGTTTGGCAGAATACTTCTGTGTAGTTTTTATTTCAAGATATTCCTTTTTCAACTATAGGTCCCTTATTGCTCCGAATGTCTGCTTCCAGTTTCTACAGAAAGTGTGTTTCAAAACTCCTCAATCAAAAGTAAGTTTCAACTCTGCTAGCTGAATGCACAGAACAGAAAGAAGTTTGGCAGAATGCTTCTGTGTAGGTTTTATTTGAAGATATTCCTTTTTCCACTATAGGCTTCTTAGCGCTACGAATGTCCACTTCCAGTTTCTACAGAAAGTGTGTTTCAGACTCCTCAATCAAAACTATGGTTCAACGCTGCTAGTTGAATGCACAGAACAGAAAGAAGTTTGGCAGAATGCTTCTTTGTAGTTTTATTTGAAGATATTCCTTTTTCCACTGTAGGCCCCGTAGCACTCCGAATGTCCGCTTGCATTTTCTACAGAAATAGAGTTTCAGAACTACTCCATCAAAAGTAATGTTCAACTCTGCTAGTTGAATGCACAGAATAGAAAGAAGTTTGGAAGAATGCTTCCGTGCAGTTTTTATTTCAAGATATTCATTTTCCACTATGGGCGCCTTAGTGCTGAGAATGTCCGCTTGCAGTTTCTACAGAAAGGGAGTTTCAGAACTTCTCAATCAAAAGTAACGTTCAACTCTGTTAGTTGAATGCACAGAACAGAAAGAGGTTGTGCAGAATACTTCTGTGTAGTTTCTATTTGAAGATATTCCTTTTTCCACTATAGGTCCCTTAGGTCTCGGAATGTCCGTTTCCAGTTTCCACAGAAAGTGTGTCTCAAAGCTCCTCAATCAAAAGTAAGGTTCAACTCTTCTAGATGAATGCACATAAGAGAAAGAAGTTTCACAGAATGCTTCTGTGTAGTTTTTATTTGAAGATATACATTTTTCCTCTATAGGTCCCTTACTGCTCCAAATGTCCGCTTCCACTTTCTACAGAAAGTGTGTTTCAAAGCTCCTCAATCAAAAGTAAAGTTGAACTCTGCTAGTTGAATGCACAGAGCAGAAAGTAATTTGGCAGAATGCTTCTGTATAGTTTTTATTTGAAGATATTACTTTTTCCACTATAGGCCCCTTAGCGCTCCGAATGTCCACTTGCATTTTCTATAGAAAGAGAGTTACAGAACTTCTCAATCAAAAGTAACGTTCAACTCCGTCAGATGAATGCACAGAACAGAAGGAGGTTTTGCAGAATACTTCTGTGTAGTTTTTATTTGAAGATATTCCTTTTTCCACTATAGGCCCCTTAGTGCTCCGGATGTCAGCTTCCAGTTTCTACAGAAAGTATGTTTCAAAGCTCTTCCATCAACAGTAAGTTTCAACTCTTCTAGATGAATGCACAGAACAGAAAGAAGTTTGGCAGAATGCTTCTGTGTAGTTTTTATTTGAAGATGTACCTTTTTTCCACTATAGGTCCGTTATTGCTCCAAATGTCCGCTTATAGTTTCTACAGAAAGTGTGTTTCAAAACTCCTCAATCAAAAGTCAGGTTCAACTCTGCTAGTGGAATGCACAGAACAGAAAGAAGTTTGGCAGAATGCTTCTGCGTAGTTTTTATTTGAAGATATTCCTTTTTCCACTATAGGCCCCTTAGCGCTGCAAATGTCCGCTTGCAGTTTCTACAGAAAGAGAGTTTCAGGACTTCTCAATCAAAAGTTACATTCAACTCTGTTAGTTGAATGCACACAACACAAAGAAGTTTGGCAGAATGCTTCTGTGTAGTTTTTATTTGAAGATATTCCTTTTTCCACTATAGGCCCTTTAGCGATCTGAATGTCCGCTTCCAGTTTCTACAGAAAGTGTGTTTCAAACTCCTCAATCAAAAGTACATTTCAACTCTGCTAGATGAATGCACACAACAGAAAGAAGTTTGGCAGAATACATCTGTGTAGTTTTTATTTCATGATATTCCTTTTTCAACTATAGGTCCCTTATTGCTCCGAATGTCTGCTTCCAGTTTCTACAGAAAGTGTGTTTCCAAACTCCTCAATCAAAAGTAAGTTTCAACTCTGCTAGCTGAATGCACAGAACAGAAAGAAGTTTGGCAGAATGCTTCTGTGTAGGTTTTATTTGAAGATATTCCTTTTTCCACTATAGGCTTCTTAGCGCTACGAATGTCCACTTCCAGTTTCTACAGAAAGTGTGTTTCAGACTCCTCAATCAAAACTGTGGTTCAACTCTGCTAGTTGAATGCACAGAACCGAAAGAAGTTTGGCAGAATGCTTCTTTGTAGTTTTATTTGAAGATATTCCTTTTTCCACTGTAGGCCCCGTAGCACTCCGAATGTCCGCTTGCATTTTCTACAGAAATAGATTTTCAGAACTACTCCATCAAAAGTAATGTTCAACTCTGCTAGTTGAATGCCCAGAATAGAAAGAAGTTTGTAAGAATGCTTCTGTGCAGTTTTTATTTCAAGATATACATTTTCAACTATGGGCGCCTTAGTGCTGAGAATGTCCGCTTGCAGTTTCTACAGAAAGGGAGTTTCAGAACTTCTCAATCAAAAGTAACGTTCAACTCTGTTAGTTGAATGCACAGAACAGAAAGAGGTTTTGCAGAATACTTCTGTGTAGTTTCTATTTGAAGATATTCCTTTTTCCACTATAGGTCCCTTAGGTCTCCGAATGTCCGTTTCCAGTTTCTACAGAAAGTGTGTCTCAAAGCTCCTCAATCAAAAGTAAGGTTCAACTCTTCTAGATGAATGCACATAAGAGAAAGAAGTTTCACAGAATGCTTCTGTGTAGTTTTTATTTGAAGATATACATTTTTCCTCTATAGGTCCCTTACTGTTCCAAATGTCCGCTTCCACTTTCTACAGAAAGTGTGTTTCAAAGCTCCTCAATCAAAAGTAAAGTTCAACTCTGCTAGTTGAATGCACAGAGCAGAAAGTAATTTGGCAGAATGCTTCTGTATAGTTTTTATTTGAAGATATTACTTTTTCCACTATAGGCCCCTTAGCGCTCCGAATGTCCACTTGCATTTTCTATAGAAAGAGATTTACAGAACTTCTCAATCAAAAGTAACGTTCAACTCTGTCAGATGAATGCACAGAACAGAAGGAGGTTTTGCAGAATTCTTCTGTGTAGTTTTTATTTGAAGATATTCCTTTTTCCACTATAGGCCCCTTAGTGCTCCGGATGTCAGCTTCCAGTTTCTACAGAAAGTATGTTTCAAAGCTCTTCCATCAACAGTAAGTTTCAACTCTTCTAGATGAATGCACAGAACAGAAAGAAGTTTGGCAGAATGCTTCTGTGTAGTTTTTATTTGAAGATGTACCTTTTTTCCACTATAGGTCCGTTATTGCTCCAAATGTCCGCTTATAGTTTCTACAGAAAGTGTGTTTCAAAACTCCTCAATCAAAAGTCAGGTTCAACTCTGCTAGTGGAATGCACAGAACAGAAAGAAGTTTGGCAGAATGCTTCTGCGTAGTTTTTATTTGAAGATATTCCTTTTTCCACTATAGGCCCCTTAGCGCTGCAAATGTCCGCTTGCAGTTTCTACAGAAAGAGAGTTTCAGGACTTCTCAATCAAAAGTTACGTTCAACTCTGTTAGTTGAATGCACACAACACAAAGAAGTTTGGCAGAATGCTTCTGTGTAGTTTTTATTTGAAGATATTCCTTTTTCCACTATAGGCCCTTTAGCGATCTGAATGTCCGCTTCCAGTTTCTACAGAAAGTGTGTTTCAAACTCCTCAATCAAAAGTACATTTCAACTCTGCTAGATGAATGCACACAACAGAAAGAAGTTTGGCAGAATACTTCTGTGTAGTTTTTATTTCAAGATATTCCTTTTTCAACTATAGGTCCCTTATTGCTCCGAATGTCTGCTTCCAGTTTCTACAGAAAGTGTGTTTCAAAACTCCTCAATCAAAAGTAAGTTTCAACTCTGCTAGCTGAATGCACAGAACAGAAAGAAGTTTGGCAGAATGCTTCTGTGTAGGTTTTATTTGAAGATATTCCTTTTTCCACTATAGGCTTCTTAGCGCTACGAATGTCCACTTCCAGTTTCTACAGAAAGTGTGTTTCAGACTCCTCAATCAAAACTATGGTTCAACTCTGCTAGTTGAATGCACAGAACAGAAAGAAGTTTGGCAGAATGCTTCTTTGTAGTTTTATTTGAAGATATTCCTTTTTCCACTGTAGGCCCCGTAGCACTCCGAATGTCCGCTTGCATTTTCTACAGAAATAGAGTTTCAGAACTACTCCATCAAAAGTAATGTTCAACTCTGCTAGTTGAATGCACAGAATAGAAAGAAGTTTGGAAGAATGCTTCTGTGCAGTTTTTATTTCAAGATATTCATTTTCCACTATGGGCGCCTTAGTGCTGAGAATGTCCGCTTGCAGTTTCTACAGCAAGGGAGTTTCAGAACTTCTCAATCAAAAGTAACGTTCAACTCTGTTAGTTGAATGCACAGAACAGAAAGAGGTATTGCAGAATACTTCTGTGTAGTTTCTATTTGAAGATATTCCTTTTTCCACTATAGGTCCCTTAGGTCTCCGAATGTCCGTTTCCAGTGTCTACAGAAAGTGTGTCTCAAAGCTCCTCAATCAAAAGTAAGGTTCAACTCTTCTAGATGAATGCACATAAGAGAAAGAAGTTTCACAGAATGCTTCTGTGTAGTTTTTATTTGAAGATATACATTTTTCCTCTATAGGTCCCTTACTGCTCCAAATGTCCGCTTCCACTTTCTACAGAAAGTGTGTTTCAAAGCTCCTCAATCAAAAGTAAAGTTCAACTCTGCTAGTTGAATGCACAGAGCAGAAAGTAATTTGGCAGAATGCTTCTGTATAGTTTTTATTTGAAGATATTACTTTGTCTACTATAGGCCCCTTAGCGCTCCGAATGTCCACTTGCATTTTCTATAGAAAGAGAGTTACAGAACTTCTCAATCAAAAGTAACGTTCAACTCTGTCAGATGAATGCACAGAACAGAAGAAGGTTTTGCAGAATACTTCTGTGTAGTTTTTATTTGAAGATATTCCTTTTTCCACTATAGGCCCCTTAGTGCTCCGGATGTCAGCTTCCAGTTTCTACAGAAAGTATGTTTCAAAGCTCTTCCATCAACAGTAAGTTTCAACTCTTCTAGGTGAATGCACAGAACAGAAAGAAGTTTGGCAGAATGCTTCTGTGTAGTTTTTATTTGAAGATGTACCTTTTTTCCACTATAGGTCCGTTATTGCTCCAAATGTCCGCTTATAGTTTCTACAGAAAGTGTGTTTCAAAACTCCTCAATCAAAAGTCAGGTTCAACTCTGCTAGTGGAATGCACAGAACAGAAAGAAGTTTGGCAGAATGCTTCTGCGTAGTTTTTATTTGAAGATATTCCTTTTTCCACTATAGGCCCCTTAGCGCTGCAAATGTCCGCTTGCAGTTTCTACAGAAAGAGAGTTTCAGGACTTCTCAATCAAAAGTTACGTTCAACTCTGTTAGTTGAATGCACACAACACAAAGAAGTTTGGCAGAATGCTTCTGTGTAGTTTTTATTTGAAGATATTCCTTTTTCCACTATAGGCCCTTTAGCGATCTGAATGTCTGCTTCCAGTTTCTACAGAAAGTGTGTTTCAAACTCCTGAATCAAAAGTACATTTCAACTCTGCTAGATGAATGCACACAACAGAAAGAAGTTTGGCAGAATACTTCTGTGTAGTTTTTATTTCAAGATATTCCTTTTTCAACTATAGGTCCCTTATTGCTCCGAATGTCTGCTTCCAGTTTCTACAGAAAGTGTGTTTCAAAACTCCTCAATCAAAAGTAAGTTTCAACTCTGCTAGCTGAATGCACAGAACAGAAAGAAGTTTGGCAGAATGCTTCTGTGTAGGTTTTATTTGAAGATATTCCTTTTTCCACTATAGGCTTCTTAGCGCTACGAATGTCCACTTCCAGTTTCTACAGAAAGTGTGTTTCAGACTCCTCAATCAAAACTATGGTTCAACGCTGCTAGTTGAATGCACAGAACAGAAAGAAGTTTGGCAGAATGCTTCTTTGTAGTTTTATTTGAAGATATTCCTTTTTCCACTGTAGGCCCCGTAGCACTCCGAATGTCCGCTTGCATTTTCTACAGAAATAGAGTTTCAGAACTACTCCATCAAAAGTAATGTTCAACTCTGCTAGTTGAATGCACAGAATAGAAAGAAGTTTGGAAGAATGCTTCCGTGCAGTTTTTATTTCAAGATATTCATTTTCCACTATGGGCGCCTTAGTGCTGAGAATGTCCGCTTGCAGTTTCTACAGAAAGGGAGTTTCAGAACTTCTCAATCAAAAGTAACGTTCAACTCTGTTAGTTGAATGCACAGAACAGAAAGAGGTTGTGCAGAATACTTCTGTGTAGTTTCTATTTGAAGATATTCCTTTTTCCACTATAGGTCCCTTAGGTCTCGGAATGTCCGTTTCCAGTTTCCACAGAAAGTGTGTCTCAAAGCTCCTCAATCAAAAGTAAGGTTCAACTCTTCTAGATGAATGCACATAAGAGAAAGAAGTTTCACAGAATGCTTCTGTGTAGTTTTTATTTGAAGATATACATTTTTCCTCTATAGGTCCCTTACTGCTCCAAATGTCCGCTTCCACTTTCTACAGAAAGTGTGTTTCAAAGCTCCTCAATCAAAAGTAAAGTTGAACTCTGCTAGTTGAATGCACAGAGCAGAAAGTAATTTGGCAGAATGCTTCTGTATAGTTTTTATTTGAAGATATTACTTTTTCCACTATAGGCCCCTTAGCGCTCCGAATGTCCACTTGCATTTTCTATAGAAAGAGAGTTACAGAACTTCTCAATCAAAAGTAACGTTCAACTCCGTCAGATGAATGCACAGAACAGAAGGAGGTTTTGCAGAATACTTCTGTGTAGTTTTTATTTGAAGATATTCCTTTTTCCACTATAGGCCCCTTAGTGCTCCGGATGTCAGCTTCCAGTTTCTACAGAAAGTATGTTTCAAAGCTCTTCCATCAACAGTAAGTTTCAACTCTTCTAGATGAATGCACAGAACAGAAAGAAGTTTGGCAGAATGCTTCTGTGTAGTTTTTATTTGAAGATGTACCTTTTTTCCACTATAGGTCCGTTATTGCTCCAAATGTCCGCTTATAGTTTCTACAGAAAGTGTGTTTCAAAACTCCTCAATCAAAAGTCAGGTTCAACTCTGCTAGTGGAATGCACAGAACAGAAAGAAGTTTGGCAGAATGCTTCTGCGTAGTTTTTATTTGAAGATATTCCTTTTTCCACTATAGGCCCCTTAGCGCTGCAAATGTCCGCTTGCAGTTTCTACAGAAAGAGAGTTTCAGGACTTCTCAATCAAAAGTTACATTCAACTCTGTTAGTTGAATGCACACAACACAAAGAAGTTTGGCAGAATGCTTCTGTGTAGTTTTTATTTGAAGATATTCCTTTTTCCACTATAGGCCCTTTAGCGATCTGAATGTCCGCTTCCAGTTTCTACAGAAAGTGTGTTTCAAACTCCTCAATCAAAAGTACATTTCAACTCTGCTAGATGAATGCACACAACAGAAAGAAGTTTGGCAGAATACATCTGTGTAGTTTTTATTTCATGATATTCCTTTTTCAACTATAGGTCCCTTATTGCTCCGAATGTCTGCTTCCAGTTTCTACAGAAAGTGTGTTTCCAAACTCCTCAATCAAAAGTAAGTTTCAACTCTGCTAGCTGAATGCACAGAACAGAAAGAAGTTTGGCAGAATGCTTCTGTGTAGGTTTTATTTGAAGATATTCCTTTTTCCACTATAGGCTTCTTAGCGCTACGAATGTCCACTTCCAGTTTCTACAGAAAGTGTGTTTCAGACTCCTCAATCAAAACTGTGGTTCAACTCTGCTAGTTGAATGCACAGAACCGAAAGAAGTTTGGCAGAATGCTTCTTTGTAGTTTTATTTGAAGATATTCCTTTTTCCACTGTAGGCCCTGTAGCACTCCGAATGTCCGCTTGCATTTTCTACAGAAATAGATTTTCAGAACTACTCCATCAAAAGTAATGTTCAACTCTGCTAGTTGAATGCCCAGAATAGAAAGAAGTTTGTAAGAATGCTTCTGTGCAGTTTTTATTTCAAGATATACATTTTCCACTATGGGCGCCTTAGTGCTGAGAATGTCCGCTTGCAGTTTCTACAGAAAGGGAGTTTCAGAACTTCTCAATCAAAAGTAACGTTCAACTCTGTTAGTTGAATGCACAGAACAGAAAGAGGTTTTGCAGAATACTTCTGTGTAGTTTCTATTTGAAGATATTCCTTTTTCCACTATAGGTCCCTTAGGTCTCCGAATGTCCGTTTCCAGTTTCTACAGAAAGTGTGTCTCAAAGCTCCTCAATCAAAAGTAAGGTTCAACTCTTCTAGATGAATGCACATAAGAGAAAGAAGTTTCACAGAATGCTTCTGTGTAGTTTTTATTTGAAGATATACATTTTTCCTCTATAGGTCCCTTACTGTTCCAAATGTCCGCTTCCACTTTCTACAGAAAGTGTGTTTCAAAGCTCCTCAATCAAAAGTAAAGTTCAACTCTGCTAGTTGAATGCACAGAGCAGAAAGTAATTTGGCAGAATGCTTCTGTATAGTTTTTATTTGAAGATATTACTTTTTCCACTATAGGCCCCTTAGCGCTCCGAATGTCCACTTGCATTTTCTATAGAAAGAGATTTACAGAACTTCTCAATCAAAAGTAACGTTCAACTCTGTCAGATGAATGCACAGAACAGAAGGAGGTTTTGCAGAATACTTCTGTGTAGTTTTTATTTGAAGATATTCCTTTTTCCACTATAGGCCCCTTAGTGCTCCGGATGTCAGCTTCCAGTTTCTACAGAAAGTATGTTTCAAAGCTCTTCCATCAACAGTAAGTTTCAACTCTTCTAGATGAATGCACAGAACAGAAAGAAGTTTGGCAGAATGCTTCTGTGTAGTTTTTATTTGAAGATGTACCTTTTTTCCACTATAGGTCCGTTATTGCTCCAAATGTCCGCTTATAGTTTCTACAGAAAGTGTGTTTCAAAACTCCTCAATCAAAAGTCAGGTTCAACTCTGCTAGTGGAATGCACAGAACAGAAAGAAGTTTGGCAGAATGCTTCTGCGTAGTTTTTATTTGAAGATATTCCTTTTTCCACTATAGGCCCCTTAGCGCTGCAAATGTCCGCTTGCAGTTTCTACAGAAAGAGAGTTTCAGGACTTCTCAATCAAAAGTTACGTTCAACTCTGTTAGTTGAATGCACACAACACAAAGAAGTTTGGCAGAATGCTTCTGTGTAGTTTTTATTTGAAGATATTCCTTTTTCCACTATAGGCCCTTTAGCGATCTGAATGTCTGCTTCCAGTTTCTACAGAAAGTGTGTTTCAAACTCCTGAATCAAAAGTACATTTCAACTCTGCTAGATGAATGCACACAACAGAAAGAAGTTTGGCAGAATACTTCTGTGTAGTTTTTATTTCAAGATATTCCTTTTTCAACTATAGGTCCCTTATTGCTCCGAATGTCTGCTTCCAGTTTCTACAGAAAGTGTGTTTCAAAACTCCTCAATCAAAAGTAAGTTTCAACTCTGCTAGCTGAATGCACAGAACAGAAAGAAGTTTGGCAGAATGCTTCTGTGTAGGTTTTATTTGAAGATATTCCTTTTTCCACTATAGGCTTCTTAGCGCTACGAATGTCCACTTCCAGTTTCTACAGAAAGTGTGTTTCAGACTCCTCAATCAAAACTATGGTTCAACGCTGCTAGTTGAATGCACAGAACAGAAAGAAGTTTGGCAGAATGCTTCTTTGTAGTTTTATTTGAAGATATTCCTTTTTCCACTGTAGGCCCCGTAGCACTCCGAATGTCCGCTTGCATTTTCTACAGAAATAGAGTTTCAGAACTACTCCATCAAAAGTAATGTTCAACTCTGCTAGTTGAATGCACAGAATAGAAAGAAGTTTGGAAGAATGCTTCCGTGCAGTTTTTATTTCAAGATATTCATTTTCCACTATGGGCGCCTTAGTGCTGAGAATGTCCGCTTGCAGTTTCTACAGAAAGGGAGTTTCAGAACTTCTCAATCAAAAGTAACGTTCAACTCTGTTAGTTGAATGCACAGAACAGAAAGAGGTTGTGCAGAATACTTCTGTGTAGTTTCTATTTGAAGATATTCCTTTTTCCACTATAGGTCCCTTAGGTCTCGGAATGTCCGTTTCCAGTTTCCACAGAAAGTGTGTCTCAAAGCTCCTCAATCAAAAGTAAGGTTCAACTCTTCTAGATGAATGCACATAAGAGAAAGAAGTTTCACAGAATGCTTCTGTGTAGTTTTTATTTGAAGATATACATTTTTCCTCTATAGGTCCCTTACTGCTCCAAATGTCCGCTTCCACTTTCTACAGAAAGTGTGTTTCAAAGCTCCTCAATCAAAAGTAAAGTTGAACTCTGCTAGTTGAATGCACAGAGCAGAAAGTAATTTGGCAGAATGCTTCTGTATAGTTTTTATTTGAAGATATTACTTTTTCCACTATAGGCCCCTTAGCGCTCCGAATGTCCACTTGCATTTTCTATAGAAAGAGAGTTACAGAACTTCTCAATCAAAAGTAACGTTCAACTCCGTCAGATGAATGCACAGAACAGAAGGAGGTTTTGCAGAATACTTCTGTGTAGTTTTTATTTGAAGATATTCCTTTTTCCACTATAGGCCCCTTAGTGCTCCGGATGTCAGCTTCCAGTTTCTACAGAAAGTATGTTTCAAAGCTCTTCCATCAACAGTAAGTTTCAACTCTTCTAGATGAATGCACAGAACAGAAAGAAGTTTGGCAGAATGCTTCTGTGTAGTTTTTATTTGAAGATGTACCTTTTTTCCACTATAGGTCCGTTATTGCTCCAAATGTCCGCTTATAGTTTCTACAGAAAGTGTGTTTCAAAACTCCTCAATCAAAAGTCAGGTTCAACTCTGCTAGTGGAATGCACAGAACAGAAAGAAGTTTGGCAGAATGCTTCTGCGTAGTTTTTATTTGAAGATATTCCTTTTTCCACTATAGGCCCCTTAGCGCTGCAAATGTCCGCTTGCAGTTTCTACAGAAAGAGAGTTTCAGGACTTCTCAATCAAAAGTTACATTCAACTCTGTTAGTTGAATGCACACAACACAAAGAAGTTTGGCAGAATGCTTCTGTGTAGTTTTTATTTGAAGATATTCCTTTTTCCACTATAGGCCCTTTAGCGATCTGAATGTCCGCTTCCAGTTTCTACAGAAAGTGTGTTTCAAACTCCTCAATCAAAAGTACATTTCAACTCTGCTAGATGAATGCACACAACAGAAAGAAGTTTGGCAGAATACATCTGTGTAGTTTTTATTTCATGATATTCCTTTTTCAACTATAGGTCCCTTATTGCTCCGAATGTCTGCTTCCAGTTTCTACAGAAAGTGTGTTTCCAAACTCCTCAATCAAAAGTAAGTTTCAACTCTGCTAGCTGAATGCACAGAACAGAAAGAAGTTTGGCAGAATGCTTCTGTGTAGGTTTTATTTGAAGATATTCCTTTTTCCACTATAGGCTTCTTAGCGCTACGAATGTCCACTTCCAGTTTCTACAGAAAGTGTGTTTCAGACTCCTCAATCAAAACTGTGGTTCAACTCTGCTAGTTGAATGCACAGAACCGAAAGAAGTTTGGCAGAATGCTTCTTTGTAGTTTTATTTGAAGATATTCCTTTTTCCACTGTAGGCCCCGTAGCACTCCGAATGTCCGCTTGCATTTTCTACAGAAATAGATTTTCAGAACTACTCCATCAAAAGTAATGTTCAACTCTGCTAGTTGAATGCCCAGAATAGAAAGAAGTTTGTAAGAATGCTTCTGTGCAGTTTTTATTTCAAGATATACATTTTCCACTATGGGCGCCTTAGTGCTGAGAATGTCCGCTTGCAGTTTCTACAGAAAGGGAGTTTCAGAACTTCTCAATCAAAAGTAACGTTCAACTCTGTTAGTTGAATGCACAGAACAGAAAGAGGTTTTGCAGAATACTTCTGTGTAGTTTCTATTTGAAGATATTCCTTTTTCCACTATAGGTCCCTTAGGTCTCCGAATGTCCGTTTCCAGTTTCTACAGAAAGTGTGTCTCAAAGCTCCTCAATCAAAAGTAAGGTTCAACTCTTCTAGATGAATGCACATAAGAGAAAGAAGTTTCACAGAATGCTTCTGTGTAGTTTTTATTTGAAGATATACATTTTTCCTCTATAGGTCCCTTACTGTTCCAAATGTCCGCTTCCACTTTCTACAGAAAGTGTGTTTCAAAGCTCCTCAATCAAAAGTAAAGTTCAACTCTGCTAGTTGAATGCACAGAGCAGAAAGTAATTTGGCAGAATGCTTCTGTATAGTTTTTATTTGAAGATATTACTTTTTCCACTATAGGCCCCTTAGCGCTCCGAATGTCCACTTGCATTTTCTATAGAAAGAGATTTACAGAACTTCTCAATCAAAAGTAACGTTCAACTCTGTCAGATGAATGCACAGAACAGAAGGAGGTTTTGCAGAATACTTCTGTGTAGTTTTTATTTGAAGATATTCCTTTTTCCACTATAGGCCCCTTAGTGCTCCGGATGTCAGCTTCCAGTTTCTACAGAAAGTATGTTTCAAAGCTCTTCCATCAACAGTAAGTTTCAACTCTTCTAGATGAATGCACAGAACAGAAAGAAGTTTGGCAGAATGCTTCTGTGTAGTTTTTATTTGAAGATGTACCTTTTTTCCACTATAGGTCCGTTATTGCTCCAAATGTCCGCTTATAGTTTCTACAGAAAGTGTGTTTCAAAACTCCTCAATCAAAAGTCAGGTTCAACACTGCTAGTGGAATGCACAGAACAGAAAGAAGTTTGGCAGAATGCTTCTGCGTAGTTTTTATTTGAAGATATTCCTTTTTCCACTATAGGCCCCTTAGCGCTGCAAATGTCCGCTTGCAGTTTCTACAGAAAGAGAGTTTCAGGACTTCTCAATCAAAAGTTACGTTCAACTCTGTTAGTTGAATGCACACAACACAAAGAAGTTTGGCAGAATGCTTCTGTGTAGGTTTTATTTGAAGATATTCCTTTTTCCACTATAGGCTTCTTAGCGCTACGAATGTCCACTTCCAGTTTCTACAGAAAGTGTGTTTCAGACTCCTCAATCAAAACTATGGTTCAACTCTGCTAGTTGAATGCACAGAACAGAAAGAAGTTTGGCAGAATGCTTCTTTGTAGTTTTTTTTGAAGATATTCCTTTTTCCACTGTAGGCCCCGTAGCACTCCGAATGTCCGCTTGCATTTTCTACAGAAATAGAGTTTCAGAACTACTCCATCAAAAGTAATGTTCAACTCTGCTAGTTGAATGCACAGAATAGAAAGAAGTTTGGAAGAATGCTTCTGTGCAGTTTTTATTTCAAGATATTCATTTTCCACTATGGGCGCCTTAGTGCTGAGAATGTCCGCTTGCAGTTTCTACAGCAAGGGAGTTTCAGAACTTCTCAATCAAAAGTAACGTTCAACTCTGTTAGTTGAATGCACAGAACAGAAAGAGGTATTGCAGAATACTTCTGTGTAGTTTCTATTTGAAGATATTCCTTTTTCCACTATAGGTCCCTTAGGTCTCCGAATGTCCGTTTCCAGTTTCTACAGAAAGTGTGTCTCAAAGCTCCTCAATCAAAAGTAAGGTTCAACTCTTCTAGATGAATGCACATAAGAGAAAGAAGTTTCACAGAATGCTTCTGTGTAGTTTTTATTTGAAGATATACATTTTTCCTCTATAGGTCCCTTACTGCTCCAAATGTCCGCTTCCACTTTCTACAGAAAGTGTGTTTCAAAGCTCCTCAATCAAAAGTAAAGTTCAACTCTGCTAGTTGAATGCACAGAGCAGAAAGTAATTTGGCAGAATGCTTCTGTATAGTTTTTATTTGAAGATATTACTTTGTCTACTATAGGCCCCTTAGCGCTCCGAATGTCCACTTGCATTTTCTATAGAAAGAGAGTTACAGAACTTCTCAATCAAAAGTAACGTTCAACTCTGTCAGATGAATGCACAGAACAGAAGAAGGTTTTGCAGAATACTTCTGTGTAGTTTTTATTTGAAGATATTCCTTTTTCCACTATAGGCCCCTTAGTGCTCCGGATGTCAGCTTCCAGTTTCTACAGAAAGTATGTTTCAAAGCTCTTCCATCAACAGTAAGTTTCAACTCTTCTAGGTGAATGCACAGAACAGAAAGAAGTTTGGCAGAATGCTTCTGTGTAGTTTTTATTTGAAGATGTACCTTTTTTCCACTATAGGTCCGTTATTGCTCCAAATGTCCGCTTATAGTTTCTACAGAAAGTGTGTTTCAAAACTCCTCAATCAAAAGTCAGGTTCAACTCTGCTAGTGGAATGCACAGAACAGAAAGAAGTTTGGCAGAATGCTTCTGCGTAGTTTTTATTTGAAGATATTCCTTTTTCCACTATAGGCCCCTTAGCGCTGCAAATGTCCGCTTGCAGTTTCTACAGAAAGAGAGTTTCAGGACTTCTCAATCAAAAGTTACGTTCAACTCTGTTAGTTGAATGCACACAACACAAAGAAGTTTGGCAGAATGCTTCTGTGTAGTTTTTATTTGAAGATATTCCTTTTTCCACTATAGGCCCTTTAGCGATCTGAATGTCTGCTTCCAGTTTCTACAGAAAGTGTGTTTCAAACTCCTGAATCAAAAGTACATTTCAACTCTGCTAGATGAATGCACACAACAGAAAGAAGTTTGGCAGAATACTTCTGTGTAGTTTTTATTTCAAGATATTCCTTTTTCAACTATAGGTCCCTTATTGCTCCGAATGTCTGCTTCCAGTTTCTACAGAAAGTGTGTTTCAAAACTCCTCAATCAAAAGTAAGTTTCAACTCTGCTAGCTGAATGCACAGAACAGAAAGAAGTTTGGCAGAATGCTTCTGTGTAGGTTTTATTTGAAGATATTCCTTTTTCCACTATAGGCTTCTTAGCGCTACGAATGTCCACTTCCAGTTTCTACAGAAAGTGTGTTTCAGACTCCTCAATCAAAACTATGGTTCAACGCTGCTAGTTGAATGCACAGAACAGAAAGAAGTTTGGCAGAATGCTTCTTTGTAGTTTTATTTGAAGATATTCCTTTTTCCACTGTAGGACCCGTAGCACTCCGAATGTCCGCTTGCATTTTCTACAGAAATAGAGTTTCAGAACTACTCCATCAAAAGTAATGTTCAACTCTGCTAGTTGAATGCACAGAATAGAAAGAAGTTTGGAAGAATGCTTCCGTGCAGTTTTTATTTCAAGATATTCATTTTCCACTATGGGCGCCTTAGTGCTGAGAATGTCCGCTTGCAGTTTCTACAGAAAGGGAGTTTCAGAACTTCTCAATCAAAAGTAACGTTCAACTCTGTTAGTTGAATGCACAGAACAGAAAGAGGTTGTGCAGAATACTTCTGTGTAGTTTCTATTTGAAGATATTCCTTTTTCCACTATAGGTCCCTTAGGTCTCGGAATGTCCGTTTCCAGTTTCCACAGAAAGTGTGTCTCAAAGCTCCTCAATCAAAAGTAAGGTTCAACTCTTCTAGATGAATGCACATAAGAGAAAGAAGTTTCACAGAATGCTTCTGTGTAGTTTTTATTTGAAGATATACATTTTTCCTCTATAGGTCCCTTACTGCTCCAAATGTCCGCTTCCACTTTCTACAGAAAGTGTGTTTCAAAGCTCCTCAATCAAAAGTAAAGTTGAACTCTGCTAGTTGAATGCACAGAGCAGAAAGTAATTTGGCAGAATGCTTCTGTATAGTTTTTATTTGAAGATATTACTTTTTCCACTATAGGCCCCTTAGCGCTCCGAATGTCCACTTGCATTTTCTATAGAAAGAGAGTTACAGAACTTCTCAATCAAAAGTAACGTTCAACTCCGTCAGATGAATGCACAGAACAGAAGGAGGTTTTGCAGAATACTTCTGTGTAGTTTTTATTTGAAGATATTCCTTTTTCCACTATAGGCCCCTTAGTGCTCCGGATGTCAGCTTCCAGTTTCTACAGAAAGTATGTTTCAAAGCTCTTCCATCAACAGTAAGTTTCAACTCTTCTAGATGAATGCACAGAACAGAAAGAAGTTTGGCAGAATGCTTCTGTGTAGTTTTTATTTGAAGATGTACCTTTTTTCCACTATAGGTCCGTTATTGCTCCAAATGTCCGCTTATAGTTTCTACAGAAAGTGTGTTTCAAAACTCCTCAATCAAAAGTCAGGTTCAACTCTGCTAGTGGAATGCACAGAACAGAAAGAAGTTTGGCAGAATGCTTCTGCGTAGTTTTTATTTGAAGATATTCCTTTTTCCACTATAGGCCCCTTAGCGCTGCAAATGTCCGCTTGCAGTTTCTACAGAAAGAGAGTTTCAGGACTTCTCAATCAAAAGTTACATTCAACTCTGTTAGTTGAATGCACACAACACAAAGAAGTTTGGCAGAATGCTTCTGTGTAGTTTTTATTTGAAGATATTCCTTTTTCCACTATAGGCCCTTTAGCGATCTGAATGTCCGCTTCCAGTTTCTACAGAAAGTGTGTTTCAAACTCCTCAATCAAAAGTACATTTCAACTCTGCTAGATGAATGCACACAACAGAAAGAAGTTTGGCAGAATACATCTGTGTAGTTTTTATTTCATGATATTCCTTTTTCAACTATAGGTCCCTTATTGCTCCGAATGTCTGCTTCCAGTTTCTACAGAAAGTGTGTTTCCAAACTCCTCAATCAAAAGTAAGTTTCAACTCTGCTAGCTGAATGCACAGAACAGAAAGAAGTTTGGCAGAATGCTTCTGTGTAGGTTTTATTTGAAGATATTCCTTTTTCCACTATAGGCTTCTTAGCGCTACGAATGTCCACTTCCAGTTTCTACAGAAAGTGTGTTTCAGACTCCTCAATCAAAACTGTGGTTCAACTCTGCTAGTTGAATGCACAGAACCGAAAGAAGTTTGGCAGAATGCTTCTTTGTAGTTTTATTTGAAGATATTCCTTTTTCCACTGTAGGCCCCGTAGCACTCCGAATGTCCGCTTGCATTTTCTACAGAAATAGATTTTCAGAACTACTCCATCAAAAGTAATGTTCAACTCTGCTAGTTGAATGCCCAGAATAGAAAGAAGTTTGTAAGAATGCTTCTGTGCAGTTTTTATTTCAAGATATACATTTTCCACTATGGGCGCCTTAGTGCTGAGAATGTCCGCTTGCAGTTTCTACAGAAAGGGAGTTTCAGAACTTCTCAATCAAAAGTAACGTTCAACTCTGTTAGTTGAATGCACAGAACAGAAAGAGGTTTTGCAGAATACTTCTGTGTAGTTTCTATTTGAAGATATTCCTTTTTCCACTATAGGTCCCTTAGGTCTCCGAATGTCCGTTTCCAGTTTCTACAGAAAGTGTGTCTCAAAGCTCCTCAATCAAAAGTAAGGTTCAACTCTTCTAGATGAATGCACATAAGAGAAAGAAGTTTCACAGAATGCTTCTGTGTAGTTTTTATTTGAAGATATACATTTTTCCTCTATAGGTCCCTTACTGTTCCAAATGTCCGCTTCCACTTTCTACAGAAAGTGTGTTTCAAAGCTCCTCAATCAAAAGTAAAGTTCAACTCTGCTAGTTGAATGCACAGAGCAGAAAGTAATTTGGCAGAATGCTTCTGTATAGTTTTTATTTGAAGATATTACTTTTTCCACTATAGGCCCCTTAGCGCTCCGAATGTCCACTTGCATTTTCTATAGAAAGAGATTTACAGAACTTCTCAATCAAACGTAACGTTCAACTCTGTCAGATGAATGCACAGAACAGAAGGAGGTTTTGCAGAATACTTCTGTGTAGTTTTTATTTGAAGATATTCCTTTTTCCACTATAGGCCCCTTAGTGCTCCGGATGTCAGCTTCCAGTTTCTACAGAAAGTATGTTTCAAAGCTCTTCCATCAACAGTAAGTTTCAACTCTTCTAGATGAATGCACAGAACAGAAAGAAGTTTGGCAGAATGCTTCTGTGTAGTTTTTATTTGAAGATGTACCTTTTTTCCACTATAGGTCCGTTATTGCTCCAAATGTCCGCTTATAGTTTCTACAGAAAGTGTGTTTCAAAACTCCTCAATCAAAAGTCAGGTTCAACTCTGCTAGTGGAATGCACAGAACAGAAAGAAGTTTGGCAGAATGCTTCTGCGTAGTTTTTATTTGAAGATATTCCTTTTTCCACTATAGGCCCCTTAGCGCTGCAAATGTCCGCTTGCAGTTTCTACAGAAAGAGAGTTTCAGGACTTCTCAATCAAAAGTTACATTCAACTCTGTTAGTTGAATGCACACAACACAAAGAAGTTTGGCAGAATGCTTCTGTGTAGTTTTTATTTGAAGATATTCCTTTTTCCACTATAGGCCCTTTAGCGATCTGAATGTCCGCTTCCAGTTTCTACAGAAAGTGTGTTTCAAACTCCTCAATCAAAAGTACATTTCAACTCTGCTAGATGAATGCACACAACAGAAAGAAGTTTGGCAGAATACATCTGTGTAGTTTTTATTTCATGATATTCCTTTTTCAACTATAGGTCCCTTATTGCTCCGAATGTCTGCTTCCAGTTTCTACAGAAAGTGTGTTTCCAAACTCCTCAATCAAAAGTAAGTTTCAACTCTGCTAGCTGAATGCACAGAACAGAAAGAAGTTTGGCAGAATGCTTCTGTGTAGGTTTTATTTGAAGATATTCCTTTTTCCACTATAGGCTTCTTAGCGCTACGAATGTCCACTTCCAGTTTCTACAGAAAGTGTGTTTCAGACTCCTCAATCAAAACTGTGGTTCAACTCTGCTAGTTGAATGCACAGAACCGAAAGAAGTTTGGCAGAATGCTTCTTTGTAGTTTTATTTGAAGATATTCCTTTTTCCACTGTAGGCCCTGTAGCACTCCGAATGTCCGCTTGCATTTTCTACAGAAATAGATTTTCAGAACTACTCCATCAAAAGTAATGTTCAACTCTGCTAGTTGAATGCCCAGAATAGAAAGAAGTTTGTAAGAATGCTTCTGTGCAGTTTTTATTTCAAGATATACATTTTCCACTATGGGCGCCTTAGTGCTGAGAATGTCCGCTTGCAGTTTCTACAGAAAGGGAGTTTCAGAACTTCTCAATCAAAAGTAACGTTCAACTCTGTTAGTTGAATGCACAGAACAGAAAGAGGTTTTGCAGAATACTTCTGTGTAGTTTCTATTTGAAGATATTCCTTTTTCCACTATAGGTCCCTTAGGTCTCCGAATGTCCGTTTCCAGTTTCTACAGAAAGTGTGTCTCAAAGCTCCTCAATCAAAAGTAAGGTTCAACTCTTCTAGATGAATGCACATAAGAGAAAGAAGTTTCACAGAATGCTTCTGTGTAGTTTTTATTTGAAGATATACATTTTTCCTCTATAGGTCCCTTACTGTTCCAAATGTCCGCTTCCACTTTCTACAGAAAGTGTGTTTCAAAGCTCCTCAATCAAAAGTAAAGTTCAACTCTGCTAGTTGAATGCACAGAGCAGAAAGTAATTTGGCAGAATGCTTCTGTATAGTTTTTATTTGAAGATATTACTTTTTCCACTATAGGCCCCTTAGCGCTCCGAATGTCCACTTGCATTTTCTATAGAAAGAGATTTACAGAACTTCTCAATCAAAAGTAACGTTCAACTCTGTCAGATGAATGCACAGAACAGAAGGAGGTTTTGCAGAATACTTCTGTGTAGTTTTTATTTGAAGATATTCCTTTTTCCACTATAGGCCCCTTAGTGCTCCGGATGTCAGCTTCCAGTTTCTACAGAAAGTATGTTTCAAAGCTCTTCCATCAACAGTAAGTTTCAACTCTTCTAGATGAATGCACAGAACAGAAAGAAGTTTGGCAGAATGCTTCTGTGTAGTTTTTATTTGAAGATGTACCTTTTTTCCACTATAGGTCCGTTATTGCTCCAAATGTCCGCTTATAGTTTCTACAGAAAGTGTGTTTCAAAACTCCTCAATCAAAAGTCAGGTTCAACTCTGCTAGTGGAATGCACAGAACAGAAAGAAGTTTGGCAGAATGCTTCTGCGTAGTTTTTATTTGAAGATATTCCTTTTTCCACTATAGGCCCCTTAGCGCTGCAAATGTCCGCTTGCAGTTTCTACAGAAAGAGAGTTTCAGGACTTCTCAATCAAAAGTTACGTTCAACTCTGTTAGTTGAATGCACACAACACAAAGAAGTTTGGCAGAATGCTTCTGTGTAGTTTTTCTTTGAAGATATTCCTTTTTCCACTATAGGCCCTTTAGCGATCTGAATGTCCGCTTCCAGTTTCTACAGAAAGTGTGTTTCAAACTCCTCAATCAAAAGTACATTTCAACTCTGCTAGATGAATGCACACAACAGAAAGAAGTTTGGCAGAATACTTCTGTGTAGTTTTTATTTCAAGATATTCCTTTTTCAACTATAGGTGCCTTATTGCTCCGAATGTCTGCTTCCAGTTTCTACAGAAAGTGTGTTTCAAAACTCCTCAATCAAAAGTAAGTTTCAACTCTGCTAGCTGAATGCACAGAACAGAAAGAAGTTTGGCAGAATGCTTCTGTGTAGGTTTTATTTGAAGATATTCCTTTTTCCACTATAGGCTTCTTAGCGCTACGAATGTCCACTTCCAGTTTCTACAGAAAGTGTGTTTCAGACTCCTCAATCAAAACTATGGTTCAACTCTGCTAGTTGAATGCACAGAACAGAAAGAAGTTTGGCAGAATGCTTCTTTGTAGTTTTATTTGAAGATATTCCTTTTTCCCCTGTAGGCCCCGTAGCACTCCGAATGTCCGCTTGCATTTTCTATAGAAATAGAGTTTCAGAACTACTCCATCAAAAGTAATGTTCAACTCTGCTAGTTGAATGCACAGAATAGAAAGAAGTTTGGAAGAATGCTTCTGTGCAGTTTTTATTTCAAGATATTCATTTTCCACTATGGGCGCCTTAGTGCTGAGAATGTCCGCTTGCAGTTTCTACAGCAAGGGAGTTTCAGAACTTCTCAATCAAAAGTAACGTTCAACTCTGTTAGTTGAATGCACAGAACAGAAAGAGGTTTTGCAGAATACTTCTGTGTAGTTTCTATTTGAAGATATTCCTTTTCCCACTATAGGTCCCTTAGGTCTCCGAATGTCCGTTTCCAGTTTCTACAGAAAGTGTGTCTCAAAGCTCCTCAATCAAAAGTAAGGTTCAACTCTTCTAGATGAATGCACATAAGAGAAAGAAGTTTCACAGAATGCTTCTGTGTAGTTTTTATTTGAAGATATACATTTTTCCTCTATAGGTCCCTTACTGCTCCAAATGTCCGCTTCCACTTTCTACAGAAAGTGTGTTTCAAAGCTCCTCAATCAAAAGTAAAGTTCAACTCTGCTAGTTGAATGCACAGAGCAGAAAGTAATTTGGCAGAATGCTTCTGTATAGTTTTTATTTGAAGATATTACTTTGTCCACTATAGGCCCCTTAGCGCTCCGAATGTCCACTTGCATTTTCTATAGAAAGAGAGTTACAGAACTTCTCAATCAAAAGTAACGTTCAACTCCGTCAGATGAATGCACAGAACAGAAGGAGGTTTTGCAGAATACTTCTGTGTAGTTTTTATTTGAAGATATTCCTTTTTCCACTATAGGCCCCTTAGTGCTCCGGATGTCAGCTTCCAGTTTCTACAGAAAGTATGTTTCAAAGCTCTTCCATCAACAGTAAGTTTCAACTCTTCTAGATGAATGCACAGAACAGAAAGAAGTTTGGCAGAATGCTTCTGTGTAGTTTTTATTTGAAGATGTACCTTTTTTCCACTATAGGTCCGTTATTGCTCCAAATGTCCGCTTATAGTTTCTACAGAAAGTGTGTTTCAAAACTCCTCAATCAAAAGTCAGGTTCAACTCTGCTAGTGGAATGCACAGAACAGAAAGAAGTTTGGCAGAATGCTTCTGCGTAGTTTTTATTTGAAGATATTCCTTTTTCCACTATAGGCCCCTTAGCGCTGCAAATGTCCGCTTGCAGTTTCTACAGAAAGAGAGTTTCAGGACTTCTCAATCAAAAGTTACGTTCAACTCTGTTAGTTGAATGCACACAACACAAAGAAGTTTGGCAGAATGCTTCTGTGTAGTTTTTATTTGAAGATATTCCTTTTTCCACTATAGGCCCTTTAGCGATCTGAATGTCCGCTTCCAGTTTCTACAGAAAGTGTGTTTCAAACTCCTGAATCAAAAGTACATTTCAACTCTGCTAGATGAATGCACACAACAGAAAGAAGTTTGGCAGAATACTTCTGTGTAGTTTTTATTTCAAGATATTCCTTTTTCAACTATAGGTCCCTTATTGCTCCGAATGTCTGCTTCCAGTTTCTACAGAAAGTGTGTTTCAAAACTCCTCAATCAAAAGTAAGTTTCAACTCTGCTAGCTGAATGCACAGAACAGAAAGAAGTTTGGCAGAATGCTTCTGTGTAGGTTTTATTTGAAGATATTCCTTTTTCCACTATAGGCTTCTTAGCGCTACGAATGTCCACTTCCAGTTTCTACAGAAAGTGTGTTTCAGACTCCTCAATCAAAACTATGGTTCAACTCTGCTAGTTGAATGCACAGAACAGAAAGAAGTTTGGCAGAATGCTTCTTTGTAGTTTTATTTGAAGATATTCCTTTTTCCACTGTAGGCCCCGTAGCACTCCGAATGTCCGCTTGCATTTTCTACAGAAATAGAGTTTCAGAACTACTCCATCAAAAGTAATGTTCAACTCTGCTAGTTGAATGCACAGAATAGAAAGAAGTTTGGAAGAATGCTTCTGTGCAGTTTTTATTTCAAGATATTCATTTTCCACTATGGGCGCCTTAGTGCTGAGAATGTCCGCTTGCAGTTTCTACAGCAAGGGAGTTTCAGAACTTCTCAATCAAAAGTAACGTTCAACTCTGTTAGTTGAATGCACAGAACAGAAAGAGGTTTTGCAGAATACTTCTGTGTAGTTTCTATGAAGATATTCCTTTTCCCACTATAGGTCCCTTAGGTCTCCGAATGTCCGTTTCCAGTTTCTACAGAAAGTGTGTCTCAAAGCTCCTCAATCAAAAGTAAGGTTCAACTCTTCTAGATGAATGCACATAAGAGAAAGAAGTTTCACAGAATGCTTCTGTGTAGTTTTTATTTGAAGATATACATTTTTCCTCTATAGGTCCCTTACTGCTCCAAATGTCCGCTTCCACTTTCTACAGAAAGTGTGTTTCAAAGCTCCTCAATCAAAAGTAAAGTTCAACTCTCCTAGTTGAATGCACAGAGCAGAAAGTAATTTGGCAGAATGCTTCTGTATAGTTTTTATTTGAAGATATTACTTTGTCCACTATAGGCCCCTTAGCGCTCCGAATGTCCACTTGCATTTTCTATAGAAAGAGAGTTACAGAACTTCTCAATCAAAAGTAACGTTCAACTCCGTCAGATGAATGCACAGAACAGAAGGAGGTTTTGCAGAATACTTCTGTGTAGTTTTTATTTGAAGATATTCCTTTTTACACTATAGGCCCCTTAGTGCTCCGGATGTCAGCTTCCAGTTTCTACAGAAAGTATGTTTCAAAGCTCTTCCATCAACAGTAAGTTTCAACTCTTCTAGATGAATGCACAGAACAGAAAGAAGTTTGGCAGAATGCTTCTGTGTAGTTTTTATTTGAAGATGTACCTTTTTTCCACTATAGGTCCGTTATTGCTCCAAATGTCCGCTTATAGTTTCTACAGAAAGTGTGTTTCAAAACTCCTCAATCAAAAGTCAGCTTCAACTCTGCTAGTGGAATGCACAGAACAGAAAGAAGTTTGGCAGAATGCTTCTGCGTAGTTTTTATTTGAAGATATTCCTTTTTCCACTATAGGCCCCTTAGCGCTGCAAATGTCCGCTTGCAGTTTCTACAGAAAGAGAGTTTCAGGACTTCTCAATCAAAAGTTACGTTCAACTCTGTTAGTTGAATGCACACAACACAAAGAAGTTTGGCAGAATGCTTCTGTGTAGTTTTTATTTGAAGATATTCCTTTTTCCACTATAGGCCCTTTAGCGATCTGAATGTCCGCTTCCAGTTTCTACAGAAAGTGTGTTTCAAACTCCTCAATCAAAAGTACATTTCAACTCTGCTAGATGAATGCACACAACAGAAAGAAGTTTGGCAGAATACTTCTGTGTAGTTTTTATTTCAAGATATTCCTTTTTCAACTATAGGTCCCTTATTGCTCCGAATGTCTGCTTCCAGTTTCTACAGAAAGTGTGTTTCAAAACTCCTCAATCAAAAGTAAGTTTCAACTCTGCTAGCTGAATGCACAGAACAGAAAGAAGTTTGGCAGAATGCTTCTGTGTAGGTTTTATTTGAAGATATTCCTTTTTCCACTATAGGCTTCTTAGCGCTACGAATGTCCACTTCCAGTTTCTACAGAAAGTGTGTTTCAGACTCCTCAATCAAAACTATGGTTCAACTCTGCTAGTTGAATGCACAGAACAGAAAGAAGTTTGGCAGAATGCTTCTTTGTAGTTTTATTTGAAGATATTCCTTTTTCCACTGTAGGCCCCGTAGCACTCCGAATGTCCGCTTGCATTTTCTACAGAAATAGATTTTCAGAACTACTCCATCAAAAGTAATGTTCAACTCTGCTAGTTGAATGCACAGAATAGAAAGAAGTTTGGAAGAATGCTTCTGTGCAGTTTTTATTTCAAGATATTCATTTTCCACTATGGGCGCCTTAGTGCTGAGAATGTCCGCTTGCAGTTTTTACAGCAAGGGAGTTTCAGAACTTCTCAATCAAAAGTAACGTTCAACTCTGTTAGTTGAATGCACAGAACAGAAAGAGGTATTGCAGAATATTTCTGTGTAGTTTCTATTTGAAGATATTCCTTTTTCCACTATAGGTCCCTTAGGTCTCCGAATGTCCGTTTCCAGTTTCTACAGAAAGTGTGTCTCAAAGCTCCTCAATCAAAAGTAAGGTTCAACTCTTCTAGATGAATGCACATAAGAGAAAGAAGTTTCACAGAATGCTTCTGTGTAGTTTTTATTTGAAGATATACATTTTTCCTCTATAGGTCCCTTACTGCTCCAAATGTCCGCTTCCACTTTCTACAGAAAGTGTGTTTCAAAGCTCCTCAATCAAAAGTAAAGTTGAACTCTGCTAGTTGAATGCACAGAGCAGAAAGTAATTTGGCAGAATGCTTCTGTATAGTTTTTATTTGAAGATATTACTTTGTCTACTATAGGCCCCTTAGCGCTCCGAATGTCCACTTGCATTTTCTATAGAAAGAGAGTTACAGAACTTCTCAATCAAAAGTAACGTTCAACTCCGTCAGATGAATGCACAGAACAGAAGAAGGTTTTGCAGAATACTTCTGTGTAGTTTTTATTTGAAGATATTCCTTTTTCCACTATAGGCCCCTTAGTGCTCCGGATGTCAGCTTCCAGTTTCTACAGAAAGTATGTTTCAAAGCTCTTCCATCAACAGTAAGTTTCAACTCTTCTAGGTGAATGCACAGAACAGAAAGAAGTTTGGCAGAATGCTTCTGTGTAGTTTTTATTTGAAGATGTACCTTTTTTCCACTATAGGTCCGTTATTGCTCCAAATGTCCGCTTATAGTTTCTACAGAAAGTGTGTTTCAAAACTCCTCAATCAAAAGTCAGGTTCAACTCTGCTAGTGGAATGCACAGAACAGAAAGAAGTTTGGCAGAATGCTTCTGCGTAGTTTTTATTTGAAGATATTCCTTTTTCCACTATAGGCCCCTTAGCGCTGCAAATGTCCGCTTGCAGTTTCTACAGAAAGAGAGTTTCAGAACTTCTCAATCAAAAGTTACGTTCAACTCTGTTAGTTGAATGCACACAACACAAAGAAGTTTGGCAGAATGCTTCTGTGTAGTTTTTCTTTGAAGATATTCCTTTTTCCACTATAGGCCCTTTAGCGATCTGAATGTCCGCTTCCAGTTTCTACAGAAAGTGTGTTTCAAACTCCTCAATCAAAAGTACATTTCAACTCTGCTAGATGAATGCACACAACAGAAAGAAGTTTGGCAGAATACTTCTGTGTAGTTTTTATTTCAAGATATTCCTTTTTCAACTATAGGTGCCTTATTGCACCGAATGTCTGCTTCCAGTTTCTACAGAAAGTGTGTTTCAAAACTCCTCAATCAAAAGTAAGTTTCAACTCTGCTAGCTGAATGCACAGAACAGAAAGAAGTTTGGCAGAATGCTTCTGTGTAGGTTTTATTTGAAGATATTCCTTTTTCCACTATAGGCTTCTTAGCGCTACGAATGTCCACTTCCAGTTTCTACAGAAAGTGTGTTTCAGACTCCTCAATCAAAACTATGGTTCAACTCTGCTAGTTGAATGCACAGAACAGAAAGAAGTTTGGCAGAATGCTTCTTTGTAGTTTTATTTGAAGATATTCCTTTTTCCCCTGTAGGCCCCGTAGCACTCCGAATGTCCGCTTGCATTTTCTACAGAAATAGAGTTTCAGAACTACTCCATCAAAAGTAATGTTCAACTCTGCTAGTTGAATGCACAGAATAGAAAGAAGTTTGGAAGAATGCTTCTGTGCAGTTTTTATTTCAAGATATTCATTTTCCACTATGGGCGCCTTAGTGCTGAGAATGTCCGCTTGCAGTTTCTACAGCAAGGGAGTTTCAGAACTTCTCAATCAAAAGTAACGTTCAACTCTGTTAGTTGAATGCACAGAACAGAAAGAGGTTTTGCAGAATACTTCTGTGTAGTTTCTATTTGAAGATATTCCTTTTCCCACTATAGGTCCCTTAGGTCTCCGAATGTCCGTTTCCAGTTTCTACAGAAAGTGTGTCTCAAAGCTCCTCAATCAAAAGTAAGGTTCAACTCTTCTAGATGAATGCACATAAGAGAAAGAAGTTTCACAGAACGCTTCTGTGTAGTTTTTATTTGAAGATATACATTTTTCCTCTATAGGTCCCTTACTGCTCCAAATGTCCGCTTCCACTTTCTACAGAAAGTGTGTTTCAAAGCTCCTCAATCAAAAGTAAAGTTGAACTCTGCTAGTTGAATGCACAGAGCAGAAAGTAATTTGGCAGAATGCTTCTGTATAGTTTTTATTTGAAGATATTACTTTGTCCACTATAGGCCCCTTAGCGCTCCGAATGTCCACTTGCATTTTCTATAGAAAGAGAGTTACAGAACTTCTCAATCAAAAGTAACGTTCAACTCCGTCAGATGAATGCACAGAACAGAAGAAGGTTTTGCAGAATACTTCAGTGTAGTTTTTATTTGAAGATATTCCTTTTTCCACTATAGGCCCCTTAGTGCTCCGGATGTCAGCTTCCAGTTTCTACAGAAAGTATGTTTCAAAGCTCTTCCATCAACAGTAAGTTTCAACTCTTCTAGGTGAATGCACAGAACAGAAAGAAGTTTGGCAGAATGCTTCTGTGTAGTTTTTATTTGAAGATGTACCTTTTTTCCACTATAGGTCCGTTATTGCTCCAAATGTCCGCTTATAGTTTCTACAGAAAGTGTGTTTCAAAACTCCTCAATCAAAAGTCAGGTTCAACTCTGCTAGTGGAATGCACAGAACAGAAAGAAGTTTGGCAGAATGCTTCTGCGTAGTTTTTATTTGAAGATATTCCTTTTTCCACTATAGGCCCCTTAGCGCTGCAAATGTCCGCTTGCAGTTTCTACAGAAAGAGAGTTTCAGAACTTCTCAATCAAAAGTTACGTTCAACTCTGTTAGTTGAATGCACACAACACAAAGAAGTTTGGCAGAATGCTTCTGTGTAGTTTTTCTTTGAAGATATTCCTTTTTCCACTATAGGCCCTTTAGCGATCTGAATGTCCGCTTCCAGTTTCTACAGAAAGTGTGTTTCAAACTCCTCAATCAAAAGTACATTTCAACTCTGCTAGATGAATGCACACAACAGAAAGAAGTTTGGCAGAATACTTCTGTGTAGTTTTTATTTCAAGATATTCCTTTTTCAACTATAGGTCCCTTATTGCTCCGAATGTCTGCTTCCAGTTTCTACAGAAAGTGTGTTTCAAAACTCCTCAATCAAAAGTAAGTTTCAACTCTGCTAGCTGAATGCACAGAACAGAAAGAAGTTTGGCAGAATGCTTCTGTGTAGGTTTTATTTGAAGATATTCCTTTTTCCACTATAGGCTTCTTAGCGCTACGAATGTCCACTTCCAGTTTCTACAGAAAGTGGGTTTCAGACTCCTCAATCAAAACTATGGTTCAACTCTGCTAGTTGAATGCACAGAACAGAAAGAAGTTTGGCAGAATGCTTCTTTGTAGTTTTATTTGAAGATATTCCTTTTTCCACTGTAGGCCCCGTAGCACTCCGAATGTCCGCTTGCATTTTCTACAGAAATAGAGTTTCAGAACTACTCCATCAAAAGTAATGCTCAACTCTGCTAGTTGAATGCACAGAATAGAAAGAAGTTTGGAAGAATGCTTCTGTGCAGTTTTTATTTCAAGATATTCATTTTCCACTATGGGCGCCTTAGTGCTGAGAATGTCCGCTTGCAGTTTCTACAGCAAGGGAGTTTCAGAACTTCTCAATCAAAAGTAACGTTCAACTCTGTTAGTTGAATGCACAGAACAGAAAGAGGTTTTGCAGAATACTTCTGTGTAGTTTCTATTTGAAGATATTCCTTTTTCCACTATAGGTCCCTTAGGTCTCCGAATGTCCGTTTCCAGTTTCTACAGAAAGTGTGTCTCAAAGCTCCTCAATCAAAAGTAAGGTTCAACTCTTCTAGATGAATGCACATAAGAGAAAGAAGTTTCACAGAACGCTTCTGTGTAGTTTTTATTTGAAGATATACATTTTTCCTCTATAGGTCCCTTACTGTTCCAAATGTCCGCTTCCACTTTCTACAGAAAGTGTGTTTCAAAGCTCCTCAATCAAAAGTAAAGTTCAACTCTGCTAGTTGAATGCACAGAGCAGAAAGAAATTTGGCAGAATGCTTCTGTATAGTTTTTATTTGCAGATATTTCTTTTTCCAGTATAGGGCCCTTAGCGCTCCGAATGTCCACTTGCATTTTCTTTAGAAAGAGATTTACAGAACTTCTCAATCAAAAGTAACGTTCAACTCTGTCAGATGAATGCACAGAACAGAAGGAGGTTTTGCAGAATACTTCTGTGTAGTTTTTATTTGAAGACATTCCTTTTTCCACTATAGGCCCCTTAGTGCTCCGGATATCAGCTTCCAGTTTCTACAGAAAGTATGTTTCAAAGCTCTTCCATCAACAGTAAGTTTCAACTCTTCTAGATGAATGCACAGAACAGAAAGAAGTTTGGCAGAATGCTTCTGTGTAGTTTTTATTTGAAGATGTACCTTTTTTCCACTATAGGTCCGTTATTGCTCCAAATGTCCGCTTATAGTTTCTACAGAAAGTGTGTTTCAAAACTCCTCAATCAAAAGTCAGGTTCAACTCTGCTAGTGGAATGCACAGAACAGAAAGAAGTTTGGCAGAATGCTTCTGCGTAGTTTTTATTTGAAGATATTCCTTTTTCCACTATAGGCCCCTTAGCGCTGCAAATGTCCGCTTGCAGTTTCTACAGAAAGAGAGTTTCAGAACTTCTCAATCAAAAGTTACGTTCAACTCTTTTAGTTGAATGCACACAACAAAAAGAAGTTTGGCAGAATGCTTCTGTGTAGTTTTTATTTGAAGATATTCCTTTTTCCACTATAGGCCCTTTAGCGATCTGAATGTCCGCTTCCAGTTTCTACAGAAAGTGTGTTTCAAACTCCTGAATCAAAAGTACATTTCAACTCTGCTAGATGAATGCACACAACAGAAAAAAGTTTGGCAGAATACTTCTGTGTAGTTTTTATTTCAAGATATTCCTTTTTCAACTATAGGTCCCTTATTGCTCCGAATTTCTGCTTCCAGTTTCTACAGAAAGTGTGTTTCAAAACTCCTCAATCAAAAGTAAGTTTCAACTCTGCTAGCTGAATGCACAGAACAGAAAGAAGTTTGGCAGAATGCTTCTGTGTAGGTTTTATTTGAAGATATTCCTTTTTCCACTATAGGCTTCTTAGCGCTACGAATGTCCACTTCCAGTTTCTACAGAAAGTGTGTTTCAGACTCCTCAATCAAAACTATGGTTCAACTCTGCTAGTTGAATGCACAGAACAGAAAGAAGTTTGGCAGAATGCTTCTTTGTAGTTTTATTTGAAGATATTCCTTTTTCCACTGTAGGCCCCGTAGCACTCCGAATGTCCGCTTGCATTTTCTACAGAAATAGAGTTTCAGAACTACTCCATCAAAAGTAATGTTCAACTCTGCTAGTTGAATGCTCAGAATAGAAAGAAGTTTGGAAGAATGCTTCTGTGCAGTTTTTATTTCAAGATATTCATTTTCCACTATGGGCGCCTTAGTGCTGAGAATGTCCGCTTGCAGTTTCTACAGCAAGGGAGTTTCAGAACTTCTCAATCAAAAGTAACGTTCAACTCTGTTAGTTGAATGCACAGAACATAAAGAGGTTTTGCAGAATACTTCTGTGTAGTTTCTATTTGAAGATATTCCTTTTTCCACTATAGGTCCCTTAGGTCTCCGAATGTCCGTTTCCAGTTTCTACAGAAAGTGTGTCTCAAAGCTCCTCAATCAAAAGTAAGGTTCAACTCTTCTAGATGAATGCACTTAAGAGAAAGAAGTTTCACAGAATGCTTCTGTGTAGTTTTTATTTGAAGATATACATTTTTCCTCTATAGGTCCCTTACTGCTCCAAATGTCCGCTTCCACTTTCTACAGAAAGTGTGTTTCAAAGCTCCTCAATCAAAAGTAAAGTTCAACTCTGCTAGTTGAATGCACAGAGCAGAAAGTAATTTGGCTGAATGCTTCTGTATAGTTTTTATTCGAAGATATTACTTTTTCCACTATAGGCCCCTTAGCGCTCCGAATGTCCACTTGCATTTTCTATAGAAAGAGAGTTACAGAACTTCTCAATAAAAAGTATCGTTCAAGTCTGTCAGATGAATGCACAGAACAGAAGGAGGTTTTGCAGAATACTTCTGTGTAGTTTTTATTTGAAGATGTTCCTTTTTCCACTATAGGCCCCTTAGTGCTCCGGATGTCAGCTTACAGTTTCTACAGAAAGTATGTTTCAAAGCTCTTCCATCAACAGTAAGTTTCAACTCTTCTAGATGAATGCACAGAACAGAAAGAAGTTTGGCAGAATACTTCTGTGTAGTTTTTATTTGAAGATGTACCTTTTTTCCACTATAGGTCCGTTATTGCTCCAAATGTCCGCTTATAGTTTCTACAGAAAGTGTGTTTCAAAACTCCTCAATCAAAAGTCAGGTTCAACTCTGCTAGTGGAATGCACAGAACAGAAAGAAGTTTGGCAGAATGCTTCTGCGTAGTTTTTATTTGAAGATATTCCTTTTTCCACTATAGGCCCCTTAGCGCTGCAAATGTCCGCTTGCAGTTTCTACAGAAAGAGAGTTTCAGAACTTCTCAATCAAAAGTTACGTTCAACTCTGTTAGTTGAATGCACACAACACAAAGAAGTTTGGCAGAATGCTTCTGTGTAGTTTTTATTTGAAGATATTCCTTTTTCCACTATAGGCCCTTTAGCGATCTGAATGTCTGCTTCCAGTTTCTACAGAAAGTGTGTTTCAAACTCCTGAATCAAAAGTACATTTCAACTCTGCTAGATGAATGCACACAACAGAAAGAAGTTTGGCAGAATACTTCTGTGTAGTTTTTATTTCAAGATATTCCTTTTTCAACTATAGGTCCCTTATTGCTCCGAATGTCTGCTTCCAGTTTCTACAGAAAGTGTGTTTCAAAACTCCTCAATCAAAAGTAAGTTTCAACTCTGCTAGCTGAATGCACAGAACAGAAAGAAGTTTGGCAGAATGCTTCTGTGTAAGTTTTATTTGAAGATATTCCTTTTTCCACTATAGGCTTCTTAGCGCTACGAATGTCCACTTCCAGTTTCTACAGAAAGTGTGTTTCAGACTCCTCAATCAAAACTATGGTTCAACGCTGCTAGTTGAATGCACAGAACAGAAAGAAGTTTGGCAGAATGCTTCTTTGTAGTTTTATTTGAAGATATTCCTTTTTCCACTGTAGGCCCCGTAGCACTCCGAATGTCCGCTTGCATTTTCTACAGAAATAGAGTTTCAGAACTACTCCATCAAAAGTAATGTTCAACTCTGCTAGTTGAATGCACAGAATAGAAAGAAGTTTGGAAGAATGCTTCCGTGCAGTTTTTATTTCAAGATATTCATTTTCCACTATGGGCGCCTTAGTGCTGAGAATGTCCGCTTGCAGTTTCTACAGAAAGGGAGTTTCAGAACTTCTCAATCAAAAGTAACGTTCAACTCTGTTAGTTGAATGCACAGAACAGAAAGAGGTTGTGCAGAATACTTCTGTGTAGTTTCTATTTGAAGATATTCCTTTTTCCACTATAGGTCCCTTAGGTCTCGGAATGTCCGTTTCCAGTTTCCACAGAAAGTGTGTCTCAAAGCTCCTCAATCAAAAGTAAGGTTCAACTCTTCTAGATGAATGCACATAAGAGAAAGAAGTTTCACAGAATGCTTCTGTGTAGTTTTTATTTGAAGATATACATTTTTCCTCTATAGGTCCCTTACTGCTCCAAATGTCCGCTTCCACTTTCTACAGAAAGTGTGTTTCAAAGCTCCTCAATCAAAAGTAAAGTTGAACTCTGCTAGTTGAATGCACAGAGCAGAAAGTAATTTGGCAGAATGCTTCTGTATAGTTTTTATTTGAAGATATTACTTTTTCCACTATAGGCCCCTTAGCGCTCCGAATGTCCACTTGCATTTTCTATAGAAAGAGAGTTACAGAACTTCTCAATCAAAAGTAACGTTCAAGTCTGTCAGATGAATGCACAGAACAGAAGGAGGTTTTGCAGAATACTTCTGTCTAGTTTTTATTTGAAGATATTCCTTTTTCCACTATAGGCCCTAGTGCTCCGGATGTCAGCTTCCAGTTTCTACAGAAAGTATGTTTCAAAGCTCTTCCATCAACAGTAAGTTTCAACTCTTCTAGATGAATGCACAGAACAGAAAGAAGTTTGGCAGAATGCTTCTGTGTAGTTTTTATTTGAAGATGTACCTTTTTTCCACAATAGGTCCGTTATTGCTCCAAATGCCACTTATAGTTTCTACAGAAAGTGTGTTTCAAAACTCCTCAATCAAAAGTCAGGTTCAACTCTGCTAGTGGAATGCACAGAACAGAAAGTAGTTTGGCAGAATGCTTCTGCGTAGTTTTTATTTGAAGATATTCCTTTTTCCACTATAGGCCCCTTAGCGCTGCAAATGTCCGCTTGCAGTATCTACAGAAAGAGAGTTTCAGAACTTCTCAATCAAAAGTTACGTTCAACTCTGTTAGTTGAATGCACACAACACAAAGAAGTTTGGCAGAATGCTTCTGTGTAGTTTTTATTTGAAGATATTCCTTTTTCCACTATAGGCCCTTTAGCGATCTGAATGTCCGCTTCCAGTTTCTACAGAAAGTGTGTTTCAAACTCCTCAATCAAAAGTACATTTCAACTCTGCTAGATGAATGCACACAACAGAAAGAAGTTTGGCAGAATACATCTGTGTAGTTTTTATTTCATGATATTCCTTTTTCAACTATAGGTCCCTTATTGCTCCGAATGTCTGCTTCCAGTTTCTACAGAAAGTGTGTTTCCAAACTCCTCAATCAAAAGTAAGTTTCAACTCTGCTAGCTGAATGCACAGAACAGAAAGAAGTTTGGCAGAATGCTTCTGTGTAGGTTTTATTTGAAGATATTCCTTTTTCCACTATAGGCTTCTTAGCGCTACGAATGTCCACTTCCAGTTTCTACAGAAAGTGTGTTTCAGACTCCTCAATCAAAACTGTGGTTCAACTCTGCTAGTTGAATGCACAGAACCGAAAGAAGTTTGGCAGAATGCTTCTTTGTAGTTTTATTTGAAGATATTCCTTTTTCCACTGTAGGCCCCGTAGCACTCCGAATGTCCGCTTGCATTTTCTACAGAAATAGATTTTCAGAACTACTCCATCAAAAGTAATGTTCAACTCTGCTAGTTGAATGCCCAGAATAGAAAGAAGTTTGTAAGAATGCTTCTGTGCAGTTTTTATTTCAAGATATACATTTTCCACTATGGGCGCCTTAGTGCTGAGAATGTCCGCTTGCAGTTTCTACAGAAAGGGAGTTTCAGAACTTCTCAATCAAAAGTAACGTTCAACTCTGTTAGTTGAATGCACAGAACAGAAAGAGGTTTTGCAGAATACTTCTGTGTAGTTTCTATTTGAAGATATTCCTTTTTCCACTATAGGTCCCTTAGGTCTCCGAATGTCCGTTTCCAGTTTCTACAGAAAGTGTGTCTCAAAGCTCCTCAATCAAAAGTAAGGTTCAACTCTTCTAGATGAATGCACATAAGAGAAAGAAGTTTCACAGAATGCTTCTGTGTAGTTTTTATTTGAAGATATACATTTTTCCTCTATAGGTCCCTTACTGTTCCAAATGTCCGCTTCCACTTTCTACAGAAAGTGTGTTTCAAAGCTCCTCAATCAAAAGTAAAGTTCAACTCTGCTAGTTGAATGCACAGAGCAGAAAATAATTTGGCAGAATGCTTCTGTATAGTTTTTATTTGAAGATATTACTTTTTCCACTATAGGCCCCTTAGCGCTCCGAATGTCCACTTGCATTTTCTATAGAAAGAGATTTACAGAACTTCTCAATCAAAAGTAACGTTCAACTCTGTCAGATGAATGCACAGAACAGAAGGAGGTTTTGCAGAATACTTCTGTGTAGTTTTTATTTGAAGATATTCCTTTTTCCACTATAGGCCCCTTAGTGCTCCGGATGTCAGCTTCCAGTTTCTACAGAAAGTATGTTTCAAAGCTCTTCCATCAACAGTAAGTTTCAACTCTTCTAGATGAATGCACAGAACAGAAAGAAGTTTGGCAGAATGCTTCTGTGTAGTTTTTATTTGAAGATGTACCTTTTTTCCACTATAGGTCCGTTATTGCTCCAAATGTCCGCTTATAGTTTCTACAGAAAGTGTGTTTCAAAACTCCTCAATCAAAAGTCAGGTTCAACTCTGCTAGTGGAATGCACAGAACAGAAAGAAGTTTGGCAGAATGCTTCTGCGTAGTTTTTATTTGAAGATATTCCTTTTTCCACTATAGGCCCCTTAGCGCTGCAAATGTCCGCTTGCAGTTTCTACAGAAAGAGAGTTTCAGGACTTCTCAATCAAAAGTTACGTTCAACTCTGTTAGTTGAATGCACACAACACAAAGAAGTTTGGCAGAATGCTTCTGTGTAGTTTTTATTTGAAGATATTCCTTTTTCCACTATAGGCCCTTTAGCGATCTGAATGTCCGCTTCCAGTTTCTACAGAAAGTGTGTTTCAAACTCCTCAATAAAAAGTACATTTCAACTCTGCTAGATGAATGCACACAACAGAAAGAAGTTTGGCAGAATACTTCTGTGTAGTTTTTATTTCAAGATATTCCTTTTTCAACTATAGGTCCCTTATTGCTCCGAATGTCTGCTTCCAGTTTCTACAGAAAGTGTGTTTCAAAACTCCTCAATCAAAAGTAAGTTTCAACTCTGCTAGCTGAATGCACAGAACAGAAAGAAGTTTGGCAGAATGCTTCTGTGTAGGTTTTATTTGAAGATATTCCTTTTTCCACTATAGGCTTCTTAGCGCTACGAATGTCCACTTCCAGTTTCTACAGAAAGTGTGTTTCAGACTCCTCAATCAAAACTATGGTTCAACTCTGCTAGTTGAATGCACAGAACAGAAAGAAGTTTGGCAGAATGCTTCTTTGTAGTTTTATTTGAAGATATTCCTTTTTCCACTGTAGGCCCCGTAGCACTCCGAATGTCCGCTTGCATTTTCTACAGAAATAGAGTTTCAGAACTACTCCATCAAAAGTAATGTTCAACTCTGCTAGTTGAATGCACAGAATAGAAAGAAGTTTGGAAGAATGCTTCTGTGCAGTTTTTATTTCAAGATATTCATTTTCCACTATGGGCGCCTTAGTGCTGAGAATGTCCGCTTGCAGTTTCTACAGCAAGGGAGTTTCAGAACTTCTCAATCAAAAGTAACGTTCAACTCTGTTAGTTGAATGCACAGAACAGAAAGAGGTATTGCAGAATACTTCTGTGTAGTTTCTATTTGAAGATATTCCTTTTTCCACTATAGGTCCCTTAGGTCTCCGAATGTCCGTTTCCAGTTTCTACAGAAAGTGTGTCTCAAAGCTCCTCAATCAAAAGTAAGGTTCAACTCTTCTAGATGAATGCACATAAGAGAAAGAAGTTTCACAGAATGCTTCTGTGTAGTTTTTATTTGAAGATATACATTTTTCCTCTATAGGTCCCTTACTGCTCCAAATGTCCGCTTCCACTTTCTACAGAAAGTGTGTTTCAAAGCTCCTCAATCAAAAGTAAAGTTCAACTCTGCTAGTTGAATGCACAGAGCAGAAAGTAATTTGGCAGAATGCTTCTGTATAGTTTTTATTTGAAGATATTACTTTGTCTACTATAGGCCCCTTAGCGCTCCGAATGTCCACTTGCATTTTCTATAGAAAGAGAGTTACAGAACTTCTCAATCAAAAGTAACGTTCAACTCTGTCAGATGAATGCACAGAACAGAAGAAGGTTTTGCAGAATACTTCTGTGTAGTTTTTATTTGAAGATATTCCTTTTTCCACTATAGGCCCCTTAGTGCTCCGGATGTCAGCTTCCAGTTTCTACAGAAAGTATGTTTCAAAGCTCTTCCATCAACAGTAAGTTTCAACTCTTCTAGGTGAATGCACAGAACAGACAGAAGTTTGGCAGAATGCTTCTGTGTAGTTTTTATTTGAAGATGTACCTTTTTTCCACTATAGGTCCGTTATTGCTCCAAATGTCCGCTTATAGTTTCTACAGAAAGTGTGTTTCAAAACTCCTCAATCAAAAGTCAGGTTCAACTCTGCTAGTGGAATGCACAGAACAGAAAGAAGTTTGGCAGAATGCTTCTGCGTAGTTTTTATTTGAAGATATTCCTTTTTCCACTATAGGCCCCTTAGCGCTGCAAATGTCCGCTTGCAGTTTCTACAGAAAGAGAGTTTCAGGACTTCTCAATCAAAAGTTACGTTCAACTCTGTTAGTTGAATGCACACAACACAAAGAAGTTTGGCAGAATGCTTCTGTGTAGTTTTTATTTGAAGATATTCCTTTTTCCACTATAGGCCCTTTAGCGATCTGAATGTCTGCTTCCAGTTTCTACAGAAAGTGTGTTTCAAACTCCTGAATCAAAAGTACATTTCAACTCTGCTAGATGAATGCACACAACAGAAAGAAGTTTGGCAGAATACTTCTGTGTAGTTTTTATTTCAAGATATTCCTTTTTCAACTATAGGTCCCTTATTGCTCCGAATGTCTGCTTCCAGTTTCTACAGAAAGTGTGTTTCAAAACTCCTCAATCAAAAGTAAGTTTCAACTCTGCTAGCTGAATGCACAGAACAGAAAGAAGTTTGGCAGAATGCTTCTGTGTAGGTTTTATTTGAAGATATTCCTTTTTCCACTATAGGCTTCTTAGCGCTACGAATGTCCACTTCCAGTTTCTACAGAAAGTGTGTTTCAGACTCCTCAATCAAAACTATGGTTCAACGCTGCTAGTTGAATGCACAGAACCGAAAGAAGTTTGGCAGAATGCTTCTTTGTAGTTTTATTTGAAGATATTCCTTTTTCCACTGTAGGCCCCGTAGCACTCCGAATGTCCGCTTGCATTTTCTACAGAAATAGAGTTTCAGAACTACTCCATCAAAAGTAATGTTCAACTCTGCTAGTTGAATGCACAGAATAGAAAGAAGTTTGGAAGAATGCTTCTGTGCAGTTTTTATTTCAAGATATTCATTTTCCACTATGGGCGCCTTAGTGCTGAGAATGTCCGCTTGCAGTTTCTACAGCAAGGGAGTTTCAGAACTTCTCAATCAAAAGTAACGTTCAACTCTGTTAGTTGAATGCACAGAACAGAAAGAGGTTTTGCAGAATACTTCTGTGTAGTTTCTATTTGAAGATATTCCTTTTTCCACTATAGGTCCCTTAGGTCTCCGAATGTCCGTTTCCAGTTTCTACAGAAAGTGTGTCTCAAAGCTCCTCAATCAAAAGTAAGGTTCAACTCTTCTAGATGAATGCACATAAGAGAAAGAAGTTTCACAGAACGCTTCTGTGTAGTTTTTATTTGAAGATATACATTTTTCCTCTATAGGTCCCTTACTGTTCCAAATGTCCGCTTCCACTTTCTACAGAAAGTGTGTTTCAAAGCTCCTCAATCAAAAGTAAAGTTCAACTCTGCTAGTTGAATGCACAGAGCAGAAAGAAATTTGGCAGAATGCTTCTGTATAGTTTTTATTTGCAGATATTTCTTTTTCCAGTATAGGGCCCTTAGCGCTCCGAATGTCCACTTGCATTTTCTTTAGAAAGAGATTTACAGAACTTCTCAATCAAAAGTAACGTTCAACTCTGTCAGATGAATGCACAGAACAGAAGGAGGTTTTGCAGAATACTTCTGTGTAGTTTTTATTTGAAGACATTCCTTTTTCCACTATAAGCCCCTTAGTGCTCCGGATATCAGCTTCCAGTTTCTACAGAAAGTATGTTTCAAAGCTCTTCCATCAACAGTAAGTTTCAACTCTTCTAGATGAATGCACAGAACAGAAAGAAGTTTGGCAGAATGCTTCTGTGTAGTTTTTATTTGAAGATGTACCTTTTTTCCACTATAGGTCCGTTATTGCTCCAAATGTCCGCTTATAGTTTCTACAGAAAGTGTGTTTCAAAACTCCTCAATCAAAAGTCAGGTTCAACTCTGCTAGTGGAATGCACAGAACAGAAAGAAGTTTGGCAGAATGCTTCTGCGTAGTTTTTATTTGAAGATATTCCTTTTTCCACTATAGGCCCCTTAGCGCTGCAAATGTCCGCTTGCAGTTTCTACAGAAAGAGAGTTTCAGAACTTCTCAATCAAAAGTTACGTTCAACTCTTTTAGTTGAATGCACACAACAAAAAGAAGTTTGGCAGAATGCTTCTGTGTAGTTTTTATTTGAAGATATTCCTTTTTCCACTATAGGCCCTTTAGCGATCTGAATGTCCGCTTCCAGTTTCTACAGAAAGTGTGTTTCAAACTCCTGAATCAAAAGTACATTTCAACTCTGCTAGATGAATGCACACAACAGAAAAAAGTTTGGCAGAATACTTCTGTGTAGTTTTTATTTCAAGATATTCCTTTTTCAACTATAGGTCCCTTATTGCTCCGAATTTCTGCTTCCAGTTTCTACAGAAAGTGTGTTTCAAAACTCCTCAATCAAAAGTAAGTTTCAACTCTGCTAGCTGAATGCACAGAACAGAAAGAAGTTTGGCAGAATGCTTCTGTGTAGGTTTTATTTGAAGATATTCCTTTTTCCACTATAGGCTTCTTAGCGCTACGAATGTCCACTTCCAGTTTCTACAGAAAGTGTGTTTCAGACTCCTCAATCAAAACTATGGTTCAACTCTGCTAGTTGAATGCACAGAACAGAAAGAAGTTTGGCAGAATGCTTCTTTGTAGTTTTATTTGAAGATATTCCTTTTTCCACTGTAGGCCCCGTAGCACTCCGAATGTCCGCTTGCATTTTCTACAGAAATAGAGTTTCAGAACTACTCCATCAAAAGTAATGTTCAACTCTGCTAGTTGAATGCTCAGAATAGAAAGAAGTTTGGAAGAATGCTTCTGTGCAGTTTTTATTTCAAGATATTCATTTTCCACTATGGGCGCCTTAGTGCTGAGAATGTCCGCTTGCAGTTTCTACAGCAAGGGAGTTTCAGAACTTCTCAATCAAAAGTAACGTTCAACTCTGTTAGTTGAATGCACAGAACAGAAAGAGGTTTTGCAGAATACTTCTGTGTAGTTTCTATTTGAAGATATTCCTTTTTCCACTATAGGTCCCTTAGGTCTCCGAATGTCCGTTTCCAGTTTCTACAGAAAGTGTGTCTCAAAGCTCCTCAATCAAAAGTAAGGTTCAACTCTTCTAGATGAATGCACTTAAGAGAAAGAAGTTTCACAGAATGCTTCTGTGTAGTTTTTATTTGAAGATATACATTTTTCCTCTATAGGTCCCTTACTGCTCCAAATGTCCGCTTCCACTTTCTACAGAAAGTGTGTTTCAAAGCTCCTCAATCAAAAGTAAAGTTCAACTCTGCTAGTTGAATGCACAGAGCAGAAAGTAATTTGGCTGAATGCTTCTGTATAGTTTTTATTCGAAGATATTACTTTGTCCAGTATAGGCCCCTTAGCGCTCCGAATGTCCACTTGCATTTTCTATAGAAAGAGAGTTACAGAACTTCTCAATAAAAAGTATCGTTCAAGTCTGTCAGATGAATGCACAGAACAGAAGGAGGTTTTGCAGAATACTTCTGTGTAGTTTTTATTTGAAGATGTTCCTTTTTCCACTATAGGCCCCTTAGTGCTCCGGATGTCAGCTTACAGTTTCTACAGAAAGTATGTTTCAAAGCTCTTCCATCAACAGTAAGTTTCAACTCTTCTAGATGAATGCACAGAACAGAAAGAAGTTTGGCAGAATACTTCTGTGTAGTTTTTATTTGAAGATGTACCTTTTTTCCACTATAGGTCCGTTATTGCTCCAAATGTCCGCTTATAGTTTCTACAGAAAGTGTGTTTCAAAACTCCTCAATCAAAAGTCAGGTTCAACTCTGCTAGTGGAATGCACAGAACAGAAAGAAGTTTGGCAGAATGCTTCTGCGTAGTTTTTATTTGAAGATATTCCTTTTTCCACTATAGGCCCCTTAGCGCTGCAAATGTCCGCTTGCAGTTTCTACAGAAAGAGAGTTTCAGAACTTCTCAATCAAAAGTTACGTTCAACTCTGTTAGTTGAATGCACACAACACAAAGAAGTTTGGCAGAATGCTTCTGTGTAGTTTTTATTTGAAGATATTCCTTTTTCCACTATAGGCCCTTTAGCGATCTGAATGTCTGCTTCCAGTTTCTACAGAAAGTGTGTTTCAAACTCCTGAATCAAAAGTACATTTCAACTCTGCTAGATGAATGCACACAACAGAAAGAAGTTTGGCAGAATACTTCTGTGTAGTTTTTATTTCAAGATATTCCTTTTTCAACTATAGGTCCCTTATTGCTCCGAATGTCTGCTTCCAGTTTCTACAGAAAGTGTGTTTCAAAACTCCTCAATCAAAAGTAAGTTTCAACTCTGCTAGCTGAATGCACAGAACAGAAAGAAGTTTGGCAGAATGCTTCTGTGTAGGTTTTATTTGAAGATATTCCTTTTTCCACTATAGGCTTCTTAGCGCTACGAATGTCCACTTCCAGTTTCTACAGAAAGTGTGTTTCAGACTCCTCAATCAAAACTATGGTTCAACGCTGCTAGTTGAATGCACAGAACAGAAAGAAGTTTGGCAGAATGCTTCTTTGTAGTTTTATTTGAAGATATTCCTTTTTCCACTGTAGGCCCCGTAGCACTCCGAATGTCCGCTTGCATTTTCTACAGAAATAGAGTTTCAGAACTACTCCATCAAAAGTAATGTTCAACTCTGCTAGTTGAATGCACAGAATAGAAAGAAGTTTGGAAGAATGCTTCCGTGCAGTTTTTATTTCAAGATATTCATTTTCCACTATGGGCGCCTTAGTGCTGAGAATGTCCGCTTGCAGTTTCTACAGCAAGGGAGTTTCAGAACTTCTCAATCAAAAGTAACGTTCAACTCTGTTAGTTGAATGCACAGAACAGAAAGAGGTTGTGCAGAATACTTCTGTGTAGTTTCTATTTGAAGATATTCCTTTTTCCACTATAGGTCCCTTAGGTCTCGGAATGTCCGTTTCCAGTTTCCACAGAAAGTGTGTCTCAAAGCTCCTCAATCAAAAGTAAGGTTCAACTCTTCTAGATGAATGCACATAAGAGAAAGAAGTTTCACAGAATGCTTCTGTGTAGTTTTTATTTGAAGATATACATTTTTCCTCTATAGGTCCCTTACTGCTCCAAATGTCCGCTTCCACTTTCTACAGAAAGTGTGTTTCAAAGCTCCTCAATCAAAAGTAAAGTTCAACTCTGCTAGTTGAATGCACAGAGCAGAAAGTAATTTGGCAGAATGCTTCTGTATAGTTTTTATTTGAAGATATTTCTTTTTCCACTATAGGCCCCTTAGCGCTCCGAATGTCCACTTGCATTTTCTATAGAAAGAGAGTTACAGAACTTCTCAATCAAAAGTAACGTTCAACTCTGTCAGATGAATGCACAGAACAGAAGGAGGTTTTGCAGAATACTTCTGTCTAGTTTTTATTTGAAGATATTCCTTTTTCCACTATAGGCCCTAGTGCTCCGGATGTCAGCTTCCAGTTTCTACAGAAAGTATGTTTCAAAGCTCTTCCATCAACAGTAAGTTTCAACTCTTCTAGATGAATGCACAGAACAGAAAGAAGTTTGGCAGAATGCTTCTGTGTAGTTTTTATTTGAAGATGTACCTTTTTTCCACAATAGGTCCGTTATTGCTCCAAATGCCACTTATAGTTTCTACAGAAAGTGTGTTTCAAAACTCCTCAATCAAAAGTCAGGTTCAACTCTGCTAGTGGAATGCACAGAACAGAAAGTAGTTTGGCAGAATGCTTCTGCGTAGTTTTTATTTGAAGATATTCCTTTTTCCACTATAGGCCCCTTAGCGCTGCAAATGTCCGCTTGCAGTATCTACAGAAAGAGAGTTTCAGAACTTCTCAATCAAAAGTTACGTTCAACTCTGTTAGTTGAATGCACACAACACAAAGAAGTTTGGCAGAATGCTTCTGTGTAGTTTTTATTTGAAGATATTCCTTTTTCCACTATAGGCCCTTTAGCGATCTGAATGTCCGCTTCCAGTTTCTACAGAAAGTGTGTTTCAAACTCCTCAATCAAAAGTACATTTCAACTCTGCTAGATGAATGCACACAACAGAAAGAAGTTTGGCAGAATACATCTGTGTAGTTTTTATTTCATGATATTCCTTTTTCAACTATAGGTCCCTTATTGCTCCGAATGTCTGCTTCCAGTTTCTACAGAAAGTGTGTTTCCAAACTCCTCAATCAAAAGTAAGTTTCAACTCTGCTAGCTGAATGCACAGAACAGAAAGAAGTTTGGCAGAATGCTTCTGTGTAGGTTTTATTTGAAGATATTCCTTTTTCCACTATAGGCTTCTTAGCGCTACGAATGTCCACTTCCAGTTTCTACAGAAAGTGTGTTTCAGACTCCTCAATCAAAACTGTGGTTCAACTCTGCTAGTTGAATGCACAGAACCGAAAGAAGTTTGGCAGAATGCTTCTTTGTAGTTTTATTTGAAGATATTCCTTTTTCCACTGTAGGCCCCGTAGCACTCCGAATGTCCGCTTGCATTTTCTACAGAAATAGATTTTCAGAACTACTCCATCAAAAGTAATGTTCAACTCTGCTAGTTGAATGCCCAGAATAGAAAGAAGTTTGTAAGAATGCTTCTGTGCAGTTTTTATTTCAAGATATACATTTTCCACTATGGGCGCCTTAGTGCTGAGAATGTCCGCTTGCAGTTTCTACAGAAAGGGAGTTTCAGAACTTCTCAATCAAAAGTAACGTTCAACTCTGTTAGTTGAATGCACAGAACAGAAAGAGGTTTTGCAGAATACTTCTGTGTAGTTTCTATTTGAAGATATTCCTTTTTCCACTATAGGTCCCTTAGGTCTCCGAATGTCCGTTTCCAGTTTCTACAGAAAGTGTGTCTCAAAGCTCCTCAATCAAAAGTAAGGTTCAACTCTTCTAGATGAATGCACATAAGAGAAAGAAGTTTCACAGAATGCTTCTGTGTAGTTTTTATTTGAAGATATACATTTTTCCTCTATAGGTCCCTTACTGTTCCAAATGTCCGCTTCCACTTTCTACAGAAAGTGTGTTTCAAAGCTCCTCAATCAAAAGTAAAGTTCAACTCTGCTAGTTGAATGCACAGAGCAGAAAGTAATTTGGCAGAATGCTTCTGTATAGTTTTTATTTGAAGATATTACTTTTTCCACTATAGGCCCCTTAGCGCTCCGAATGTCCACTTGCATTTTCTATAGAAAGAGAGTTACAGAACTTCTCAATCAAAAGTAACGTTCAACTCTGTCAGATGAATGCACAGAACAGAAGAAGGTTTTGCAGAATACTTCTGTGTAGTTTTTATTTGAAGATATTCCTTTTTCCACTATAGGCCCCTTAGTGCTCCGGATGTCAGCTTCCAGTTTCTACAGAAAGTATGTTTCAAAGCTCTTCCATCAACAGTAAGTTTCAACTCTTCTAGGTGAATGCACAGAACAGAAAGAAGTTTGGCAGAATGCTTCTGTGTAGTTTTTATTTGAAGATGTACCTTTTTTCCACTATAGGTCCGTTATTGCTCCAAATGTCCGCTTATAGTTTCTACAGAAAGTGTGTTTCAAAACTCCTCAATCAAAAGTCAGGTTCAACTCTGCTAGTGGAATGCACAGAACAGAAAGAAGTTTGGCAGAATGCTTCTGCGTAGTTTTTATTTGAAGATATTCCTTTTTCCACTATAGGCCCCTTAGCGCTGCAAATGTCCGCTTGCAGTTTCTACAGAAAGAGAGTTTCAGGACTTCTCAATCAAAAGTTACGTTCAACTCTGTTAGTTGAATGCACACAACACAAAGAAGTTTGGCAGAATGCTTCTGTGTAGTTTTTATTTGAAGATATTCCTTTTTCCACTATAGGCCCTTTAGCGATCTGAATGTCTGCTTCCAGTTTCTACAGAAAGTGTGTTTCAAACTCCTGAATCAAAAGTACATTTCAACTCTGCTAGATGAATGCACACAACAGAAAGAAGTTTGGCAGAATACTTCTGTGTAGTTTTTATTTCAAGATATTCCTTTTTCAACTATAGGTCCCTTATTGCTCCGAATGTCTGCTTCCAGTTTCTACAGAAAGTGTGTTTCAAAACTCCTCAATCAAAAGTAAGTTTCAACTCTGCTAGCTGAATGCACAGAACAGAAAGAAGTTTGGCAGAATGCTTCTGTGTAGGTTTTATTTGAAGATATTCCTTTTTCCACTATAGGCTTCTTAGCGCTACGAATGTCCACTTCCAGTTTCTACAGAAAGTGTGTTTCAGACTCCTCAATCAAAACTATGGTTCAACGCTGCTAGTTGAATGCACAGAACCGAAAGAAGTTTGGCAGAATGCTTCTTTGTAGTTTTATTTGAAGATATTCCTTTTTCCACTGTAGGCCCCGTAGCACTCCGAATGTCCGCTTGCATTTTCTACAGAAATAGAGTTTCAGAACTACTCCATCAAAAGTAATGTTCAACTCTGCTAGTTGAATGCACAGAATAGAAAGAAGTTTGGAAGAATGCTTCTGTGCAGTTTTTATTTCAAGATATTCATTTTCCACTATGGGCGCCTTAGTGCTGAGAATGTCCGCTTGCAGTTTCTACAGCAAGGGAGTTTCAGAACTTCTCAATCAAAAGTAACGTTCAACTCTGTTAGTTGAATGCACAGAACAGAAAGAGGTTTTGCAGAATACTTCTGTATAGTTTCTATTTGAAGATATTCCTTTTTCCACTATAGGTCCCTTAGGTCTCCGAATGTCCGTTTCCAGTTTCTACAGAAAGTGTGTCTCAAAGCTCCTCAATCAAAAGTAAGGTTCAACTCTTCTAGATGAATGCACATAAGAGAAAGAAGTTTCACAGAACGCTTCTGTGTAGTTTTTATTTGAAGATATACATTTTTCCTCTATAGGTCCCTTACTGTTCCAAATGTCCGCTTCCACTTTCTACAGAAAGTGTGTTTCAAAGCTCCTCAATCAAAAGTAAAGTTCAACTCTGCTAGTTGAATGCACAGAGCAGAAAGAAATTTGGCAGAATGCTTCTGTATAGTTTTTATTTGCAGATATTTCTTTTTCCAGTATAGGGCCCTTAGCGCTCCGAATGTCCACTTGCATTTTCTTTAGAAAGAGATTTACAGAACTTCTCAATCAAAAGTAACGTTCAACTCTGTCAGATGAATGCACAGAACAGAAGGAGGTTTTGCAGAATACTTCTGTGTAGTTTTTATTTGAAGACATTCCTTTTTCCACTATAAGCCCCTTAGTGCTCCAGATATCAGCTTCCAGTTTCTACAGAAAGTATGTTTCAAAGCTCTTCCATCAACAGTAAGTTTCAACTCTTCTAGATGAATGCACAGAACAGAAAGAAGTTTGGCAGAATGCTTCTGTGTAGTTTTTATTTGAAGATGTACCTTTTTTCCACTATAGGTCCGTTATTGCTCCAAATGTCCGCTTATAGTTTCTACAGAAAGTGTGTTTCAAAACTCCTCAATCAAAAGTCAGGTTCAACTCTGCTAGTGGAATGCACAGAACAGAAAGAAGTTTGGCAGAATGCTTCTGCGTAGTTTTTATTTGAAGATATTCCTTTTTCCACTATAGGCCCCTTAGCGCTGCAAATGTCCGCTTGCAGTTTCTACAGAAAGAGAGTTTCAGAACTTCTCAATCAAAAGTTACGTTCAACTCTGTTAGTTGAATGCACACAACACAAAGAAGTTTGGCAGAATGCTTCTGTGTAGTTTTTATTTGAAGATATTCCTTTTTCCACTATAGGCCCTTTAGCGATCTGAATGTCTGCTTCCAGTTTCTACAGAAAGTGTGTTTCAAACTCCTGAATCAAAAGTACATTTCAACTCTGCTAGATGAATGCACACAACAGAAAGAAGTTTGGCAGAATACTTCTGTGTAGTTTTTATTTCAAGATATTCCTTTTTCAACTATAGGTCCCTTATTGCTCCGAATGTCTGCTTCCAGTTTCTACAGAAAGTGTGTTTCAAAACTCCTCAATCAAAAGTAAGTTTCAACTCTGCTAGCTGAATGCACAGAACAGAAAGAAGTTTGGCAGAATGCTTCTGTGTAGGTTTTATTTGAAGATATTCCTTTTTCCACTATAGGCTTCTTAGCGCTACGAATGTCCACTTCCAGTTTCTACAGAAAGTGTGTTTCAGACTCCTCAATCAAAACTATGGTTCAACGCTGCTAGTTGAATGCACAGAACAGAAAGAAGTTTGGCAGAATGCTTCTTTGTAGTTTTATTTGAAGATATTCCTTTTTCCACTGTAGGCCCCGTAGCACTCCGAATGTCCGCTTGCATTTTCTACAGAAATAGAGTTTCAGAACTACTCCATCAAAAGTAATGTTCAACTCTGCTAGTTGAATGCACAGAATAGAAAGAAGTTTGGAAGAATGCTTCCGTGCAGTTTTTATTTCAAGATATTCATTTTCCACTATGGGCGCCTTAGTGCTGAGAATGTCCGCTTGCAGTTTCTACAGCAAGGGAGTTTCAGAACTTCTCAATCAAAAGTAACGTTCAACTCTGTTAGTTGAATGCACAGAACAGAAAGAGGTTGTGCAGAATACTTCTGTGTAGTTTCTATTTGAAGATATTCCTTTTTCCACTATAGGTCCCTTAGGTCTCGGAATGTCCGTTTCCAGTTTCCACAGAAAGTGTGTCTCAAAGCTCCTCAATCAAAAGTAAGGTTCAACTCTTCTAGATGAATGCACATAAGAGAAAGAAGTTTCACAGAATGCTTCTGTGTAGTTTTTATTTGAAGATATACATTTTTCCTCTATAGGTCCCTTACTGCTCCAAATGTCCGCTTCCACTTTCTACAGAAAGTGTGTTTCAAAGCTCCTCAATCAAAAGTAAAGTTCAACTCTGCTAGTTGAATGCACAGAGCAGAAAGTAATTTGGCAGAATGCTTCTGTAAAGTTTTTATTTGAAGATATTTCTTTTTCCACTATAGGCCCCTTAGCGCTCCGAATGTCCACTTGCATTTTCTATAGAAAGAGAGTTACAGAACTTCTCAATCAAAAGTAACGTTCAACTCTGTCAGATGAATGCACAGAACAGAAGGAGGTTTTGCAGAATACTTCTGTCTAGTTTTTATTTGAAGATATTCCTTTTTCCACTATAGGCCCTAGTGCTCCGGATGTCAGCTTCCAGTTTCTACAGAAAGTATGTTTCAAAGCTCTTCCATCAACAGTAAGTTTCAACTCTTCTAGATGAATGCACAGAACAGAAAGAAGTTTGGCAGAATGCTTCTGTGTAGTTTTTATTTGAAGATGTACCTTTTTTCCACAATAGGTCCGTTATTGCTCCAAATGCCACTTATAGTTTCTACAGAAAGTGTGTTTCAAAACTCCTCAATCAAAAGTCAGGTTCAACTCTGCTAGTGGAATGCACAGAACAGAAAGTAGTTTGGCAGAATGCTTCTGCGTAGTTTTTATTTGAAGATATTCCTTTTTCCACTATAGGCCCCTTAGCGCTGCAAATGTCCGCTTGCAGTATCTACAGAAAGAGAGTTTCAGAACTTCTCAATCAAAAGTTACGTTCAACTCTGTTAGTTGAATGCACACAACACAAAGAAGTTTGGCAGAATGCTTCTGTGTAGTTTTTATTTGAAGATATTCCTTTTTCCACTATAGGCCCTTTAGCGATCTGAATGTCCGCTTCCAGTTTCTACAGAAAGTGTGTTTCAAACTCCTCAATCAAAAGTACATTTCAACTCTGCTAGATGAATGCACACAACAGAAAGAAGTTTGGCAGAATACATCTGTGTAGTTTTTATTTCATGATATTCCTTTTTCAACTATAGGTCCCTTATTGCTCCGAATGTCTGCTTCCAGTTTCTACAGAAAGTGTGTTTCCAAACTCCTCAATCAAAAGTAAGTTTCAACTCTGCTAGCTGAATGCACAGAACAGAAAGAAGTTTGGCAGAATGCTTCTGTGTAGGTTTTATTTGAAGATATTCCTTTTTCCACTATAGGCTTCTTAGCGCTACGAATGTCCACTTCCAGTTTCTACAGAAAGTGTGTTTCAGACTCCTCAATCAAAACTGTGGTTCAACTCTGCTAGTTGAATGCACAGAACCGAAAGAAGTTTGGCAGAATGCTTCTTTGTAGTTTTATTTGAAGATATTCCTTTTTCCACTGTAGGCCCCGTAGCACTCCGAATGTCCGCTTGCATTTTCTACAGAAATAGATTTTCAGAACTACTCCATCAAAAGTAATGTTCAACTCTGCTAGTTGAATGCCCAGAATAGAAAGAAGTTTGTAAGAATGCTTCTGTGCAGTTTTTATTTCAAGATATACATTTTCCACTATGGGCGCCTTAGTGCTGAGAATGTCCGCTTGCAGTTTCTACAGAAAGGGAGTTTCAGAACTTCTCAATCAAAAGTAACGTTCAACTCTGTTAGTTGAATGCACAGAACAGAAAGAGGTTTTGCAGAATACTTCTGTGTAGTTTCTATTTGAAGATATTCCTTTTTCCACTATAGGTCCCTTAGGTCTCCGAATGTCCGTTTCCAGTTTCTACAGAAAGTGTGTCTCAAAGCTCCTCAATCAAAAGTAAGGTTCAACTCTTCTAGATGAATGCACATAAGAGAAAGAAGTTTCACAGAATGCTTCTGTGTAGTTTTTATTTGAAGATATACATTTTTCCTCTATAGGTCCCTTACTGTTCCAAATGTCCGCTTCCACTTTCTACAGAAAGTGTGTTTCAAAGCTCCTCAATCAAAAGTAAAGTTCAACTCTGCTAGTTGAATGCACAGAGCAGAAAGTAATTTGGCAGAATGCTTCTGTATAGTTTTTATTTGAAGATATTACTTTGTCCACTATAGGCCCCTTAGCGCTCCGAATGTCCACTTGCATTTTCTATAGAAAGAGATTTACAGAACTTCTCAATCAAAAGTAACGTTCAACTCTGTCAGATGAATGCACAGAACAGAAGGAGGTTTTGCAGAATACTTCTGTGTAGTTTTTATTTGAAGATATTCCTTTTTCCACTATAGGCCCCTTAGTGCTCCGGATGTCAGCTTCCAGTTTCTACAGAAAGTATGTTTCAAAGCTCTTCCATCAACAGTAAGTTTCAACTCTTCTAGATGAATGCACAGAACAGAAAGAAGTTTGGCAGAATGCTTCTGTGTAGTTTTTATTTGAAGATGTACCTTTTTTCCACTATAGGTCCGTTATTGCTCCAAATGTCCGCTTATAGTTTCTACAGAAAGTGTGTTTCAAAACTCCTCAATCAAAAGTCAGGTTCAACTCTGCTAGTGGAATGCACAGAACAGAAAGAAGTTTGGCAGAATGCTTCTGCGTAGTTTTTATTTGAAGATATTCCTTTTTCCACTATAGGCCCCTTAGCGCTGCAAATGTCCGCTTGCAGTTTCTACAGAAAGAGAGTTTCAGGACTTCTCAATCAAAAGTTACGTTCAACTCTGTTAGTTGAATGCACACAACACAAAGAAGTTTGGCAGAATGCTTCTGTGTAGTTTTTATTTGAAGATATTCCTTTTTCCACTATAGGCCCTTTAGCGATCTGAATGTCCGCTTCCAGTTTCTACAGAAAGTGTGTTTCAAACTCCTCAATCAAAAGTACATTTCAACTCTGCTAGATGAATGCACACAACAGAAAGAAGTTTGGCAGAATACTTCTGTGTAGTTTTTATTTCAAGATATTCCTTTTTCAACTATAGGTCCCTTATTGCTCCGAATGTCTGCTTCCAGTTTCTACAGAAAGTGTGTTTCAAAACTCCTCAATCAAAAGTAAGTTTCAACTCTGCTAGCTGAATGCACAGAACAGAAAGAAGTTTGGCAGAATGCTTCTGTGTAGGTTTTATTTGAAGATATTCCTTTTTCCACTATAGGCTTCTTAGCGCTACGAATGTCCACTTCCAGTTTCTACAGAAAGTGTGTTTCAGACTCCTCAATCAAAACTATGGTTCAACTCTGCTAGTTGAATGCACAGAACAGAAAGAAGTTTGGCAGAATGCTTCTTTGTAGTTTTATTTGAAGATATTCCTTTTTCCACTGTAGGCCCCGTAGCACTCCGAATGTCCGCTTGCATTTTCTACAGAAATAGAGTTTCAGAACTACTCCATCAAAAGTAATGTTCAACTCTGCTAGTTGAATGCACAGAATAGAAAGAAGTTTGGAAGAATGCTTCTGTGCAGTTTTTATTTCAAGATATTCATTTTCCACTATGGGCGCCTTAGTGCTGAGAATGTCCGCTTGCAGTTTCTACAGCAAGGGAGTTTCAGAACTTCTCAATCAAAAGTAACGTTCAACTCTGTTAGTTGAATGCACAGAACAGAAAGAGGTATTGCAGAATACTTCTGTGTAGTTTCTATTTGAAGATATTCCTTTTTCCACTATAGGTCCCTTAGGTCTCCGAATGTCCGTTTCCAGTTTCTACAGAAAGTGTGTCTCAAAGCTCCTCAATCAAAAGTAAGGTTCAACTCTTCTAGATGAATGCACATAAGAGAAAGAAGTTTCACAGAATGCTTCTGTGTAGTTTTTATTTGAAGATATACATTTTTCCTCTATAGGTCCCTTACTGCTCCAAATGTCCGCTTCCACTTTCTACAGAAAGTGTGTTTCAAAGCTCCTCAATCAAAAGTAAAGTTCAACTCTGCTAGTTGAATGCACAGAGCAGAAAGTAATTTGGCAGAATGCTTCTGTATAGTTTTTATTTGAAGATATTACTTTGTCTACTATAGGCCCCTTAGCGCTCCGAATGTCCACTTGCATTTTCTATAGAAAGAGAGTTACAGAACTTCTCAATCAAAAGTAACGTTCAACTCTGTCAGATGAATGCACAGAACAGAAGAAGGTTTTGCAGAATACTTCTGTGTAGTTTTTATTTGAAGATATTCCTTTTTCCACTATAGGCCCCTTAGTGCTCCGGATGTCAGCTTCCAGTTTCTACAGAAAGTATGTTTCAAAGCTCTTCCATCAACAGTAAGTTTCAACTCTTCTAGATGAATGCACAGAACAGAAAGAAGTTTGGCAGAATGCTTCTGTGTAGTTTTTATTTGAAGATGTACCTTTTTTCCACTATAGGTCCGTTATTGCTCCAAATGTCCGCTTATAGTTTCTACAGAAAGTGTGTTTCAAAACTCCTCAATCAAAAGTCAGGTTCAACTCTGCTAGTGGAATGCACAGAACAGAAAGAAGTTTGGCAGAATGCTTCTGCGTAGTTTTTATTTGAAGATATTCCTTTTTCCACTATAGGCCCCTTAGCGCTGCAAATGTCCGCTTGCAGTTTCTACAGAAAGAGAGTTTCAGAACTTCTCAATCAAAAGTTACGTTCAACTCTGTTAGTTGAATGCACACAACACAAAGAAGTTTGGCAGAATGCTTCTGTGTAGTTTTTATTTGAAGATATTCCTTTTTCCACTATAGGCCCTTTAGCGATCTGAATGTCTGCTTCCAGTTTCTACAGAAAGTGTGTTTCAAACTCCTGAATCAAAAGTACATTTCAACTCTGCTAGATGAATGCACACAACAGAAAGAAGTTTGGCAGAATACTTCTGTGTAGTTTTTATTTCAAGATATTCCTTTTTCAACTATAGGTCCCTTATTGCTCCGAATTTCTGCTTCCAGTTTCTACAGAAAGTGTGTTTCAAAACTCCTCAATCAAAAGTAAGTTTCAACTCTGCTAGCTGAATGCACAGAACAGAAAGAAGTTTGGCAGAATGCTTCTGTGTAGGTTTTATTTGAAGATATTCCTTTTTCCACTATAGGCTTCTTAGCGCTACGAATGTCCACTTCCAGTTTCTACAGAAAGTGTGTTTCAGACTCCTCAATCAAAACTATGCTTCAACGCTGCTAGTTGAATGCACAGAACAGAAAGAAGTTTGGCAGAATGCTTCTTTGTAGTTTTATTTGAAGATATTCCTTTTTCCACTGTAGGCCCCGTAGCACTCCGAATGTCCGCTTGCATTTTCTACAGAAATAGAGTTTCAGAACTACTCCATCAAAAGTAATGTTCAACTCTGCTAGTTGAATGCACAGAATAGAAAGAAGTTTGGAAGAATGCTTCCGTGCAGTTTTTATTTCAAGATATTCATTTTCCACTATGGGCGCCTTAGTGCTGAGAATGTCCGCTTGCAGTTTCTACAGCAAGGGAGTTTCAGAACTTCTCAATCAAAAGTAACGTTCAACTCTGTTAGTTGAATGCACAGAACAGAAAGAGGTTGTGCAGAATACTTCTGTGTAGTTTCTATTTGAAGATATTCCTTTTTCCACTATAGGTCCCTTAGGTCTCGGAATGTCCGTTTCCAGTTTCCACAGAAAGTGTGTCTCAAAGCTCCTCAATCAAAAGTAAGGTTCAACTCTTCTAGATGAATGCACATAAGAGAAAGAAGTTTCACAGAATGCTTCTGTGTAGTTTTTATTTGAAGATATACATTTTTCCTCTATAGGTCCCTTACTGCTCCAAATGTCCGCTTCCACTTTCTACAGAAAGTGTGTTTCAAAGCTCCTCAATCAAAAGTAAAGTTCAACTCTGCTAGTTGAATGCACAGAGCAGAAAGTAATTTGGCAGAATGCTTCTGTATAGTTTTTATTTGAAGATATTTCTTTTTCCACTATAGGCCCCTTAGCGCTCCGAATGTCCACTTGCATTTTCTATAGAAAGAGAGTTACAGAACTTCTCAATCAAAAGTAACGTTCAACTCTGTCAGATGAATGCACAGAACAGAAGGAGGTTTTGCAGAATACTTCTGTCTAGTTTTTATTTGAAGATATTCCTTTTTCCACTATAGGCCCTAGTGCTCCGGATGTCAGCTTCCAGTTTCTACAGAAAGTATGTTTCAAAGCTCTTCCATCAACAGTAAGTTTCAACTCTTCTAGATGAATGCACAGAACAGAAAGAAGTTTGGCAGAATGCTTCTGTGTAGTTTTTATTTGAAGATGTACCTTTTTTCCACAATAGGTCCGTTATTGCTCCAAATGCCACTTATAGTTTCTACAGAAAGTGTGTTTCAAAACTCCTCAATCAAAAGTCAGGTTCAACTCTGCTAGTGGAATGCACAGAACAGAAAGTAGTTTGGCAGAATGCTTCTGCGTAGTTTTTATTTGAAGATATTCCTTTTTCCACTATAGGCCCCTTAGCGCTGCAAATGTCCGCTTGCAGTATCTACAGAAAGAGAGTTTCAGAACTTCTCAATCAAAAGTTACGTTCAACACTGTTAGTTGAATGCACACAACACAAAGAAGTTTGGCAGAATGCTTCTGTGTAGTTTTTATTTGAAGATATTCCTTTTTCCACTATAGGCCCTTTAGCGATCTGAATGTCCGCTTCCAGTTTCTACAGAAAGTGTGTTTCAAACTCCTCAATCAAAAGTACATTTCAACTCTGCTAGATGAATGCACACAACAGAAAGAAGTTTGGCAGAATACATCTGTGTAGTTTTTATTTCATGATATTCCTTTTTCAACTATAGGTCCCTTATTGCTCCGAATGTCTGCTTCCAGTTTCTACAGAAAGTGTGTTTCCAAACTCCTCAATCAAAAGTAAGTTTCAACTCTGCTAGCTGAATGCACAGAACAGAAAGAAGTTTGGCAGAATGCTTCTGTGTAGGTTTTATTTGAAGATATTCCTTTTTCCACTATAGGCTTCTTAGCGCTACGAATGTCCACTTCCAGTTTCTACAGAAAGTGTGTTTCAGACTCCTCAATCAATACTGTGGTTCAACTCTGCTAGTTGAATGCACAGAACCGAAAGAAGTTTGGCAGAATGCTTCTTTGTAGTTTTATTTGAAGATATTCCTTTTTCCACTGTAGGCCCCGTAGCACTCCGAATGTCCGCTTGCATTTTCTACAGAAATAGATTTTCAGAACTGCTCCATCAAAAGTAATGTTCAACTCTGCTAGTTGAATGCCCAGAATAGAAAGAAGTTTGTAAGAATGCTTCTGTGCAGTTTTTATTTCAAGATATACATTTTCCACTATGGGCGCCTTAGTGCTGAGAATGTCCGCTTGCAGTTTCTACAGAAAGGGAGTTTCAGAACTTCTCAATCAAAAGTAACGTTCAACTCTGTTAGTTGAATGCACAGAACAGAAAGAGGTTTTGCAGAATACTTCTGTGTAGTTTCTATTTGAAGATATTCCTTTTTCCACTATAGGTCCCTTAGGTCTCCGAATGTCCGTTTCCAGTTTCTACAGAAAGTGTGTCTCAAAGCTCCTCAATCAAAAGTAAGGTTCAACTCTTCTAGATGAATGCACATAAGAGAAAGAAGTTTCACAGAATGCTTCTGTGTAGTTTTTATTTGAAGATATACATTTTTCCTCTATAGGTCCCTTACTGTTCCAAATGTCCGCTTCCACTTTCTACAGAAAGTGTGTTTCAAAGCTCCTCAATCAAAAGTAAAGTTCAACTCTGCTAGTTGAATGCACAGAGCAGAAAGTAATTTGGCAGAATGCTTCTGTATAGTTTTTATTTGAAGATATTACTTTGTCCACTATAGGCCCCTTAGCGCTCCGAATGTCCACTTGCATTTTCTATAGAAAGAGATTTACAGAACTTCTCAATCAAAAGTAACGTTCAACTCTGTCAGATGAATGCACAGAACAGAAGGAGGTTTTGCAGAATACTTCTGTGTAGTTTTTATTTGAAGATATTCCTTTTTCCACTATAGGCCCCTTAGTGCTCCGGATGTCAGCTTCCAGTTTCTACAGAAAGTATGTTTCAAAGCTCTTCCATCAACAGTAAGTTTCAACTCTTCTAGATGAATGCACAGAACAGAAAGAAGTTTGGCAGAATGCTTCTGTGTAGTTTTTATTTGAAGATGTACCTTTTTTCCACTATAGGTCCGTTATTGCTCCAAATGTCCGCTTATAGTTTCTACAGAAAGTGTGTTTCAAAACTCCTCAATCAAAAGTCAGGTTCAACTCTGCTAGTGGAATGCACAGAACAGAAAGAAGTTTGGCAGAATGCTTCTGCGTAGTTTTTATTTGAAGATATTCCTTTTTCCACTATAGGCCCCTTAGCGCTGCAAATGTCCGCTTGCAGTTTCTACAGAAAGAGAGTTTCAGGACTTCTCAATCAAAAGTTACGTTCAACTCTCTTAGTTGAATGCACACAACACAAAGAAGTTTGGCAGAATGCTTCTGTGTAGTTTTTATTTGAAGATATTCCTTTTTCCACTATAGGCCCTTTAGCGATCTGAATGTCCGCTTCCAGTTTCTACAGAAAGTGTGTTTCAAACTCCTCAATCAAAAGTACATTTCAACTCTGCTAGATGAATGCACACAACAGAAAGAAGTTTGGCAGAATACTTCTGTGTAGTTTTTATTTCAAGATATTCCTTTTTCAACTATAGGTCCCTTATTGCTCCGAATGTCTGCTTCCAGTTTCTACAGAAAGTGTGTTTCAAAACTCCTCAATCAAAAGTAAGTTTCAACTCTGCTAGCTGAATGCACAGAACAGAAAGAAGTTTGGCAGAATGCTTCTGTGTAGGTTTTATTTGAAGATATTCCTTTTTCCACTATAGGCTTCTTAGCGCTACGAATGTCCACTTCCAGTTTCTACAGAAAGTGTGTTTCAGACTCCTCAATCAAAACTATGGTTCAACTCTGCTAGTTGAATGCACAGAACAGAAAGAAGTTTGGCAGAATGCTTCTTTGTAGTTTTATTTGAAGATATTCCTTTTTCCACTGTAGGCCCCGTAGCACTCCGAATGTCCGCTTGCATTTTCTACAGAAATAGAGTTTCAGAACTACTCCATCAAAAGTAATGTTCAACTCTGCTAGTTGAATGCACAGAATAGAAAGAAGTTTGGAAGAATGCTTCTGTGCAGTTTTTATTTCAAGATATTCATTTTCCACTATGGGCGCCTTAGTGCTGAGAATGTCCGCTTGCAGTTTCTACAGCAAGGGAGTTTCAGAACTTCTCAATCAAAAGTAACGTTCAACTCTGTTAGTTGAATGCACAGAACAGAAAGAGGTATTGCAGAATACTTCTGTGTAGTTTCTATTTGAAGATATTCCTTTTTCCACTATAGGTCCCTTAGGTCTCCGAATGTCCGTTTCCAGTTTCTACAGAAAGTGTGTCTCAAAGCTCCTCAATCAAAAGTAAGGTTCAACTCTTCTAGATGAATGCACATAAGAGAAAGAAGTTTCACAGAATGCTTCTGTGTAGTTTTTATTTGAAGATATACATTTTTCCTCTATAGGTCCCTTACTGCTCCAAATGTCCGCTTCCACTTTCTACAGAAAGTGTGTTTCAAAGCTCCTCAATCAAAAGTAAAGTTCAACTCTGCTAGTTGAATGCACAGAGCAGAAAGTAATTTGGCAGAATGCTTCTGTATAGTTTTTATTTGAAGATATTACTTTGTCTACTATAGGCCCCTTAGCGCTCCGAATGTCCACTTGCATTTTCTATAGAAAGAGAGTTACAGAACTTCTCAATCAAAAGTAACGTTCAACTCTGTCAGATGAATGCACAGAACAGAAGAAGGTTTTGCAGAATACTTCTGTGTAGTTTTTATTTGAAGATATTCCTTTTTCCACTATAGGCCCCTTAGTGCTCCGGATGTCAGCTTCCAGTTTCTACAGAAAGTATGTTTCAAAGCTCTTCCATCAACAGTAAGTTTCAACTCTTCTAGGTGAATGCACAGAACAGAAAGAAGTTTGGCAGAATGCTTCTGTGTAGTTTTTATTTGAAGATGTACCTTTTTTCCACTATAGGTCCGTTATTGCTCCAAATGTCCGCTTATAGTTTCTACAGAAAGTGTGTTTCAAAACTCCTCAATCAAAAGTCAGGTTCAACTCTGCTAGTGGAATGCACAGAACAGAAAGAAGTTTGGCAGAATGCTTCTGCGTAGTTTTTATTTGAAGATATTCCTTTTTCCACTATAGGCCCCTTAGCGCTGCAAATGTCCGCTTGCAGTTTCTACAGAAAGAGAGTTTCAGGACTTCTCAATCAAAAGTTACGTTCAACTCTGTTAGTTGAATGCACACAACACAAAGAAGTTTGGCAGAATGCTTCTGTGTAGTTTTTATTTGAAGATATTCCTTTTTCCACTATAGGCCCTTTAGCGATCTGAATGTCTGCTTCCAGTTTCTACAGAAAGTGTGTTTCAAACTCCTGAATCAAAAGTACATTTCAACTCTGCTAGATGAATGCACACAACAGAAAGAAGTTTGGCAGAATACTTCTGTGTAGTTTTTATTTCAAGATATTCCTTTTTCAACTATAGGTCCCTTATTGCTCCGAATGTCTGCTTCCAGTTTCTACAGAAAGTGTGTTTCAAAACTCCTCAATCAAAAGTAAGTTTCAACTCTGCTAGCTGAATGCACAGAACAGAAAGAAGTTTGGCAGAATGCTTCTGTGTAGGTTTTATTTGAAGATATTCCTTTTTCCACTATAGGCTTCTTAGCGCTACGAATGTCCACTTCCAGTTTCTACAGAAAGTGTGTTTCAGACTCCTCAATCAAAACTATGGTTCAACGCTGCTAGTTGAATGCACAGAACAGAAAGAAGTTTGGCAGAATGCTTCTTTGTAGTTTTATTTGAAGATATTCCTTTTTCCACTGTAGGCCCCGTAGCACTCCGAATGTCCGCTTGCATTTTCTACAGAAATAGAGTTTCAGAACTACTCCATCAAAAGTAATGTTCAACTCTGCTAGTTGAATGCACAGAATAGAAAGAAGTTTGGAAGAATGCTTCCGTGCAGTTTTTATTTCAAGATATTCATTTTCCACTATGGGCGCCTTAGTGCTGAGAATGTCCGCTTGCAGTTTCTACAGCAAGGGAGTTTCAGAACTTCTCAATCAAAAGTAACGTTCAACTCTGTTAGTTGAATGCACAGAACAGAAAGAGGTTGTGCAGAATACTTCTGTGTAGTTTCTATTTGAAGATATTCCTTTTTCCACTATAGGTCCCTTAGGTCTCGGAATGTCCGTTTCCAGTTTCCACAGAAAGTGTGTCTCAAAGCTCCTCAATCAAAAGTAAGGTTCAACTCTTCTAGATGAATGCACATAAGAGAAAGAAGTTTCACAGAATGCTTCTGTGTAGTTTTTATTTGAAGATATACATTTTTCCTCTATAGGTCCCTTACTGCTCCAAATGTCCGCTTCCACTTTCTACAGAAAGTGTGTTTCAAAGCTCCTCAATCAAAAGTAAAGTTCAACTCTGCTAGTTGAATGCACAGAGCAGAAAGTAATTTGGCAGAATGCTTCTGTATAGTTTTTATTTGAAGATATTTCTTTTTCCACTATAGGCCCCTTAGCGCTCCGAATGTCCACTTGCATTTTCTATAGAAAGAGAGTTACAGAACTTCTCAATCAAAAGTAACGTTCAACTCTGTCAGATGAATGCACAGAACAGAAGGAGGTTTTGCAGAATACTTCTGTCTAGTTTTTATTTGAAGATATTCCTTTTTCCACTATAGGCCCTAGTGCTCCGGATGTCAGCTTCCAGTTTCTACAGAAAGTATGTTTCAAAGCTCTTCCATCAACAGTAAGTTTCAACTCTTCTAGATGAATGCACAGAACAGAAAGAAGTTTGGCAGAATGCTTCTGTGTAGTTTTTATTTGAAGATGTACCTTTTTTCCACAATAGGTCCGTTATTGCTCCAAATGCCACTTATAGTTTCTACAGAAAGTGTGTTTCAAAACTCCTCAATCAAAAGTCAGGTTCAACTCTGCTAGTGGAATGCACAGAACAGAAAGTAGTTTGGCAGAATGCTTCTGCGTAGTTTTTATTTGAAGATATTCCTTTTTCCACTATAGGCCCCTTAGCGCTGCAAATGTCCGCTTGCAGTATCTACAGAAAGAGAGTTTCAGAACTTCTCAATCAAAAGTTACGTTCAACACTGTTAGTTGAATGCACACAACACAAAGAAGTTTGGCAGAATGCTTCTGTGTAGTTTTTATTTGAAGATATTCCTTTTTCCACTATAGGCCCTTTAGCGATCTGAATGTCCGCTTCCAGTTTCTACAGAAAGTGTGTTTCAAACTCCTCAATCAAAAGTACATTTCAACTCTGCTAGATGAATGCACACAACAGAAAGAAGTTTGGCAGAATACGTCTGTGTAGTTTTTATTTCATGATATTCCTTTTTCAACTATAGGTCCCTTATTGCTCCGAATGTCTGCTTCCAGTTTCTACAGAAAGTGTGTTTCCAAACTCCTCAATCAAAAGTAAGTTTCAACTCTGCTAGCTGAATGCACAGAACAGAAAGAAGTTTGGCAGAATGCTTCTGTGTAGGTTTTATTTGAAGATATTCCTTTTTCCACTATAGGCTTCTTAGCGCTACGAATGTCCACTTCCAGTTTCTACAGAAAGTGTGTTTCAGACTCCTCAATCAATACTGTGGTTCAACTCTGCTAGTTGAATGCACAGAACCGAAAGAAGTTTGGCAGAATGCTTCTTTGTAGTTTTATTTGAAGATATTCCTTTTTCCACTGTAGGCCCCGTAGCACTCCGAATGTCCGCTTGCATTTTCTACAGAAATAGATTTTCAGAACTGCTCCATCAAAAGTAATGTTCAACTCTGCTAGTTGAATGCCCAGAATAGAAAGAAGTTTGTAAGAATGCTTCTGTGCAGTTTTTATTTCAAGATATACATTTTCCACTATGGGCGCCTTAGTGCTGAGAATGTCCGCTTGCAGTTTCTACAGAAAGGGAGTTTCAGAACTTCTCAATCAAAAGTAACGTTCAACTCTGTTAGTTGAATGCACAGAACAGAAAGAGGTTTTGCAGAATACTTCTGTGTAGTTTCTATTTGAAGATATTCCTTTTTCCACTATAGGTCCCTTAGGTCTCCGAATGTCCGTTTCCAGTTTCTACAGAAAGTGTGTCTCAAAGCTCCTCAATCAAAAGTAAGGTTCAACTCTTCTAGATGAATGCACATAAGAGAAAGAAGTTTCACAGAATGCTTCTGTGTAGTTTTTATTTGAAGATATACATTTTTCCTCTATAGGTCCCTTACTGTTCCAAATGTCCGCTTCCACTTTCTACAGAAAGTGTGTTTCAAAGCTCCTCAATCAAAAGTAAAGTTCAACTCTGCTAGTTGAATGCACAGAGCAGAAAGTAATTTGGCAGAATGCTTCTGTATAGTTTTTATTTGAAGATATTACTTTGTCCACTATAGGCCCCTTAGCGCTCCGAATGTCCACTTGCATTTTCTATAGAAAGAGATTTACAGAACTTCTCAATCAAAAGTAACGTTCAACTCTGTCAGATGAATGCACAGAACAGAAGGAGGTTTTGCAGAATACTTCTGTGTAGTTTTTATTTGAAGATATTCCTTTTTCCACTATAGGCCCCTTAGTGCTCCGGATGTCAGCTTCCAGTTTCTACAGAAAGTATGTTTCAAAGCTCTTCCATCAACAGTAAGTTTCAACTCTTCTAGATGAATGCACAGAACAGAAAGAAGTTTGGCAGAATGCTTCTGTGTAGTTTTTATTTGAAGATGTACCTTTTTTCCACTATAGGTCCGTTATTGCTCCAAATGTCCGCTTATAGTTTCTACAGAAAGTGTGTTTCAAAACTCCTCAATCAAAAGTCAGGTTCAACTCTGCTAGTGGAATGCACAGAACAGAAAGAAGTTTGGCAGAATGCTTCTGCGTAGTTTTTATTTGAAGATATTCCTTTTTCCACTATAGGCCCCTTAGCGCTGCAAATGTCCGCTTGCAGTTTCTACAGAAAGAGAGTTTCAGGACTTCTCAATCAAAAGTTACGTTCAACTCTGTTAGTTGAATGCACACAACACAAAGAAGTTTGGCAGAATGCTTCTGTGTAGTTTTTATTTGAAGATATTCCTTTTTCCACTATAGGCCCTTTAGCGATCTGAATGTCCGCTTCCAGTTTCTACAGAAAGTGTGTTTCAAACTCCTGAATCAAAAGTACATTTCAACTCTGCTAGATGAATGCACACAACAGAAAGAAGTTTGGCAGAATACTTCTGTGTAGTTTTTATTTCAAGATATTCCTTTTTCAACTATAGGTCCCTTATTGCTCCGAATGTCTGCTTCCAGTTTCTACAGAAAGTGTGTTTCAAAACTCCTCAATCAAAAGTAAGTTTCAACTCTGCTAGCTGAATGCACAGAACAGAAAGAAGTTTGGCAGAATGCTTCTGTGTAGGTTTTATTTGAAGATATTCCTTTTTCCACTATAGGCTTCTTAGCGCTACGAATGTCCACTTCCAGTTTCTACAGAAAGTGTGTTTCAGACTCCTCAATCAAAACTATGGTTCAACTCTGCTAGTTGAATGCACAGAACAGAAAGAAGTTTGGCAGAATGCTTCTTTGTAGTTTTATTTGAAGATATTCCTTTTTCCACTGTAGGCCCCGTAGCACTCCGAATGTCCGCTTGCATTTTCTACAGAAATAGAGTTTCAGAACTACTCCATCAAAAGTAATGTTCAACTCTGCTAGTTGAATGCACAGAATAGAAAGAAGTTTGGAAGAATGCTTCTGTGCAGTTTTTATTTCAAGATATTCATTTTCCACTATGGGCGCCTTAGTGCTGAGAATGTCCGCTTGCAGTTTCTACAGCAAGGGAGTTTCAGAACTTCTCAATCAAAAGTAACGTTCAACTCTGTTAGTTGAATGCACAGAACAGAAAGAGGTATTGCAGAATACTTCTGTGTAGTTTCTATTTGAAGATATTCCTTTTTCCACTATAGGTCCCTTAGGTCTCCGAATGTCCGTTTCCAGTTTCTACAGAAAGTGTGTCTCAAAGCTCCTCAATCAAAAGTAAGGTTCAACTCTTCTAGATGAATGCACATAAGAGAAAGAAGTTTCACAGAATGCTTCTGTGTAGTTTTTATTTGAAGATATACATTTTTCCTCTATAGGTCCCTTACTGCTCCAAATGTCCGCTTCCACTTTCTACAGAAAGTGTGTTTCAAAGCTCCTCAATCAAAAGTAAAGTTCAACTCTGCTAGTTGAATGCACAGAGCAGAAAGTAATTTGGCAGAATGCTTCTGTATAGTTTTTATTTGAAGATATTACTTTGTCTACTATAGGCCCCTTAGCGCTCCGAATGTCCACTTGCATTTTCTATAGAAAGAGAGTTACAGAACTTCTCAATCAAAAGTAACGTTCAACTCTGTCAGATGAATGCACAGAACAGAAGAAGGTTTTGCAGAATACTTCTGTGTAGTTTTTATTTGAAGATATTCCTTTTTCCACTATAGGCCCCTTAGTGCTCCGGATGTCAGCTTCCAGTTTCTACAGAAAGTATGTTTCAAAGCTCTTCCATCAACAGTAAGTTTCAACTCTTCTAGGTGAATGCACAGAACAGAAAGAAGTTTGGCAGAATGCTTCTGTGTAGTTTTTATTTGAAGATGTACCTTTTTTCCACTATAGGTCCGTTATTGCTCCAAATGTCCGCTTATAGTTTCTACAGAAAGTGTGTTTCAAAACTCCTCAATCAAAAGTCAGGTTCAACTCTGCTAGTGGAATGCACAGAACAGAAAGAAGTTTGGCAGAATGCTTCTGCGTAGTTTTTATTTGAAGATATTCCTTTTTCCACTATAGGCCCCTTAGCGCTGCAAATGTCCGCTTGCAGTTTCTACAGAAAGAGAGTTTCAGGACTTCTCAATCAAAAGTTACGTTCAACTCTGTTAGTTGAATGCACACAACACAAAGAAGTTTGGCAGAATGCTTCTGTGTAGTTTTTATTTGAAGATATTCCTTTTTCCACTATAGGCCCTTTAGCGATCTGAATGTCTGCTTCCAGTTTCTACAGAAAGTGTGTTTCAAACTCCTGAATCAAAAGTACATTTCAACTCTGCTAGATGAATGCACACAACAGAAAGAAGTTTGGCAGAATACTTCTGTGTAGTTTTTATTTCAAGATATTCCTTTTTCAACTATAGGTCCCTTATTGCTCCGAATGTCTGCTTCCAGTTTCTACAGAAAGTGTGTTTCAAAACTCCTCAATCAAAAGTAAGTTTCAACTCTGCTAGCTGAATGCACAGAACAGAAAGAAGTTTGGCAGAATGCTTCTGTGTAGGTTTTATTTGAAGATATTCCTTTTTCCACTATAGGCTTCTTAGCGCTACGAATGTCCACTTCCAGTTTCTACAGAAAGTGTGTTTCAGACTCCTCAATCAAAACTATGGTTCAACGCTGCTAGTTGAATGCACAGAACAGAAAGAAGTTTGGCAGAATGCTTCTTTGTAGTTTTATTTGAAGATATTCCTTTTTCCACTGTAGGCCCCGTAGCACTCCGAATGTCCGCTTGCATTTTCTACAGAAATAGAGTTTCAGAACTACTCCATCAAAAGTAATGTTCAACTCTGCTAGTTGAATGCACAGAATAGAAAGAAGTTTGGAAGAATGCTTCCGTGCAGTTTTTATTTCAAGATATTCATTTTCCACTATGGGCGCCTTAGTGCTGAGAATGTCCGCTTGCAGTTTCTACAGCAAGGGAGTTTCAGAACTTCTCAATCAAAAGTAACGTTCAACTCTGTTAGTTGAATGCACAGAACAGAAAGAGGTTGTGCAGAATACTTCTGTGTAGTTTCTATTTGAAGATATTCCTTTTTCCACTATAGGTCCCTTAGGTCTCGGAATGTCCGTTTCCAGTTTCCACAGAAAGTGTGTCTCAAAGCTCCTCAATCAAAAGTAAGGTTCAACTCTTCTAGATGAATGCACATAAGAGAAAGAAGTTTCACAGAATGCTTCTGTGTAGTTTTTATTTGAAGATATACATTTTTCCTCTATAGGTCCCTTACTGCTCCAAATGTCCGCTTCCACTTTCTACAGAAAGTGTGTTTCAAAGCTCCTCAATCAAAAGTAAAGTTCAACTCTGCTAGTTGAATGCACAGAGCAGAAAGTAATTTGGCAGAATGCTTCTGTATAGTTTTTATTTGAAGATATTACTTTTTCCACTATAGGCCCCTTAGCGCTCCGAATGTCCACTTGCATTTTCTATAGAAAGAGAGTTACAGAACTTCTCAATCAAAAGTAACGTTCAACTCCGTCAGATGAATGCACAGAACAGAAGGAGGTTTTGCAGAATACTTCTGTGTAGTTTTTATTTGAAGATATTCCTTTTTCCACTATAGGCCCCTTAGTGCTCCGGATGTCAGCTTCCAGTTTCTACAGAAAGTATGTTTCAAAGCTCTTCCATCAACAGTAAGTTTCAACTCTTCTAGATGAATGCACAGAACAGAAAGAAGTTTGGCAGAATGCTTCTGTGTAGTTTTTATTTGAAGATGTACCTTTTTTCCACTATAGGTCCGTTATTGCTCCAAATGTCCGCTTATAGTTTCTACAGAAAGTGTGTTTCAAAACTCCTCAATCAAAAGTCAGGTTCAACTCTGCTAGTGGAATGCACAGAACAGAAAGAAGTTTGGCAGAATGCTTCTGCGTAGTTTTTATTTGAAGATATTCCTTTTTCCACTATAGGCCCCTTAGCGCTGCAAATGTCCGCTTGCAGTTTCTACAGAAAGAGAGTTTCAGGACTTCTCAATCAAAAGTTACATTCAACTCTGTTAGTTGAATGCACACAACACAAAGAAGTTTGGCAGAATGCTTCTGTGTAGTTTTTATTTGAAGATATTCCTTTTTCCACTATAGGCCCTTTAGCGATCTGAATGTCCGCTTCCAGTTTCTACAGAAAGTGTGTTTCAAACTCCTGAATCAAAAGTACATTTCAACTCTGCTAGATGAATGCACACAACAGAAAGAAGTTTGGCAGAATACATCTGTGTAGTTTTTATTTCATGATATTCCTTTTTCAACTATAGGTCCCTTATTGCTCCGAATGTCTGCTTCCAGTTTCTACAGAAAGTGTGTTTCCAAACTCCTCAATCAAAAGTAAGTTTCAACTCTGCTAGCTGAATGCACAGAACAGAAAGAAGTTTGGCAGAATGCTTCTGTGTAGGTTTTATTTGAAGATATTCCTTTTTCCACTATAGGCTTCTTAGCGCTACGAATGTCCACTTCCAGTTTCTACAGAAAGTGTGTTTCAGACTCCTCAATCAAAACTGTGGTTCAACTCTGCTAGTTGAATGCACAGAACCGAAAGAAGTTTGGCAGAATGCTTCTTTGTAGTTTTATTTGAAGATATTCCTTTTTCCACTGTAGGCCCCGTAGCACTCCGAATGTCCGCTTGCATTTTCTACAGAAATAGATTTTCAGAACTACTCCATCAAAAGTAATGTTCAACTCTGCTAGTTGAATGCCCAGAATAGAAAGAAGTTTGTAAGAATGCTTCTGTGCAGTTTTTATTTCAAGATATACATTTTCCACTATGGGCGCCTTAGTGCTGAGAAAGTCCGCTTGCAGTTTCTACAGAAAGGGAGTTTCAGAACTTCTCAATCAAAAGTAACGTTCAACTCTGTTAGTTGAATGCACAGAACAGAAAGAGGTTTTGCAGAATACTTCTGTGTAGTTTCTATTTGAAGATATTCCTTTTTCCACTATAGGTCCCTTAGGTCTCCGAATGTCCGTTTCCAGTTTCTACAGAAAGTGTGTCTCAAAGCTCCTCAATCAAAAGTAAGGTTCAACTCTTCTAGATGAATGCACATAAGAGAAAGAAGTTTCACAGAATGCTTCTGTGTAGTTTTTATTTGAAGATATACATTTTTCCTCTATAGGTCCCTTACTGTTCCAAATGTCCGCTTCCACTTTCTACAGAAAGTGTGTTTCAAAGCTCCTCAATCAAAAGTAAAGTTCAACTCTGCTAGTTGAATGCACAGAGCAGAAAGTAATTTGGCAGAATGCTTCTGTATAGTTTTTATTTGAAGATATTACTTTTTCCACTATAGGCCCCTTAGCGCTCCGAATGTCCACTTGCATTTTCTATAGAAAGAGATTTACAGAACTTCTCAATCAAAAGTAACGTTCAACTCTGTCAGATGAATGCACAGAACAGAAGGAGGTTTTGCAGAATACTTCTGTGTAGTTTTTATTTGAAGATATTCCTTTTTCCACTATAGGCCCATTAGTGCTCCGGATGTCAGCTTCCAGTTTCTACAGAAAGTATGTTTCAAAGCTCTTCCATCAACAGTAAGTTTCAACTCTTCTAGATGAATGCACAGAACAGAAAGAAGTTTGGCAGAATGCTTCTGTGTAGTTTTTATTTGAAGATGTACCTTTTTTCCACTATAGGTCCGTTATTGCTCCAAATGTCCGCTTATAGTTTCTACAGAAAGTGTGTTTCAAAACTCCTCAATCAAAAGTCAGGTTCAACTCTGCTAGTGGAATGCACAGAACAGAAAGAAGTTTGGCAGAATGCTTCTGCGTAGTTTTTATTTGAAGATATTCCTTTTTCCACTATAGGCCCCTTAGCGCTGCAAATGTCCGCTTGCAGTTTCTACAGAAAGAGAGTTTCAGGACTTCTCAATCAAAAGTTACGTTCAACTCTGTTAGTTGAATGCACACAACACAAAGAAGTTTGGCAGAATGCTTCTGTGTAGTTTTTATTTGAAGATATTCCTTTTTCCACTATAGGCCCTTTAGCGATCTGAATGTCTGCTTCCAGTTTCTACAGAAAGTGTGTTTCAAACTCCTGAATCAAAAGTACACTTCAACTCTGCTAGATGAATGCACACAACAGAAAGAAGTTTGGCAGAATACTTCTGTGTAGTTTTTATTTCAAGATATTCCTTTTTCAACTATAGGTCCCTTATTGCTCCGAATATCTGCTTCCAGTTTCTACAGAAAGTGTGTTTCAAAACTCCTCAATCAAAAGTAAGTTTCAACTCTGCTAGCTGAATGCACAGAACAGAAAGAAGTTTGGCAGAATGCTTCTGTGTAGGTTTTATTTGAAGATATTCCTTTTTCCACTATAGGCTTCTTAGCGCTACGAATGTCCACTTCCAGTTTCTACAGAAAGTGTGTTTCAGACTCCTCAATCAAAACTATGGTTCAACGCTGCTAGTTGAATGCACAGAACAGAAAGAAGTTTGGCAGAATGCTTCTTTGTAGTTTTATTTGAAGATATTCCTTTTTCCACTGTAGGCCCCGTAGCACTCCGAATGTCCGCTTGCATTTTCTACAGAAATAGAGTTTCAGAACTACTCCATCAAAAGTAATGTTCAACTCTGCTAGTTGAATGCACAGAATAGAAAGAAGTTTGGAAGAATGCTTCCGTGCAGTTTTTATTTCAAGATATTCATTTTCCACTATGGGCGCCTTAGTGCTGAGAATGTCCGCTTGCAGTTTCTACAGAAAGGGAGTTTCAGAACTTCTCAATCAAAAGTAACGTTCAACTCTGTTAGTTGAATGCACAGAACAGAAAGAGGTTGTGCAGAATACTTCTGTGTAGTTTCTATTTGAAGATATTCCTTTTTCCACTATAGGTCCCTTAGGTCTCGGAATGTCCGTTTCCAGTTTCCACAGAAAGTGTGTCTCAAAGCTCCTCAATCAAAAGTAAGGTTCAACTCTTCTAGATGAATGCACATAAGAGAAAGAAGTTTCACAGAATGCTTCTGTGTAGTTTTTATTTGAAGATATACATTTTTCCTCTATAGGTCCCTTACTGCTCCAAATGTCCGCTTCCACTTTCTACAGAAAGTGTGTTTCAAAGCTCCTCAATCAAAAGTAAAGTTGAACTCTGCTAGTTGAATGCACAGAGCAGAAAGTAATTTGGCAGAATGCTTCTGTATAGTTTTTATTTGAAGATATTACTTTTTCCACTATAGGCCCCTTAGCGCTCCGAATGTCCACTTGCATTTTCTATAGAAAGAGAGTTACAGAACTTCTCAATCAAAAGTAACGTTCAACTCCGTCAGATGAATGCACAGAACAGAAGGAGGTTTTGCAGAATACTTCTGTGTAGTTTTTATTTGAAGATATTCCTTTTTCCACTATAGGCCCCTTAGTGCTCCGGATGTCAGCTTCCAGTTTCTACAGAAAGTATGTTTCAAAGCTCTTCCATCAACAGTAAGTTTCAACTCTTCTAGATGAATGCACAGAACAGAAAGAAGTTTGGCAGAATGCTTCTGTGTAGTTTTTATTTGAAGATGTACCTTTTTTCCACTATAGGTCCGTTATTGCTCCAAATGTCCGCTTATAGTTTCTACAGAAAGTGTGTTTCAAAACTCCTCAATCAAAAGTCAGGTTCAACTCTGCTAGTGGAATGCACAGAACAGAAAGAAGTTTGGCAGAATGCTTCTGCGTAGTTTTTATTTGAAGATATTCCTTTTTCCACTATAGGCCCCTTAGCGCTGCAAATGTCCGCTTGCAGTTTCTACAGAAAGAGAGTTTCAGGACTTCTCAATCAAAAGTTACATTCAACTCTGTTAGTTGAATGCACACAACACAAAGAAGTTTGGCAGAATGCTTCTGTGTAGTTTTTATTTGAAGATATTCCTTTTTCCACTATAGGCCCTTTAGCGATCTGAATGTCCGCTTCCAGTTTCTACAGAAAGTGTGTTTCAAACTCCTCAATCAAAAGTACATTTCAACTCTGCTAGATGAATGCACACAACAGAAAGAAGTTTGGCAGAATACATCTGTGTAGTTTTTATTTCATGATATTACTTTTTCAACTATAGGTCCCTTATTGCTCCGAATGTCTGCTTCCAGTTTCTACAGAAAGTGTGTTTCCAAACTCCTCAATCAAAAGTAAGTTTCAACTCTGCTAGCTGAATGCACAGAACAGAAAGAAGTTTGGCAGAATGCTTCTGTGTAGGTTTTATTTGAAGATATTCCTTTTTCCACTATAGGCTTCTTAGCGCTACGAATGTCCACTTCCAGTTTCTACAGAAAGTGTGTTTCAGACTCCTCAATCAAAACTGTGGTTCAACTCTGCTAGTTGAATGCACAGAACCGAAAGAAGTTTGGCAGAATGCTTCTTTGTAGTTTTATTTGAAGATATTCCTTTTTCCACTGTAGGCCCCGTAGCACTCCGAATGTCCGCTTGCATTTTCTACAGAAATAGATTTTCAGAACTACTCCATCAAAAGTAATGTTCAACTCTGCTAGTTGAATGCCCAGAATAGAAAGAAGTTTGTAAGAATGCTTCTGTGCAGTTTTTATTTCAAGATATACATTTTCCACTATGGGCGCCTTAGTGCTGAGAATGTCCGCTTGCAGTTTCTACAGAAAGGGAGTTTCAGAACTTCTCAATCAAAAGTAACGTTCAACTCTGTTAGTTGAATGCACAGAACAGAAAGAGGTTTTGCAGAATACTTCTGTGTAGTTTCTATTTGAAGATATTCCTTTTTCCACTATAGGTCCCTTAGGTCTCCGAATGTCCGTTTCCAGTTTCTACAGAAAGTGTGTCTCAAAGCTCCTCAATCAAAAGTAAGGTTCAACTCTTCTAGATGAATGCACATAAGAGAAAGAAGTTTCACAGAATGCTTCTGTGTAGTTTTTATTTGAAGATATACATTTTTCCTCTATAGGTCCCTTACTGTTCCAAATGTCCGCTTCCACTTTCTACAGAAAGTGTGTTTCAAAGCTCCTCAATCAAAAGTAAAGTTCAACTCTGCTAGTTGAATGCACAGAGCAGAAAGTAATTTGGCAGAATGCTTCTGTATAGTTTTTATTTGAAGATATTACTTTTTCCACTATAGGCCCCTTAGCGCTCCGAATGTCCACTTGCATTTTCTATAGAAAGAGATTTACAGAACTTCTCAATCAAAAGTAACGTTCAACTCTGTCAGATGAATGCACAGAACAGAAGGAGGTTTTGCAGAATACTTCTGTGTAGTTTTTATTTGAAGATATTCCTTTTTCCACTATAGGCCCCTTAGTGCTCCGGATGTCAGCTTCCAGTTTCTACAGAAAGTATGTTTCAAAGCTCTTCCATCAACAGTAAGTTTCAACTCTTCTAGATGAATGCACAGAACAGAAAGAAGTTTGGCAGAATGCTTCTGTGTAGTTTTTATTTGAAGATGTACCTTTTTTCCACTATAGGTCCGTTATTGCTCCAAATGTCCGCTTATAGTTTCTACAGAAAGTGTGTTTCAAAACTCCTCAATCAAAAGTCAGGTTCAACTCTGCTAGTGGAATGCACAGAACAGAAAGAAGTTTGGCAGAATGCTTCTGCGTAGTTTTTATTTGAAGATATTCCTTTTTCCACTATAGGCCCCTTAGCGCTGCAAATGTCCGCTTGCAGTTTCTACAGAAAGAGAGTTTCAGGACTTCTCAATCAAAAGTTACGTTCAACTCTGTTAGTTGAATGCACACAACACAAAGAAGTTTGGCAGAATGCTTCTGTGTAGTTTTTCTTTGAAGATATTCCTTTTTCCACTATAGGCCCTTTAGCGATCTGAATGTCCGCTTCCAGTTTCTACAGAAAGTGTGTTTCAAACTCCTCAATCAAAAGTACATTTCAACTCTGCTAGATGAATGCACACAACAGAAAGAAGTTTGGCAGAATACTTCTGTGTAGTTTTTATTTCAAGATATTCCTTTTTCAACTATAGGTGCCTTATTGCTCCGAATGTCTGCTTCCAGTTTCTACAGAAAGTGTGTTTCAAAACTCCTCAATCAAAAGTAAGTTTCAACTCTGCTAGCTGAATGCACAGAACAGAAAGAAGTTTGGCAGAATGCTTCTGTGTAGGTTTTATTTGAAGATATTCCTTTTTCCACTATAGGCTTCTTAGCGCTACGAATGTCCACTTCCAGTTTCTACAGAAAGTGTGTTTCAGACTCCTCATTCAAAACTATGGTTCAACTCTGCTAGTTGAATGCACAGAACAGAAAGAAGTTTGGAAGAATGCTTCTTTGTAGTTTTATTTGAAGATATTCCTTTTTCCCCTGTAGGCCCCGTAGCACTCCGAATGTCCGCTTGCATTTTCTACAGAAATAGAGTTTCAGAACTACTCCATCAAAAGTAATGTTCAACTCTGCTAGTTGAATGCACAGAATAGAAAGAAGTTTGGAAGAATGCTTCTGTGCAGTTTTTATTTCAAGATATTCATTTTCCACTATGGGCGCCTTAGTGCTGAGAATGTCCGCTTGCAGTTTCTACAGCAAGGGAGTTTCAGAACTTCTCAATCAAAAGTAACGTTCAACTCTGTTAGTTGAATGCACAGAACAGAAAGAGGTTTTGCAGAATACTTCTGTGTAGTTTCTATTTGAAGATATTCCTTTTCCCACTATAGGTCCCTTAGGTCTCCGAATGTCCGTTTCCAGTTTCTACAGAAAGTGTGTCTCAAAGCTCCTCAATCAAAAGTAAGGTTCAACTCTTCTAGATGAATGCACATAAGAGAAAGAAGTTTCACAGAATGCTTCTGTGTAGTTTTTATTTGAAGATATACATTTTTCCTCTATAGGTCCCTTACTACTCCAAATGTCCGCTTCCACTTTCTACAGAAAGTGTGTTTCAAAGCTCCTCAATCAAAAGTAAAGTTCAACTCTGCTAGTTGAATGCACAGAGCAGAAAGTAATTTGGCAGAATGCTTCTGTATAGTTTTTATTTGAAGATATTACTTTGTCCACTATAGGCCCCTTAGCGCTCCGAATGTCCACTTGCATTTTCTATAGAAAGAGAGTTACAGAACTTCTCAATCAAAAGTAACGTTCAACTCCGTCAGATGAATGCACAGAACAGAAGGAGGTTTTGCAGAATACTTCTGTGTAGTTTTTATTTGAAGATATTCCTTTTTCCACTATAGGCCCCTTAGTGCTCCGGATGTCAGCTTCCAGTTTCTACAGAAAGTATGTTTCAAAGCTCTTCCATCAACAGTAAGTTTCAACTCTTCTAGATGAATGCACAGAACAGAAAGAAGTTTGGCAGAATGCTTCTGTGTAGTTTTTATTTGAAGATGTACCTTTTTTCCACTATAGGTCCGTTATTGCTCCAAATGTCCGCTTATAGTTTCTACAGAAAGTGTGTTTCAAAACTCCTCAATCAAAAGTCAGGTTCAACTCTGCTAGTGGAATGCACAGAACAGAAAGAAGTTTGGCAGAATGCTTCTGCGTAGTTTTTATTTGAAGATATTCCTTTTTCCACTATAGGCCCCTTAGCGCTGCAAATGTCCGCTTGCAGTTTCTACAGAAAGAGAGTTTCAGGACTTCTCAATCAAAAGTTACATTCAACTCTGTTAGTTGAATGCACACAACACAAAGAAGTTTGGCAGAATGCTTCTGTGTAGTTTTTATTTGAAGATATTCCTTTTTCCACTATAGGCCCTTTAGCGATCTGAATGTCCGCTTCCAGTTTCTACAGAAAGTGTGTTTCAAACTCCTCAATCAAAAGTACATTTCAACTCTGCTAGATGAATGCACACAACAGAAAGAAGTTTGGCAGAATACATCTGTGTAGTTTTTATTTCATGATATTCCTTTTTCAACTATAGGTCCCTTATTGCTCCGAATGTCTGCTTCCAGTTTCTACAGAAAGTGTGTTTCCAAACTCCTCAATCAAAAGTAAGTTTCAACTCTGCTAGCTGAATGCACAGAACAGAAAGAAGTTTGGCAGAATGCTTCTGTGTAGGTTTTATTTGAAGATATTCCTTTTTCCACTATAGGCTTCTTAGCGCTACGAATGTCCACTTCCAGTTTCTACAGAAAGTGTGTTTCAGACTCCTCAATCAAAACTGTGGTTCAACTCTGCTAGTTGAATGCACAGAACCGAAAGAAGTTTGGCAGAATGCTTCTTTGTAGTTTTATTTGAAGATATTCCTTTTTCCACTGTAGGCCCCGTAGCACTCCGAATGTCCGCTTGCATTTTCTACAGAAATAGATTTTCAGAACTACTCCATCAAAAGTAATGTTCAACTCTGCTAGTTGAATGCCCAGAATAGAAAGAAGTTTGTAAGAATGCTTCTGTGCAGTTTTTATTTCAAGATATACATTTTCCACTATGGGCGCCTTAGTGCTGAGAATGTCCGCTTGCAGTTTCTACAGAAAGGGAGTTTCAGAACTTCTCAATCAAAAGTAACGTTCAACTCTGTTAGTTGAATGCACAGAACAGAAAGAGGTTTTGCAGAATACTTCTGTGTAGTTTCTATTTGAAGATATTCCTTTTTCCACTATAGGTCCCTTAGGTCTCCGAATGTCCGTTTCCACTTTCTACAGAAAGTGTGTCTCAAAGCTCCTCAATCAAAAGTAAGGTTCAACTCTTCTAGATGAATGCACATAAGAGAAAGAAGTTTCACAGAATGCTTCTGTGTAGTTTTTATTTGAAGATATACATTTTTCCTCTATAGGTCCCTTACTGTTCCAAATGTCCGCTTCCACTTTCTACAGAAAGTGTGTTTCAAAGCTCCTCAATCAAAAGTAAAGTTCAACTCTGCTAGTTGAATGCACAGAGCAGAAAGTAATTTGGCAGAATGCTTCTGTATAGTTTTTATTTGAAGATATTACTTTTTCCACTATAGGCCCCTTAGCGCTCCGAATGTCCACTTGCATTTTCTATAGAAAGAGATTTACAGAACTTCTCAATCAAAAGTAACGTTCAACTCTGTCAGATGAATGCACAGAACAGAAGGAGGTTTTGCAGAATACTTCTGTGTAGTTTTTATTTGAAGATATTCCTTTTTCCACTATAGGCCCCTTAGTGCTCCGGATGTCAGCTTCCAGTTTCTACAGAAAGTATGTTTCAAAGCTCTTCCATCAACAGTAAGTTTCAACTCTTCTAGATGAATGCACAGAACAGAAAGAAGTTTGGCAGAATGCTTCTGTGTAGTTTTTATTTGAAGATGTACCTTTTTTCCACTATAGGTCCGTTATTGCTCCAAATGTCCGCTTATAGTTTCTACAGAAAGTGTGTTTCAAAACTCCTCAATCAAAAGTCAGGTTCAACTCTGCTAGTGGAATGCACAGAACAGAAAGAAGTTTGGCAGAATGCTTCTGCGTAGTTTTTATTTGAAGATATTCCTTTTTCCACTATAGGCCCCTTAGCGCTGCAAATGTCCGCTTGCAGTTTCTACAGAAAGAGAGTTTCAGGACTTCTCAATCAAAAGTTACGTTCAACTCTGTTAGTTGAATGCACACAACACAAAGAAGTTTGGCAGAATGCTTCTGTGTAGTTTTTCTTTGAAGATATTCCTTTTTCCACTATAGGCCCTTTAGCGATCTGAATGTCCGCTTCCAGTTTCTACAGAAAGTGTGTTTCAAACTCCTCAATCAAAAGTACATTTCAACTCTGCTAGATGAATGCACACAACAGAAAGAAGTTTGGCAGAATACTTCTGTGTAGTTTTTATTTCAAGATATTCCTTTTTCAACTATAGGTGCCTTATTGCTCCGAATGTCTGCTTCCAGTTTCTACAGAAAGTGTGTTTCAAAACTCCTCAATCAAAAGTAAGTTTCAACTCTGCTAGCTGAATGCACAGAACAGAAAGAAGTTTGGCAGAATGCTTCTGTGTAGGTTTTATTTGAAGATATTCCTTTTTCCACTATAGGCTTCTTAGCGCTACGAATGTCCACTTCCAGTTTCTACAGAAAGTGTGTTTCAGACTCCTCAATCAAAACTATGGTTCAACTCTGCTAGTTGAATGCACAGAACAGAAAGAAGTTTGGAAGAATGCTTCTTTGTAGTTTTATTTGAAGATACTCCTTTTTCCCCTGTAGGCCCCGTAGCACTCCGAATGTCCGCTTGCATTTTCTACAGAAATAGAGTTTCAGAACTACTCCATCAAAAGTAATGTTCAACTCTGCTAGTTGAATGCACAGAATAGAAAGAAGTTTGGAAGAATGCTTCTGTGCAGTTTTTATTTCAAGATATTCATTTTCCACTATGGGCGCCTTAGTGCTGAGAATGTCCGCTTGCAGTTTCTACAGCAAGGGAGTTTCAGAACTTCTCAATCAAAAGTAACGTTCAACTCTGTTAGTTGAATGCACAGAACAGAAAGAGGTTTTGCAGAATACTTCTGTGTAGTTTCTATTTGAAGATATTCCTTTTCCCACTATAGGTCCCTTAGGTCTCCGAATGTCCGTTTCCAGTTTCTACAGAAAGTGTGTCTCAAAGCTCCTCAATCAAAAGTAAGGTTCAACTCTTCTAGATGAATGCACATAAGAGAAAGAAGTTTCACAGAATGCTTCTGTGTAGTTTTTATTTGAAGATATACATTTTTCCTCTATAGGTCCCTTACTACTCCAAATGTCCGCTTCCACTTTCTACAGAAAGTGTGTTTCAAAGCTCCTCAATCAAAAGTAAAGTTCAACTCTGCTAGTTGAATGCACAGAGCAGAAAGTAATTTGGCAGAATGCTTCTGTATAGTTTTTATTTGAAGATATTACTTTGTCCACTATAGGCCCCTTAGCGCTCCGAATGTCCACTTGCATTTTCTATAGAAAGAGAGTTACAGAACTTCTCAATCAAAAGTAACGTTCAACTCCGTCAGATGAATGCACAGAACAGAAGGAGGTTTTGCAGAATACTTCTGTGTAGTTTTTATTTGAAGATATTCCTTTTTCCACTATAGGCCCCTTAGTGCTCCGGATGTCAGCTTCCAGTTTCTACAGAAAGTATGTTTCAAAGCTCTTCCATCAACAGTAAGTTTCAACTCTTCTAGATGAATGCACAGAACAGAAAGAAGTTTGGCAGAATGCTTCTGTGTAGTTTTTATTTGAAGATGTACCTTTTTTCCACTATAGGTCCGTTATTGCTCCAAATGTCCGCTTATAGTTTCTACAGAAAGTGTGTTTCAAAACTCCTCAATCAAAAGTCAGGTTCAACTCTGCTAGTGGAATGCACAGAACAGAAAGAAGTTTGGCAGAATGCTTCTGCGTAGTTTTTATTTGAAGATATTCCTTTTTCCACTATAGGCCCCTTAGCGCTGCAAATGTCCGCTTGCAGTTTCTACAGAAAGAGAGTTTCAGGACTTCTCAATCAAAAGTTACGTTCAACTCTGTTAGTTGAATGCACACAACACAAAGAAGTTTGGCAGAATGCTTCTGTGTAGTTTTTATTTGAAGATATTCCTTTTTCCACTATAGGCCCTTTAGCGATCTGAATGTCCGCTTCCAGTTTCTACAGAAAGTGTGTTTCAAACTCCTCAATCAAAAGTACATTTCAACTCTGCTAGATGAATGCACACAACAGAAAGAAGTTTGGCAGAATACTTCTGTGTAGTTTTTATTTCAAGAGATTCCTTTTTCAACTATAGGTCCCTTATTGCTCCGAATGTCTGCTTCCAGTTTCTACAGAAAGTGTGTTTCAAAACTCCTCAATCAAAAGTAAGTTTCAACTCTGCTAGCTGAATGCACAGAACAGAAAGAAGTTTGGCAGAATGCTTCTGTGTAGGTTTTATTTGAAGATATTCCTTTTTCCACTATAGGCTTCTTAGCGCTACGAATGTCCACTTCCAGTTTCTACAGAAAGTGTGTTTCAGACTCCTCAATCAAAACTATGGTTCAACTCTGCTAGTTGAATGCACAGAACAGAAAGAAGTTTGGCAGAATGCTTCTTTGTAGTTTTATTTGAAGATATTCCTTTTTCCCCTGTAGGCCCCGTAGCACTCCGAATGTCCGCTTGCATTTTCTACAGAAATAGAGTTTCAGAACTACTCCATCAAAAGTAATGTTCAACTCTGCTAGTTGAATGCACAGAATAGAAAGAAGTTTGGAAGAATGCTTCTGTGCAGTTTTTATTTCAAGATATTCATTTTCCACTATGGGCGCCTTAGTGCTGAGAATGTCCGCTTGCAGTTTCTACAGCAAGGGAGTTTCAGAACTTCTCAATCAAAAGTAACGTTCAACTCTGTTAGTTGAATGCACAGAACAGAAAGAGGTTTTGCAGAATACTTCTGTGTAGTTTCTATTTGAAGATATTCCTTTTCCCACTATAGGTCCCTTAGGTCTCCGAATGTCCGTTTCCAGTTTCTACAGAAAGTGTGTCTCAAAGCTCCTCAATCAAAAGTAAGGTTCAACTCTTCTAGATGAATGCACATAAGAGAAAGAAGTTTCACAGAATGCTTCTGTGTAGTTTTTATTTGAAGATATACATTTTTCCTCTATAGGTCCCTTACTGCTCCAAATGTCCACTTCCACTTTCTACAGAAAGTGTGTTTCAAAGCTCCTCAATCAAAAGTAAAGTTGAACTCTGCTAGTTGAATGCACAGAGCAGAAAGTAATTTGGCAGAATGCTTCTGTATAGTTTTTATTTGAAGATATTACTTTGTCCACTATAGGCCCCTTAGCGCTCCGAATGTCCACTTGCATTTTCTATAGAAAGAGAGTTACAGAACTTCTCAATCAAAAGTAACGTTCAACTCCGTCAGATGAATGCACAGAACAGAAGAAGGTTTTGCAGAATACTTCTGTGTAGTTTTTATTTGAAGATATTCCTTTTTCCACTATAGGCCCCTTAGTGCTCCGGATGTCAGCTTCCAGTTTCTACAGAAAGTATGTTTCAAAGCTCTTCCATCAACAGTAAGTTTCAACTCTTCTAGGTGAATGCACAGAACAGAAAGAAGTTTGGCAGAATGCTTCTGTGTAGTTTTTATTTGAAGATGTACCTTTTTTCCACTATAGGTCCGTTATTGCTCCAAATGTCCGCTTATAGTTTCTACAGAAAGTGTGTTTCAAAACTCCTCAATCAAAAGTCAGGTTCAACTCTGCTAGTGGAATGCACAGAACAGAAAGAAGTTTGGCAGAATGCTTCTGCGTAGTTTTTATTTGAAGATATTCCTTTTTCCACTATAGGCCCCTTAGCGCTGCAAATGTCCGCTTGCAGTTTCTACAGAAAGAGAGTTTCAGAACTTCTCAATCAAAAGTTACGTTCAACTCTGTTAGTTGAATGCACACAACACAAAGAAGTTTGGCAGAATGCTTCTGTGTAGTTTTTCTTTGAAGATATTCCTTTTTCCACTATAGGCCCTTTAGCGATCTGAATGTCCGCTTCCAGTTTCTACAGAAAGTGTGTTTCAAACTCCTCAATCAAAAGTACATTTCAACTCTGCTAGATGAATGCACACAACAGAAAGAAGTTTGGCAGAATACTTCTGTGTAGTTTTTATTTCAAGATATTCCTTTTTCAACTATAGGTGCCTTATTGCTCCGAATGTCTGCTTCCAGTTTCTACAGAAAGTGTGTTTCAAAACTCCTCAATCCAAAGTAAGTTTCAACTCTGCTAGCTGAATGCACAGAACAGAAAGAAGTTTGGCAGAATGCTTCTGTGTAGGTTTTATTTGAAGATATTCCTTTTTCCACTATAGGCTTCTTAGCGCTACGAATGTCCACTTCCAGTTTCTACAGAAAGTGTGTTTCAGACTCCTCAATCAAAACTATGGTTCAACTCTGCTAGTTGAATGCACAGAACAGAAAGAAGTTTGGAAGAATGCTTCTTTGTAGTTTTATTTGAAGATACTCCTTTTTCCCCTGTAGGCCCCGTAGCACTCCGAATGTCCGCTTGCATTTTCTACAGAAATAGAGTTTCAGAACTACTCCATCAAAAGTAATGTTCAACTCTGCTAGTTGAATGCACAGAATAGAAAGAAGTTTGGAAGAATGCTTCTGTGCAGTTTTTATTTCAAGATATTCATTTTCCACTATGGGCGCCTTAGTGCTGAGAATGTCCGCTTGCAGTTTCTACAGCAAGGGAGTTTCAGAACTTCTCAATCAAAAGTAACGTTCAACTCTGTTAGTTGAATGCACAGAACAGAAAGAGGTTTTGCAGAATACTTCTGTGTAGTTTCTATTTGAAGATATTCCTTTTCCCACTATAGGTCCCTTAGGTCTCCGAATGTCCGTTTCCAGTTTCTACAGAAAGTGTGTCTCAAAGCTCCTCAATCAAAAGTAAGGTTCAACTCTTCTAGATGAATGCACATAAGAGAAAGAAGTTTCACAGAATGCTTCTGTGTAGTTTTTATTTGAAGATATACATTTTTCCTCTATAGGTCCCTTACTACTCCAAATGTCCGCTTCCACTTTCTACAGAAAGTGTGTTTCAAAGCTCCTCAATCAAAAGTAAAGTTCAACTCTGCTAGTTGAATGCACAGAGCAGAAAGTAATTTGGCAGAATGCTTCTGTATAGTTTTTATTTGAAGATATTACTTTGTCCACTATAGGCCCCTTAGCGCTCCGAATGTCCACTTGCATTTTCTATAGAAAGAGAGTTACAGAACTTCTCAATCAAAAGTAACGTTCAACTCCATCAGATGAATGCACAGAACAGAAGGAGGTTTTGCAGAATACTTCTGTGTAGTTTTTACTTGAAGATATTCCTTTTTCCACTATAGGCCCCTTAGTGCTCCGGATGTCAGCTTCCAGTTTCTACAGAAAGTATGTTTCAAAGCTCTTCCATCAACAGTAAGTTTCAACTCTTCTAGATGAATGCACAGAACAGAAAGAAGTTTGGCAGAATGCTTCTGTGTAGTTTTTATTTGAAGATGTACCTTTTTTCCACTATAGGTCCGTTATTGCTCCAAATGTCCGCTTATAGTTTCTACAGAAAGTGTGTTTCAAAACTCCTCAATCAAAAGTCAGGTTCAACTCTGCTAGTGGAATGCACAGAACAGAAAGAAGTTTGGCAGAATGCTTCTGCGTAGTTTTTATTTGAAGATATTCCTTTTTCCACTATAGGCCCCTTAGCGCTGCAAATGTCCGCTTGCAGTTTCTACAGAAAGAGAGTTTCAGGACTTCTCAATCAAAAGTTACGTTCAACTCTGTTAGTTGAATGCACACAACACAAAGAAGTTTGGCAGAATGCTTCTGTGTAGTTTTTATTTGAAGATATTCCTTTTTCCACTATAGGCCCTTTAGCGATCTGAATGTCCGCTTCCAGTTTCTACAGAAAGTGTGTTTCAAACTCCTCAATCAAAAGTACATTTCAACTCTGCTAGATGAATGCACACAACAGAAAGAAGTTTGGCAGAATACTTCTGTGTAGTTTTTATTTCAAGAGATTCCTTTTTCAACTATAGGTCCCTTATTGCTCCGAATGTCTGCTTCCAGTTTCTACAGAAAGTGTGTTTCAAAACTCCTCAATCAAAAGTAAGTTTCAACTCTGCTAGCTGAATGCACAGAACAGAAAGAAGTTTGGCAGAATGCTTCTGTGTAGGTTTTATTTGAAGATATTCCTTTTTCCACTATAGGCTTCTTAGCGCTACGAATGTCCACTTCCAGTTTCTACAGAAAGTGTGTTTCAGACTCCTCAATCAAAACTATGGTTCAACTCTGCTAGTTGAATGCACAGAACAGAAAGAAGTTTGGCAGAATGCTTCTTTGTAGTTTTATTTGAAGATATTCCTTTTTCCCCTGTAGGCCCCGTAGCACTCCGAATGTCCGCTTGCATTTTCTACAGAAATAGAGTTTCAGAACTACTCCATCAAAAGTAATGTTCAACTCTGCTAGTTGAATGCACAGAATAGAAAGAAGTTTGGAAGAATGCTTCTGTGCAGTTTTTATTTCAAGATATTCATTTTCCACTATGGGCGCCTTAGTGCTGAGAATGTCCGCTTGCAGTTTCTACAGCAAGGGAGTTTCAGAACTTCTCAATCAAAAGTAACGTTCAACTCTGTTAGTTGAATGCACAGAACAGAAAGAGGTTTTGCAGAATACTTCTGTGTAGTTTCTATTTGAAGATATTCCTTTTCCCACTATAGGTCCCTTAGGTCTCCGAATGTCCGTTTCCAGTTTCTACAGAAAGTGTGTCTCAAAGCTCCTCAATCAAAAGTAAGGTTCAACTCTTCTAGATGAATGCACATAAGAGAAAGAAGTTTCACAGAATGCTTCTGTGTAGTTTTTATTTGAAGATATACATTTTTCCTCTATAGGTCCCTTACTGCTCCAAATGTCCACTTCCACTTTCTACAGAAAGTGTGTTTCAAAGCTCCTCAATCAAAAGTAAAGTTGAACTCTGCTAGTTGAATGCACAGAGCAGAAAGTAATTTGGCAGAATGCTTCTGTATAGTTTTTATTTGAAGATATTACTTTGTCCACTATAGGCCCCTTAGCGCTCCGAATGTCCACTTGCATTTTCTATAGAAAGAGAGTTACAGAACTTCTCAATCAAAAGTAACGTTCAACTCCGTCAGATGAATGCACAGAACAGAAGAAGGTTTTGCAGAATACTTCTGTGTAGTTTTTATTTGAAGATATTCCTTTTTCCACTATAGGCCCCTTAGTGCTCCGGATGTCAGCTTCCAGTTTCTACAGAAAGTATGTTTCAAAGCTCTTCCATCAACAGTAAGTTTCAACTCTTCTAGGTGAATGCACAGAACAGAAAGAAGTTTGGCAGAATGCTTCTGTGTAGTTTTTATTTGAAGATGTACCTTTTTTCCACTATAGGTCCGTTATTGCTCCAAATGTCCGCTTATAGTTTCTACAGAAAGTGTGTTTCAAAACTCCTCAATCAAAAGTCAGGTTCAACTCTGCTAGTGGAATGCACAGAACAGAAAGAAGTTTGGCAGAATGCTTCTGCGTAGTTTTTATTTGAAGATATTCCTTTTTCCACTATAGGCCCCTTAGCGCTGCAAATGTCCGCTTGCAGTTTCTACAGAAAGAGAGTTTCAGAACTTCTCAATCAAAAGTTACGTTCAACTCTGTTAGTTGAATGCACACAACACAAAGAAGTTTGGCAGAATGCTTCTGTGTAGTTTTTCTTTGAAGATATTCCTTTTTCCACTATAGGCCCTTTAGCGATCTGAATGTCCGCTTCCAGTTTCTACAGAAAGTGTGTTTCAAACTCCTCAATCAAAAGTACATTTCAACTCTGCTAGATGAATGCACACAACAGAAAGAAGTTTGGCAGAATACTTCTGTGTAGTTTTTATTTCAAGATATTCCTTTTTCAACTATAGGTGCCTTATTGCTCCGAATGTCTGCTTCCAGTTTCTACAGAAAGTGTGTTTCAAAACTCCTCAATCCAAAGTAAGTTTCAACTCTGCTAGCTGAATGCACAGAACAGAAAGAAGTTTGGCAGAATGCTTCTGTGTAGGTTTTATTTGAAGATATTCCTTTTTCCACTATAGGCTTCTTAGCGCTACGAATGTCCACTTCCAGTTTCTACAGAAAGTGTGTTTCAGACTCCTCAATCAAAACTATGGTTCAACTCTGCTAGTTGAATGCACAGAACAGAAAGAAGTTTGGCAGAATGCTTCTTTGTAGTTTTATTTGAAGATATTCCTTTTTCCCCTGTAGGCCCCGTAGCACTCCGAATGTCCGCTTGCATTTTCTACAGAAATAGAGTTTCAGAACTACTCCATCAAAAGTAATGTTCAACTCTGCTAGTTGAATGCACAGAATAGAAAGAAGTTTGGAAGAATGCTTCTGTGCAGTTTTTATTTCAAGATATTCATTTTCCACTATGGGCGCCTTAGTGCTGAGAATGTCCGCTTGCAGTTTCTACAGCAAGGGAGTTTCAGAACTTCTCAATCAAAAGTAACGTTCAACTCTGTTAGTTGAATGCACAGAACAGAAAGAGGTTTTGCAGAATACTTCTGTGTAGTTTCTATTTGAAGATATTCCTTTTCCCACTATAGGTCCCTTAGGTCTCCGAATGTCCGTTTCCAGTTTCTACAGAAAGTGTGTCTCAAAGCTCCTCAATCAAAAGTAAGGTTCAACTCTTCTAGATGAATGCACGTAAGAGAAAGAAGTTTCACAGAATGCTTCTGTGTAGTTTTTATTTGAAGATATACATTTTTCCTCTATAGGTCCCTTACTGCTCCAAATGTCCGCTTCCACTTTCTACAGAAAGTGTGTTTCAAAGCTCCTCAATCAAAAGTAAAGTTCAACTCTGCTAGTTGAATGCACAGAGCAGAAAGTAATTTGGCAGAATGCTTCTGTATAGTTTTTATCTTAAGATATTACTTTGTCTACTATAGGCCCCTAGGCGCTCCGAATGTCCACTTGCATTTTCTATAGAAAGAGAGTTACAGAACTTCTCAATCAAAAGTAACGTTCAACTCCGTCAGATGAGTGCACAGAACAGAAGAAGGTTTTGCAGAATACTTCTGTGTAGTTTTTATTTGAAGATATTCCTTTTTCCACTATAGGCCCCTTAGTGCTCCGGATGTCAGCTTCCAGTTTCTACAGAAAGTATGTTTCAAAGCTCTTCCATCAACAGGAAGTTTCAACTCTTCTAGGTGAATGCACAGAACAGAAAGAAGTTTGGCAGAATGCTTCTGTGTAGTTTTTATTTGAAGATGTACCTTTTTTCCACTATAGGTCCGTTATTGCTCCAAATGTCCGCTTATAGTTTCTACAGAAACTGTGTTTCAAAACTCCTCAATCAAAAGTCAGGTTCAACTCTGCTAGTGGAATGCACAGAACAGAAAGAAGTTTGGCAGAATGCTTCTGCGTAGTTTTTATTTGAAGATATTCCTTTTTCCACTATAGGCCCCTTAGCGCTGCAAATGTCCGCTTGCAGTTTCTACAGAAAGAGAGTTTCAGGACTTCTCAATCAAAAGTTACGTTCAACTCTGTTAGTTGAATGCACACAACACAAAGAAGTTTGGCAGAATGCTTCTGTGTAGTTTTTATTTGAAGATATTCCTTTTTCCACTATAGGCCCTTTAGCGATCTGAATGTCCGCTTCCAGTTTCTACAGAAAGTGTGTTTCAAACTCCTCAATCAAAAGTACATTTCAACTCTGCTAGATGAATGCACACAACAGAAAGAAGTTTGGCAGAATACTTCTGTGTAGTTTTTATTTCAAGATATTCCTTTTTCAACTATAGGTGCCTTATTGCTCCGAATGTCTGCTTCCAGTTTCTACAGAAAGTGTGTTTCAAAACTCCTCAATCAAAAGTAAGTTTCAACTCTGCTAGCTGAATGCACAGAACAGAAAGAAGTTTGGCAGAATGCTTCTGTGTAGGTTTTATTTGAAGATATTCCTTTTTCCACTATAGGCTTCTTAGCGCTATGAATGTCCACTTCCAGTTTCTACAGAAAGTGTGTTTCAGACTCCTCAATCAAAACTATGGTTCAACTCTGCTAGTTGAATGCACAGAACAGAAAGAAGTTTGGCAGAATGCTTCTTTGTAGTTTTATTTGAAGATATTCCTTTTTCCACTGTAGGCCCCGTAGCACTCCGAATGTCCGCTTGCATTTTCTACAGAAATAGAGTTTCAGAACTACTCCATCAAAAGTAATGTTCAACTCTGCTAGTTGAATGCACAGAATAGAAAGAAGTTTGGAAGAATGCTTCTGTGCAGTTTTTATTTCAAGATATTCATTTTCCACTATGGGCGCCTTAGTGCTGAGAATGTCCGCTTGCAGTTTCTACAGCAAGGGAGTTTCAGAACTTCTCAATCAAAAGTAACGTTCAACTCTGTTAGTTGAATGCACAGAACAGAAAGAGGTATTGCAGAATACTTCTGTGTAGTTTCTATTTGAAGATATTCCTTTTTCCACTATAGGTCCCTTAGGTCTCCGAATGTCCGTTTCCAGTTTCTACAGAAAGTGTGTCTCAAAGCTCCTCAATCAAAAGTAAGGTTCAACTCTTCTAGATGAATGCACATAAGAGAAAGAAGTTTCACAGAATGCTTCTGTGTAGTTTTTATTTGAAGATATACATTTTTCCTCTATAGGTCCCTTACTGCTCCAAATGTCCGCTTCCACTTTCTACAGAAAGTGTGTTTCAAAGCTCCTCAATCAAAAGTAAAGTTCAACTCTGCTAGTTGAATGCACAGAGCAGAAAGTAATTTGGCAGAATGCTTCTGTATAGTTTTTATTTGAAGATATTACTTTGTCTACTATAGGCCCCTTAGCGCTCCGAATGTCCACTTGCATTTTCTATAGAAAGAGAGTTACAGAACTTCTCAATCAAAAGTAACGTTCAAGTCTGTCAGATGAATGCACAGAACAGAAGGAGGTTTTGCAGAATACTTCTGTGTAGTTTTTATTTGAAGATATTCCTTTTTCCACTATAGGCCCCTTAGTGCTCCGGATGTCAGCTTCCAGTTTCTACAGAAAGTATGTTTCAAAGCTCTTCCATCAACAGTAAGTTTCAACTCTTCTAGATGAATGCACAGAACAGAAAGAAGTTTGGCAGAATGCTTCTGTGTAGTTTTTATTTGAAGATGTACCTTTTTTCCACTATAGGTCCGTTATTGCTCCAAATGTCCGCTTATAGTTTCTACAGAAAGTGTGTTTCAAAACTCCTCAATCAAAAGTCAGGTTCAACTCTGCTAGTGGAATGCACAGAACAGAAAGAAGTTTGGCAGAATGCTTCTGCGTAGTTTTTATTTGAAGATATTCCTTTTTCCACTATAGGCCCCTTAGCGCTGCAAATGTCCGCTTGCAGTTTCTACAGAAAGAGAGTTTCAGAACTTCTCAATCAAAAGTTACGTTCAACTCTGTTAGTTGAATGCACACAACACAAAGAAGTTTGGCAGAATGCTTCTGTGTAGTTTTTATTTGAAGATATTCCTTTTTCCACTATAGGCCCTTTAGCGATCTGAATGTCCGCTTCCAGTTTCTACAGAAAGTGTGTTTCAAACTCCTCAATCAAAAGTACATTTCAACTCTGCTAGATGAATGCACACAACAGAAAGAAGTTTGGCAGAATACTTCTGTGTAGTTTTTATTTCAAGATATTACTTTTTCAACTATAGGTGCCTTATTGCTCCGAATGTCTGCTTCCAGTTTCTACAGAAAGTGTGCTTCAAAACTCCTCAATCAAAAGTAAGTTTCAACTCTGCTAGCTGAATGCACAGAACAGAAAGAAGTTTGGCAGAATGCTTCTGTGTAGGTTTTATTTGAAGATATTCCTTTTTCCACTATAGGCTTCTTAGCGCTACGAATGTCCACTTCCAGTTTCTACAGAAAGTGTGTTTCAGACTCCTCAATCAAAACTATGGTTCAACTCTGCTAGTTGAATGCACAGAACAGAAAGAAGTTTGGCAGAATGCTTCTTTGTAGTTTTATTTGAAGATATTCCTTTTTCCCCTGTAGGATCCGTAGCACTCCGAATGTCCGCTTGCATTTTCTACAGAAATAGAGTTTCAGAACTACTCCATCAAAAGTAATGTTCAACTCTGCTAGTTGAATGCACAGAATAGAAAGAAGTTTGGAAGAATGCTTCTGTGCAGTTTTTATTTCAAGATATTCATTTTCCACTATGGGCGCCTTAGTGCTGAGAATGTCCGCTTGCAGTTTCTACAGCAAGGGAGTTTCAGAACTTCTCAATCAAAAGTAACGTTCAACTCTGTTAGTTGAATGCACAGAACAGAAAGAGGTTTTGCAGAATACTTCTGTGTAGTTTCTATTTGAAGATATTCCTTTTCCCACTATAGGTCCCTTAGGTCTCCGAATGTCCGTTTCCAGTTTCTACAGAAAGTGTGTCTCAAAGCTCCTCAATCAAAAGTAAGGTTCAACTCTTCTAGATGAATGCACATAAGAGAAAGAAGTTTCACAGAATGCTTCTGTGTAGTTTTTATTTGAAGATATACATTTTTCCTCTATAGGTCCCTTACTGCTCCAAATGTCCGCTTCCACTTTCTACAGAAAGTGTGTTTCAAAGCTCCTCAATCAAAAGTAAAGTTCAACTCTGCTAGTTGAATGCACAGAGCAGAAAGTAATTTGGCAGAATGCTTCTGTATAGTTTTTATTTGAAGATATTACTTTTTCCACTATAGGCCCCTTAGCGCTCCGAATGTCCACTTGCATTTTCTATAGAAAGAGAGTTACAGAACTTCTCAATCAAAAGTAACGTTCAACTCCGTCAGATGAATGCACAGAACAGAAGGAGGTTTTGCAGAATACTTCTGTGTAGTTTTTATTTGAAGATATTCCTTTTTCCACTATAGGCCCCTTAGTGCTCCGGATGTCAGCTTCCAGTTTCTACAGAAAGTATGTTTCAAAGCTCTTCCATCAACACTAAGTTTCAACTCTTCTAGATGAATGCACAGAACAGAAAGAAGTTTGGCAGAATGCTTCTGTGTAGTTTTTATTTGAAGATGTACCTTTTTTCCACTATAGGTCCGTTATTGCTCCAAATGTCCGCTTATAGTTTCTACAGAAAGTGTGTTTCAAAACTCCTCAATCAAAAGTCAGGTTCAACTCTGCTAGTGGAATGCACAGAACAGAAAGAAGTTTGGCAGAATGCTTCTGCGTAGTTTTTATTTGAAGATATTCCTTTTTCCACTATAGGCCCCTTAGCGCTGCAAATGTCCGCTTGCAGTTTCTACAGAAAGAGAGTTTCAGGACTTCTCAATCAAAAGTTACGTTCAACTCTGTTAGTTGAATGCACACAACACAAAGAAGTTTGGCAGAATGCTTCTGTGTAGTTTTTATTTGAAGATATTCCTTTTTCCACTATAGGCCCTTTAGCGATCTGAATGTCCGCTTCCAGTTTCTACAGAAAGTGTGTTTCAAACTCCTCAATCAAAAGTACATTTCAACTCTGCTAGATGAATGCACACAACAGAAAGAAGTTTCGCAGAATACTTCTGTGTAGTTTTTATTTCAAGATATTCCTTTTTCAACTATAGGTGCCTTATTGCTCCGAATGTCTGCTTCCAGTTTCTACAGAAAGTGTGTTTCAAAACTCCTCAATCAAAAGTAAGTTTCAACTCTGCTAGCTGAATGCACAGAACAGAAAGAAGTTTGGCAGAATGCTTCTGTGTAGGTTTTATTTGAAGATATTCCTTTTTCCACTATAGGCTTCTTAGCGCTATGAATGTCCACTTCCAGTTTCTACAGAAAGTGTGTTTCAGACTCCTCAATCAAAACTATGGTTCAACTCTGCTAGTTGAATGCACAGAACAGAAAGAAGTTTGGCAGAATGCTTCTTTGTAGTTTTATTTGAAGATATTCCTTTTTCCACTGTAGGCCCCGTAGCACTCCGAATGTCCGCTTGCATTTTCTACAGAAATAGAGTTTCAGAACTACTCCATCAAAAGTAATGTTCAACTCTGCTAGTTGAATGCACAGAATAGAAAGAAGTTTGGAAGAATGCTTCTGTGCAGTTTTTATTTCAAGATATTCATTTTCCACTATGGGCGCCTTAGTGCTGAGAATGTCCGCTTGCAGTTTCTACAGCAAGGGAGTTTCAGAACTTCTCAATCAAAAGTAACGTTCAACTCTGTTAGTTGAATGCACAGAACAGAAAGAGGTATTGCAGAATACTTCTGTGTAGTTTCTATTTGAAGATATTCCTTTTTCCACTATAGGTCCCTTAGGTCTCCGAATGTCCGTTTCCAGTTTCTACAGAAAGTGTGTCTCAAAGCTCCTCAATCAAAAGTAAGGTTCAACTCTTCTAGATGAATGCACATAAGAGAAAGAAGTTTCACAGAATGCTTCTGTGTAGTTTTTATTTGAAGATATACATTTTTCCTCTATAGGTCCCTTACTGCTCCAAATGTCCGCTTCCACTTTCTACAGAAAGTGTGTTTCAAAGCTCCTCAATCAAAAGTAAAGTTCAACTCTGCTAGTTGAATGCACAGAGCAGAAAGTAATTTGGCAGAATGCTTCTGTATAGTTTTTATTTGAAGATATTACTTTGTCTACTATAGGCCCCTTAGCGCTCCGAATGTCCACTTGCATTTTCTATAGAAAGAGAGTTACAGAACTTCTCAATCAAAAGTAACGTTCAAGTCTGTCAGATGAATGCACAGAACAGAAGGAGGTTTTGCAGAATACTTCTGTGTAGTTTTTATTTGAAGATATTCCTTTTTCCACTATAGGCCCCTTAGTGCTCCGGTTGTCAGCTTCCAGTTTCTACAGAAAGTATGTTTCAAAGCTCTTCCATCAACAGTAAGTTTCAACTCTTCTAGGTGAATGCACAGAACAGAAAGAAGTTTGGCAGAATGCTTCTGTGTAGTTTTTATTTGAAGATGTACCTTTTTTCCACTATAGGTCCGTTATTGCTCCAAATGTCCGCTTATAGTTTCTACAGAAAGTGTGTTTCAAAACTCCTCAATCAAAAGTCAGGTTCAACTCTGCTAGTGGAATGCACAGAACAGAAAGAAGTTTGGCAGAATGCTTCTTTGTAGTTTTATTTGAAGATATTCCTTTTTCCACTGTAGGCCCCGTAGCACTCCGAATGTCCGCTTGCATTTTCTACAGAAATAGAGTTTCAGAACTACTCCATCAAAAGTAATGTTCAACTCTGCTAGTTGAATGCACAGAATAGAAAGAAGTTTGGAAGAATGCTTCTGTGCAGTTTTTATTTCAAGATATTCATTTTCCACTATGGGCGCCTTAGTGCTGAGAATGTCCGCTTGCAGTTTCTACAGCAAGGGAGTTTCAGAACTTCTCAATCAAAAGTAACGTTCAACTCTGTTAGTTGAATGCACAGAACAGAAAGAGGTATTGCAGAATACTTCTGTGTAGTTTCTATTTGAAGATATTCCTTTTTCCACTATAGGTCCCTTAGGTCTCCGAATGTCCGTTTCCAGTTTCTACAGAAAGTGTGTCTCAAAGCTCCTCAATCAAAAGTAAGGTTCAACTCTTCTAGATGAATGCACATAAGAGAAAGAAGTTTCACAGAATGCTTCTGTGTAGTTTTTATTTGAAGATATACATTTGTCCTCTATAGGTCCCTTACTGCTCCAAATGTCCGCTTCCACTTTCTACAGAAAGTGTGTTTCAAAGCTCCTCAATCAAAAGTAAAGTTCAACTCTGCTAGTTGAATGCACAGAGCAGAAAGTAATTTGGCAGAATGCTTCTGTATAGTTTTTATTTGAAGATATTACTTTGTCCAGTATAGGCCCCTTAGCGCTCCGAATGTCCACTTGCATTTTCTATAGAAAGAGAGTTACAGAACTTCTCAATCAAAAGTAACGTTCAACTCTGTCAGATGAATGCACAGAACAGAAGGAGGTTTTGCAGAATACTTCTGTGTAGTTTTTATTTGAAGATATTCCTTTTTCCACTATAGGCCCCTTAGTGCTCCGGATGTCAGCTTCCAGTTTCTACAGAAAGTATGTTTCAAAGCTCTTCCATCAACAGGAAGTTTCAACTCCTCTAGGTGAATGCACAGAACAGAAAGAAGTTTGGCAGAATGCTTCTGTGTAGTTTTTATTTGAAGATGTACCTTTTTTCCACTATAGGTCCATTATTGCTCCAAATGTCCGCTTATAGTTTCTACAGAAAGTGTGTTTCAAAACTCGTCAATCAAAACTCAGGTTCAACTCTGCTAGTGGAATGCACAGAACAGAAAGAAGTTTGGCAGAATGCTTCTGCGTAGTTTTTATTTGTAGATATTCCTTTTTCCACTATAGGCCCCTTAGCGCTGCAAATGTCCGCTTGCAGTTTCTACAGAAAGAGAGTTTCAGAACTTCTCAATCAAAAGTTACGTTCAACTCTGTTAGTTGAATGCACACAACACAAAGAAGTTTGGCACAATGCTTCTGTGTAGTTTTTATTTGAAGATATTCCTTTTTCCACTATAGGCCCTTTAGCGTTCTGAATGTCTGCTTCCAGTTTCTACAGAAAGTGTGTTTCAAACTCCTGAATCAAAAGTACATTTCAACTCTGCTAGATGAATGCACACAACAGAAAGAAGTTTGGCAGAATACTTCTGTGTAGTTTTTATTTCAAGATATTCCTTTTTCAACTATAGGTCCCTTATTGCTCCGAATGTCTGCTTCCAGTTTCTACAGAAAGTGTGTTTCCAAACTCCTCAATCAAAAGTAAGTTTCAACTCTGCTAGCTGAATGCACAGAACAGAAAGAAGTTTGGCAGAATGCTTCTGTGTAGGTTTTATTTGAAGATATTCCTTTTTCCACTATAGGCTTCTTAGCGCTACGAATGTCCACTTCCAGTTTCTACAGAAAGTGTGTTTCAGACTCCTCAATCAAAACTATGGTTCAACGCTGCTAGTTGAATGCACAGAACAGAAAGAAGTTTGGCAGAATGCTTCTTTGTAGTTTTATTTGAAGATATTCCTTTTTCCACTGTAGGCCCCGTAGCACTCCGAATGTCCGCTTGCATTTTCTACAGAAATAGAGTTTCAGAACTACTCCATCAAAAGTAATGTTCAACTCTGCTAGTTGAATGCACAGAATAGAAAGAAGTTTGGAAGAATGCTTCCATGCAGTTTTTATTTCAAGATATTCATTTTCCACTACGGGCGCCTTAGTGCTGAGAATGTCCGCTTGCAGTTTCTACAGAAAGGGAGTTTCAGAACTTCTCAATCAAAAGTAACGTTCAACTCTGTTAGTTGAATGCACAGAACAGAAAGAGGTTGTGCAGAATACTTCTGTGTAGTTTCTATTTGAAGATATTCCTTTTTCCACTATAGGTCCCTTAGGTCTCCGAATGTCCGTTTCCAGTTTCCACAGAAAGTGTGTCTCAAAGCTTCTCAATCAAAAGTAAGGTTCAACTCTTCTAGACGAATGCACATAAGAGAAAGAAGTTTCACAGAATGCTTCTGTGTAGTTTTTATTTGAAGATATACATTTTTCCTCTATAGGTCCCTTACTGTTCCAAATGTCCGCTTCCACTTTCTACAGAAAGTGTGTTTCAAAGCTCCTCAATCAAAAGTAAAGTTCAACTCTGCTAGTTGAATGCACAGAGCAGAAAGTAATTTGGCAGAATGCTTCTGTATAGTTTTTATTTGAAGATATTACTTTGTCCAGTATAGGCCCCTTAGCGCTCGGAATGTCCACTTGCATTTTCTATAGAAAGAGAGTTACAGAACTTCTCAATCAAAAGTAACGTTCAACTCTGTCAGATGAATGCACAGAACAGAAGGAGGTTTTGCAGAATACTTCTGTGTAGTTTTTATTTGAAGATATTCCTTTTTCCACTATAGGCCCCTTAGTGCTCCGGATGTCAGCTTCCAGTTTCTACAGAAAGTATGTTTCAAAGCTCTTCCATCAACAGGAAGTTTCAACTCCTCTAGGTGAATGCACAGAACAGAAAGAAGTTTGGCAGAATGCTTCTGTGTAGTTTTTATTTGAAGATGTACCTTTTTTCCACTATAGGTCCGTTATTGCTCCAAATGTCCGCTTATAGTTTCTACAGAAAGTGTGTTTCAAAACTCCTCAATCAAAAGTCAGGTTCAACTCTGCTAGTGGAATGCACATAACAGAAAGAAGTTTGGCAGAATGCTTCTGCGTAGTTTTTATTTGAAGATATTCCTTTTTCCACTATAGGCCCCTTAGCGCTGCAAATGTCCGCTTGCAGTTTCTACAGAAAGAGAGTTTCAGAACTTCTCAATCAAAAGTTACGTTCAACTCTGTTAGTTGAATGCACACAACACAAAGAAGTTTGGCACAATGCTTCTGTGTAGTTTTTATTTGAAGATATTCCTTTTTCCACTGTAGGCCCTTTAGCGATCTGAATGTCTGCTTCCAGTTTCTACAGAAAGTGTGTTTCAAACTCCTGAATCAAAAGTACATTTCAACTCTGCTAGATGAATGCACACAACAGAAAGAAGTTTGGCAGAATACTTCTGTGTAGTTTTTATTTCAAGATATTCCTTTTTCAACTATAGGTCCCTTATTGCTCCGAATGTCTGCTTCCAGTTTCTACAGAAAGTGTGTTTCCAAACTCCTCAATCAAAAGTAAGTTTCAACTCTGCTAGCTGAATGCACAGAACAGAAAGAAGTTTGGCAGAATGCTTCTGTGTAGGTTTTATTTGAAGATATTCCTTTTTCCACTATAGGCTTCTTAGCGCTACGAATGTCCACTTCCAGTTTCTACAGAAAGTGTGTTTCAGACTCCTCAATCAAAACTGTGGTTCAACTCTGCTAGTTGAATGCACAGAACCGAAAGAAGTTTGGCAGAATGCTTCTTTGTAGTTTTATTTGAAGATATTCCTTTTTCCACTGTAGGCCCCGTAGCACTCCGAATGTCCGCTTGCATTTTCTACAGAAATAGAGTTTCAGAACTACTCCATCAAAAGTAATGTTCAACTCTGCTAGTTGAATGCCCAGAATAGAAAGAAGTTTGTAAGAATGCTTCTGTGCAGTTTTTATTTCAAGATATACATTTTCCACTATGGGCGCCTTAGTGCTGAGAATGTCCGCTTGCAGTTTCTACAGAAAGGGAGTTTCAGAACTTCTCAATCAAAAGTAACGTTCAACTCTGTTAGTTGAATGCACAGAACAGAAAGAGGTTTTGCAGAATACTTCTGTGTAGTTTCTATTTGAAGATATTCCTTTTTCCACTATAGGTCCCTTAGGTCTCCGAATGTCCGTTTCCAGTTTCTACAGAAAGTGTGTCTCAAAGCTCCTCAATCAAAAGTAAGGTTCAACTCTTCTAGATGAATGCACATAAGAGAAAGAAGTTTCACAGAATGCTTCTGTGTAGTTTTTATTTGAAGATATACATTTTTCCTCTATAGGTCCCTTACTGTTCCAAATGTCCGCTTCCACTTTCTACAGAAAGTGTGTTTCAAAGCTCCTCAATCAAAAGTAAAGTTCAACTCTGCTAGTTGAATGCACAGAGCAGAAAGTAATTTGGCAGAATGCTTCTGTATAGTTTTTATTTGAAGATATTACTTTGTCCACTATAGGCCCCTTAGCGCTCCGAATGTCCACTTGCATTTTCTATAGAAAGAGATTTACAGAACTTCTCAATCAAAAGTAACGTTCAACTCTGTCAGATGAATGCACAGAACAGAAGGAGGTTTTGCAGAATACTTCTGTGTAGTTTTTATTGGAAGATATTCCTTTTTCCACTATAGGCCCCTTAGTGCTCCGGATGTCAGCTTCCAGTTTCTACAGAAAGTATGTTTCAAAGCTCTTCCATCAACAGTAAGTTTCAACTCTTCTAGATGAATGCACAGAACAGAAAGAAGTTTGGCAGAATGCTTCTGTGTAGTTTTTATTTGAAGATGTACCTTTTTTCCACTATAGGTCCGTTATTGCTCCAAATGTCCGCTTATAGTTTCTACAGAAAGTGTGTTTCAAAACTCCTCAATCAAAAGTCAGGTTCAACTCTGCTAGTGGAATGCACAGAACAGAAAGAAGTTTGGCAGAATGCTTCTGCGTAGTTTTTATTTGAAGATATTCCTTTTTCCACTATAGGCCCCTTAGCGCTGCAAATGTCCTCTTGCAGTTTCTACAGAAAGAGAGTTTCAGGACTTCTCAATCAAAAGTTACGTTCAACTCTGTTAGTTGAATGCACACAACACAAAGAAGTTTGGCAGAATGCTTCTGTGTAGTTTTTATTTGAAGATATTCCTTTTTCCACTATAGGCCCTTTAGCGATCTGAATGTCCGCTTCCAGTTTCTACAGAAAGTCTGTTTCAAACTCCTCAATCAAAAGTACACTTCAACTCTGCTAGATGAATGCACACAACAGAAAGAAGTTTGGCAGAATACTTCTGTGTAGTTTTTATTTCAAGATATTCCTTTTTCAACTATAGGTCCCTTATTGCTCCGAATGTCTGCTTCCAGTTTCTACAGAAAGTGTGTTTCAAAACTCCTCAATCAAAAGTAAGTTTCAACTCTGCTAGCTGAATGCACAGAACAGAAAGAAGTTTGGCAGAATGCTTCTGTGTAGGTTTTATTTGAAGATATTCCTTTTTCCACTATAGGCTTCTTAGCGCTACGAATGTCCACTTCCAGTTTCTACAGAAAGTGTGTTTCAGACTCCTCAATCAAAACTATGGTTCAACTCTGCTAGTTGAATGCACAGAACAGAAAGAAGTTTGGCAGAATGCTTCTTTGTAGTTTTATTTGAAGATATTCCTTTTTCCACTGTAGGCCCCGTAGCACTCCGAATGTCCGCTTGCATTTTCTACAGAAATAGAGTTTCAGAACTACTCCATCAAAAGTAATGTTCAACTCTGCTAGTTGAATGCACAGAATAGAAAGAAGTTTGGAAGAATGCTTCTGTGCAGTTTTTATTTCAAGATATTCATTTTCCACTATGGGCGCCTTAGTGCTGAGAATGTCCGCTTGCAGTTTCTACAGCAAGGGAGTTTCAGAACTTCTCAATCAAAAGTAACGTTCAACTCTGTTAGTTGAATGCACAGAACAGAAAGAGGTTTTGCAGAATACTTCTGTGTAGTTTCTATTTGAAGATATTCCTTTTCCCACTATAGGTCCCTTAGGTCTCCGAATGTCCGTTTCCAGTTTCTACAGAAAGTGTGTCTCAAAGCTCCTCAATCAAAAGTAAGGTTCAACTCTTCTAGATGGATGCACATAAGAGAAAGAAGTTTCACAGAATGCTTCTGTGTAGTTTTTATTTGAAGATATACATTTTTCCTCTATAGGTCCCTTACTGCTCCAAATGTCCGCTTCCACTTTCTACAGAAAGTGTGTTTCAAAGCTCCTCAATCAAAAGTAAAGTTCAACTCTGCTAGTTGAATGCACAGAGCAGAAAGTAATTTGGCAGAATGCTTCTGTATAGTTTTTATTTGAAGATATTACTTTGTCCAGTATAGGCCCCTTAGCGCTCCGAATGTCCACTTGCATTTTCTATAGAAAGAGAGTTACAGAACTTCTCAATCAAAAGTAACGTTCAACTCTGTCAGATGAATGCACAGAACAGAAGGAGGTTTTGCAGAATACTTCTGTGTAGTTTTTATTTGAAGATATTCCTTTTTCCACTATAGGTCCCTTAGGTCTCCGAATGTCCGTTTCCAGTTTCTACAGAAAGTGTGTCTCAAAGCTCCTCAATCAAAAGTAAGGTTCAACTCTTCTAGACGAATGCACATAAGAGAAAGAAGTTTCACAGAATGCTTCTGTGTAGTTTTTATTTGAAGATATACATTTTTCCTCTATAGGTCCCTTACTGCTCCAAATGTCCGCTTCCACTTTCTACAGAAAGTGTGTTTCAAAGCTCCTCAATCAAAAGTAAAGTTCAACTCTGCTAGTTGAATGCACAGAGCAGAAAGTAATTTGGCAGAATGCTTCTGTATAGTTTTTATTTGAAGATATTACTTTGTCCACTATAGGCCCCTTAGCGCTCCGAATGTCCACTTGCATTTTCTATAGAAAGAGAGTTACAGAACTTCTCAATCAAAAGTAACGTTCAACTCTGTCAGATGAATGCACAGAACAGAAGGAGGTTTTGCAGAATACTTCTGTGTAGTTTTTATTTGAAGATATTCCTTTTTCCACTATAGGCCCCTTAGTGCTCCGGATGTCAGCTTCCAGTTTCTACAGAAAGTATGTTTCAAAGCTCTTCCATCAACAGGAAGTTTCAACTCCTCTAGGTGAATGCACAGAACAGAAAGAAGTTTGGCAGAATGCTTCTGTGTAGTTTTTATTTGAAGATGTACCTTTTTTCCACTATAGGTCCATTATTGCTCCAAATGTCCGCTTATAGTTTCTACAGAAAGTGTGTTTCAAAACTCGTCAATCAAAACTCAGGTTCAACTCTGCTAGTGGAATGCACAGAACAGAAAGAAGTTTGGCAGAATGCTTCTGCGTAGTTTTTATTTGTAGATATTCCTTTTTCCACTATAGGCCCCTTAGCGCTGCAAATGTCCGCTTGCAGTTTCTACAGAAAGAGAGTTTCAGAACTTCTCAATCAAAAGTTACGTTCAACTCTGTTAGTTGAATGCACACAACACAAAGAAGTTTGGCACAATGCTTCTGTGTAGTTTTTATTTGAAGATATTCCTTTTTCCACTATAGGCCCTTTAGCGATCTGAATGTCTGCTTCCAGTTTCTACAGAAAGTGTGTTTCAAACTCCTGAATCAAAAGTACATTTCAACTCTGCTAGATGAATGCACACAACAGAAAGAAGTTTGGCAGAATACTTCTGTGTAGTTTTTATTTCAAGATATTCCTTTTTCAACTATAGGTCCCTTATTGCTCCGAATGTCTGCTTCCAGTTTCTACAGAAAGTGTGTTTCCAAACTCCTCAATCAAAAGTAAGTTTCAACTCTGCTAGCTGAATGCACAGAACAGAAAGAAGTTTGGCAGAATGCTTCTGTGTAGGTTTTATTTGAAGATATTCCTTTTTCCACTATAGGCTTCTTAGCGCTACGAATGTCCACTTCCAGTTTCTACAGAAAGTGTGTTTCAGACTCCTCAATCAAAACTATGGTTCAACGCTGCTAGTTGAATGCACAGAACAGAAAGAAGTTTGGCAGAATGCTTCTTTGTAGTTTTATTTGAAGATATTCCTTTTTCCACTGTAGGCCCCGTAGCACTCCGAATGTCCGCTTGCATTTTCTACAGAAATAGAGTTTCAGAACTACTCCATCAAAAGTAATGTTCAACTCTGCTAGTTGAATGCACAGAATAGAAAGAAGTTTGGAAGAATGCTTCCGTGCAGTTTTTATTTCAAGATATTCATTTTCCACTATGGGCGCCTTAGTGCTGAGAATGTCTGCTTGCAGTTTCTACAGAAAGGGAGTTTCAGAACTTCTCAATCAAAAGTAACGTTCAACTCTGTTAGTTGAATGCACAGAACAGAAAGAGGTTGTGCAGAATACTTCTGTGTAGTTTCTATTTGAAGATATTCCTTTTTCCACTATAGGTCCCTTAGGTCTCCGAATGTCCGTTTCCAGTTTCCACAGAAAGTGTGTCTCAAAGCTTCTCAATCAAAAGTAAGGTTCAACTCTTCTAGACGAATGCACATAAGAGAAAGAAGTTTCACAGAATGCTTCTGTGTAGTTTTTATTTGAAGATATACATTTTTCCTCTATAGGTCCCTTACTGCTCCAAATGTCCGCTTCCACTTTCTACAGAAAGTGTGTTTCAAAGCTCCTCAATCAAAAGTAAAGTTCAACTCTGCTAGTTGAATGCACAGAGCAGAAAGTAATTTGGCAGAATGCTTCTGTATAGTTTTTATTTGAAGATATTACTTTGTCCAGTATAGGCCCCTTAGCGCTCCGAATGTCCACTTGCATTTTCTATAGAAAGAGAGTTACAGAACTTCTCAATCAAAAGTAACGTTCAACTCTGTCAGATGAATGCACAGAACAGAAGGAGGTTTTGCAGAATACTTCTGTGTAGTTTTTATTTGAAGATATTCCTTTTTCCACTATAGGCCCCTTAGTGCTCCGGATGTCAGCTTCCAGTTTCTACAGAAAGTATGTTTCAAAGCTCTTCCATCAACAGGAAGTTTCAACTCCTCTAGGTGAATGCACAGAACAGAAAGAAGTTTGGCAGAATGCTTCTGTGTAGTTTTTATTTGAAGATGTACCTTTTTTCCACTATAGGTCCGTTATTGCTCCAAATGTCCGCTTATAGTTTCTACAGAAAGTGTGTTTCAAAACTCCTCAATCAAAAGTCAGGTTCAACTCTGCTAGTGGAATGCACATAACAGAAAGAAGTTTGGCAGAATGCTTCTGCGTAGTTTTTATTTGAAGATATTCCTTTTTCCACTATAGGCCCCTTAGCGCTGCAAATGTCCGCTTGCAGTTTCTACAGAAAGAGAGTTTCAGAACTTCTCAATCAAAAGTTACGTTCAACTCTGTTAGTTGAATGCACACAACACAAAGAAGTTTGGCACAATGCTTCTGTGTAGTTTTTATTTGAAGATATTCCTTTTTCCACTGTAGGCCCTTTAGCGATCTGAATGTCTGCTTCCAGTTTCTACAGAAAGTGTGTTTCAAACTCCTGAATCAAAAGTACATTTCAACTCTGCTAGATGAATGCACACAACAGAAAGAAGTTTGGCAGAATACTTCTGTGTAGTTTTTATTTCAAGATATTCCTTTTTCAACTATAGGTCCCTTATTGCTCCGAATGTCTGCTTCCAGTTTCTACAGAAAGTGTGTTTCCAAACTCCTCAATCAAAAGTAAGTTTCAACTCTGCTAGCTGAATGCACAGAACAGAAAGAAGTTTGGCAGAATGCTTCTGTGTAGGTTTTATTTGAAGATATTCCTTTTTCCACTATAGGCTTCTTAGCGCTACGAATGTCCACTTCCAGTTTCTACAGAAAGTGTGTTTCAGACTCCTCAATCAAAACTGTGGTTCAACTCTGCTAGTTGAATGCACAGAACCGAAAGAAGTTTGGCAGAATGCTTCTTTGTAGTTTTATTTGAAGATATTCCTTTTTCCACTGTAGGCCCCGTAGCACTCCGAATGTCCGCTTGCATTTTCTACAGAAATAGAGTTTCAGAACTACTCCATCAAAAGTAATGTTCAACTCTGCTAGTTGAATGCCCAGAATAGAAAGAAGTTTGTAAGAATGCTTCTGTGCAGTTTTTATTTCAAGATATACATTTTCCACTATGGGCGCCTTAGTGCTGAGAATGTCCGCTTGCAGTTTCTACAGAAAGGGAGTTTCAGAACTTCTCAATCAAAAGTAACGTTCAACTCTGTTAGTTGAATGCACAGAACAGAAAGAGGTTTTGCAGAATACTTCTGTGTAGTTTCTATTTGAAGATATTCCTTTTTCCACTATAGGTCCCTTAGGTCTCCGAATGTCCGTTTCCAGTTTCTACAGAAAGTGTGTCTCAAAGCTCCTCAATCAAAAGTAAGGTTCAACTCTTCTAGATGAATGCACATAAGAGAAAGAAGTTTCACAGAATGCTTCTGTGTAGTTTTTATTTGAAGATATACATTTTTCCTCTATAGGTCCCTTACTGTTCCAAATGTCCGCTTCCACTTTCTACAGAAAGTGTGTTTCAAAGCTCCTCAATCAAAAGTAAAGTTCAACTCTGCTAGTTGAATGCACAGAGCAGAAAGTAATTTGGCAGAATGCTTCTGTATAGTTTTTATTTGAAGATATTACTTTGTCCACTATAGGCCCCTTAGCGCTCCGAATGTCCACTTGCATTTTCTATAGAAAGAGATTTACAGAACTTCTCAATCAAAAGTAACGTTCAACTCTGTCAGATGAATGCACAGAACAGAAGGAGGTTTTGCAGAATACTTCTGTGTAGTTTTTATTGGAAGATATTCCTTTTTCCACTATAGGCCCCTTAGTGCTCCGGATGTCAGCTTCCAGTTTCTACAGAAAGTATGTTTCAAAGCTCTTCCATCAACAGTAAGTTTCAACTCTTCTAGATGAATGCACAGAACAGAAAGAAGTTTGGCAGAATGCTTCTGTGTAGTTTTTATTTGAAGATGTACCTTTTTTCCACTATAGGTCCGTTATTGCTCCAAATGTCCGCTTATAGTTTCTACAGAAAGTGTGTTTCAAAACTCCTCAATCAAAAGTCAGGTTCAACTCTGCTAGTGGAATGCACAGAACAGAAAGAAGTTTGGCAGAATGCTTCTGCGTAGTTTTTATTTGAAGATATTCCTTTTTCCACTATAGGCCCCTTAGCGCTGCAAATGTCCGCTTGCAGTTTCTACAGAAAGAGAGTTTCAGGACTTCTCAATCAAAAGTTACGTTCAACTCTGTTAGTTGAATGCACACAACACAAAGAAGTTTGGCAGAATGCTTCTGTGTAGTTTTTATTTGAAGATATTCCTTTTTCCACTATAGGCCCTTTAGCGATCTGAATGTCCGCTTCCAGTTTCTACAGAAAGTGTGTTTCAAACTCCTCAATCAAAAGTACACTTCAACTCTGCTAGATGAATGCACACAACAGAAAGAAGTTTGGCAGAATACTTCTGTGTAGTTTTTATTTCAAGATATTCCTTTTTCAACTATAGGTCCCTTATTGCTCCGAATGTCTGCTTCCAGTTTCTACAGAAAGTGTGTTTCAAAACTCCTCAATCAAAAGTAAGTTTCAACTCTGCTAGCTGAATGCACAGAACAGAAAGAAGTTTGGCAGAATGCTTCTGTGTAGGTTTTATTTGAAGATATTCCTTTTTCCACTATAGGCTTCTTAGCGCTACGAATGTCCACTTCCAGTTTCTACAGAAAGTGTGTTTCAGACTCCTCAATCAAAACTATGGTTCAACTCTGCTGGTTGAATGCACAGAACAGAAAGAAGTTTGGCAGAATGCTTCTTTGTAGTTTTATTTGAAGATATTCCTTTTTCCACTGTAGGCCCCGTAGCACTCCGAATGTCCGCTTGCATTTTCTACAGAAATAGAGTTTCAGAACTACTCCATCAAAAGTAATGTTCAACTCTGCTAGTTGAATGCACAGAATAGAAAGAAGTTTGGAAGAATGCTTCTGTGCAGTTTTTATTTCAAGATATTCATTTTCCACTATGGGCGCCTTAGTGCTGAGAATGTCCGCTTGCAGTTTCTACAGCAAGGGAGTTTCAGAACTTCTCAATCAAAAGTAACGTTCAACTCTGTTAGTTGAATGCACAGAACAGAAAGAGGTTTTGCAGAATACTTCTGTGTAGTTTCTATTTGAAGATATTCCTTTTCCCACTATAGGTCCCTTAGGTCTCCGAATGTCCGTTTCCAGTTTCTACAGAAAGTGTGTCTCAAAGCTCCTCAATCAAAAGTAAGGTTCAACTCTTCTAGATGAATGCACATAAGAGAAAGAAGTTTCACAGAATGCTTCTGTGTAGTTTTTATTTGAAGATATACATTTTTCCTCTATAGGTCCCTTACTGCTCCAAATGTCCGCTTCCACTTTCTACAGAAAGTGTGTTTCAAAGCTCCTCAATCAAAAGTAAAGTTCAACTCTGCTAGTTGAATGCACAGAGCAGAAAGTAATTTGGCAGAATGCTTCTGTATAGTTTTTATTTGAAGATATTACTTTGTCCAGTATAGGCCCCTTAGCGCTCCGAATGTCCACTTGCATTTTCTATAGAAAGAGAGTTACAGAACTTCTCAATCAAAAGTAACGTTCAACTCTGTCAGATGAATGCACAGAACAGAAGGAGGTTTTGCAGAATACTTCTGTGTAGTTTTTATTTGAAGATATTCCTTTTTCCACTATAGGTCCCTTAGGTCTCCGAATGTCCGTTTCCAGTTTCTACAGAAAGTGTGTCTCAAAGCTCCTCAATCAAAAGTAAGGTTCAACTCTTCTAGACGAATGCACATAAGAGAAAGAAGTTTCACAGAATGCTTCTGTGTAGTTTTTATTTGAAGATATACATTTTTCCTCTATAGGTCCCTTACTGCTCCAAATGTCCGCTTCCACTTTCTACAGAAAGTGTGTTTCAAAGCTCCTCAATCAAAAGTAAAGTTCAACTCTGCTAGTTGAATGCACAGAGCAGAAAGTAATTTGGCAGAATGCTTCTGTATAGTTTTTATTTGAAGATATTACTTTGTCCACTATAGGCCCCTTAGCGCTCCGAATGTCCACTTGCATTTTCTATAGAAAGAGAGTTACAGAACTTCTCAATCAAAAGTAACGTTCAACTCTGTCAGATGAATGCACAGAACAGAAGGAGGTTTTGCAGAATACTTCTGTGTAGTTTTTATTTGAAGATATTCCTTTTTCCACTATAGGCCCCTTAGTGCTCCGGATGTCAGCTTCCAGTTTCTACAGAAAGTATGTTTCAAAGCTCTTCCATCAACAGGAAGTTTCAACTCCTCTAGGTGAATGCACAGAACAGAAAGAAGTTTGGCAGAATGCTTCTGTGTAGTTTTTATTTGAAGATGTACCTTTTTTCCACTATAGGTCCGTTATTGCTCCAAATGTCCGCTTATAGTTTCTACAGAAAGTGTGTTTCAAAACTCCTCAATCAAAAGTCAGGTTCAACTCTGCTAGTGGAATGCACAGAACAGAAAGAAGTTTGGCAGAATGCTTCTGCGTAGTTTTTATTTGAAGATATTCCTTTTTCCACTATAGGCCCCTTAGCGCTGCAAATGTCCGCTTGCAGTTTCTACAGAAAGAGAGTTTCAGAACTTCTCAATCAAAAGTTACGTTCAACTCTGTTAGTTGAATGCACACAACACAAAGAAGTTTGGCACAATGCTTCTGTGTAGTTTTTATTTGAAGATATTCCTTTTTCCACTATAGGCCCTTTAGCGATCTGAATGTCTGCTTCCAGTTTCTACAGAAAGTGTGTTTCAAACTCCTGAATCAAAAGTACATTTCAACTCTGCTAGATGAATGCACACAACAGAAAGAAGTTTGGCAGAATACTTCTGTGTAGTTTTTATTTCAAGATATTCCTTTTTCAACTATAGGTCCCTTATTGCTCCGAATGTCTGCTTCCAGTTTCTACAGAAAGTGTGTTTCCAAACTCCTCAATCAAAAGTAAGTTTCAACTCTGCTAGCTGAATGCACAGAACAGAAAGAAGTTTGGCAGAATGCTTCTGTGTAGGTTTTATTTGAAGATATTCCTTTTTCCACTATAGGCTTCTTAGCGCTACGAATGTCCACTTCCAGTTTCTACAGAAAGTGTGTTTCAGACTCCTCAATCAAAACTGTGGTTCAACTCTGCTAGTTGAATGCACAGAACCGAAAGAAGTTTGGCAGAATGCTTCTTTGTAGTTTTATTTGAAGATATTCCTTTTTCCACTGTAGGCCCCGTAGCACTCCGAATGTCCGCTTGCATTTTCTACAGAAATAGAGTTTCAGAACTACTCCATCAAAAGTAATGTTCAACTCTGCTAGTTGAATGCACAGAATAGAAAGAAGTTTGGAAGAATGCTTCTGTGCAGTTTTTATTTCAAGATATTCATTTTCCACTATGGGCGCCTTAGTGCTGAGAATGTCCGCTTGCAGTTTCTACAGCAAGGGAGTTTCAGAACTTCTCAATCAAAAGTAACGTTCAACTCTGTTAGTTGAATGCACAGAACAGAAAGAGGTTTTGCAGAATACTTCTGTGTAGTTTCTATTTGAAGATATTCCTTTTCCCACTATAGGTCCCTTAGGTCTCCGAATGTCCGTTTCCAGTTTCTACAGAAAGTGTGTCTCAAAGCTCCTCAATCAAAAGTAAGGTTCAACTCTTCTAGATGAATGCACATAAGAGAAAGAAGTTTCACAGAATGCTTCTGTGTAGTTTTTATTTGAAGATATACATTTTTCCTCTATAGGTCCCTTACTACTCCAAATGTCCGCTTCCACTTTCTACAGAAAGTGTGTTTCAAAGCTCCTCAATCAAAAGTAAAGTTCAACTCTGCTAGTTGAATGCACAGAGCAGAAAGTAATTTGGCAGAATGCTTCTGTATAGTTTTTATTTGAAGATATTACTTTGTCCACTATAGGCCCCTTAGCGCTCCGAATGTCCACTTGCATTTTCTATAGAAAGAGAGTTACAGAACTTCTCAATCAAAAGTAACGTTCAACTCCGTCAGATGAATGCACAGAACAGAAGGAGGTTTTGCAGAATACTTCTGTGTAGTTTTTATTTGAAGATATTCCTTTTTCCACTATAGGCCCCTTAGTGCTCCGGATGTCAGCTTCCAGTTTCTACAGAAAGTATGTTTCAAAGCTCTTCCATCAACAGTAAGTTTCAACTCTTCTAGATGAATGCACAGAACAGAAAGAAGTTTGGCAGAATGCTTCTGTGTAGTTTTTATTTGAAGATGTACCTTTTTTCCACTATAGGTCCGTTATTGCTCCAAATGTCCGCTTATAGTTTCTACAGAAAGTGTGTTTCAAAACTCCTCAATCAAAAGTCAGGTTCAACTCTGCTAGTGGAATGCACAGAACAGAAAGAAGTTTGGCAGAATGCTTCTGCGTAGTTTTTATTTGAAGATATTCCTTTTTCCACTATAGGCCCCTTAGCGCTGCAAATGTCCGCTTGCAGTTTCTACAGAAAGAGAGTTTCAGGACTTCTCAATCAAAAGTTACGTTCAACTCTGTTAGTTGAATGCACACAACACAAAGAAGTTTGGCAGAATGCTTCTGTGTAGTTTTTATTTGAAGATATTCCTTTTTCCACTATAGGCCCTTTAGCGATCTGAATGTCCGCTTCCAGTTTCTACAGAAAGTGTGTTTCAAACTCCTCAATCAAAAGTACATTTCAACTCTGCTAGATGAATGCACACAACAGAAAGAAGTTTGGCAGAATACTTCTGTGTAGTTTTTATTTCAAGAGATTCCTTTTTCAACTATAGGTCCCTTATTGCTCCGAATGTCTGCTTCCAGTTTCTACAGAAAGTGTGTTTCAAAACTCCTCAATCAAAAGTAAGTTTCAACTCTGCTAGCTGAATGCACAGAACAGAAAGAAGTTTGGCAGAATGCTTCTGTGTAGGTTTTATTTGAAGATATTCCTTTTTCCACTATAGGCTTCTTAGCACTACGAATGTCCACTTCCAGTTTCTACAGAAAGTGTGTTTCAGACTCCTCAATCAAAACTATGGTTCAACTCTGCTAGTTGAATGCACAGAACAGAAAGAAGTTTGGCAGAATGCTTCTTTGTAGTTTTATTTGAAGATATTCCTTTTTCCCCTGTAGGCCCCGTAGCACTCCGAATGTCCGCTTGCATTTTCTACAGAAATAGAGTTTCAGAACTACTCCATCAAAAGTAATGTTCAACTCTGCTAGTTGAATGCACAGAATAGAAAGAAGTTTGGAAGAATGCTTCTGTGCAGTTTTTATTTCAAGATATTCATTTTCCACTATGGGCGCCTTAGTGCTGAGAATGTCCGCTTGCAGTTTCTACAGCAAGGGAGTTTCAGAACTTCTCAATCAAAAGTAACGTTCAACTCTGTTAGTTGAATGCACAGAACAGAAAGAGGTTTTGCAGAATACTTCTGTGTAGTTTCTATTTGAAGATATTCCTTTTCCCACTATAGGTCCCTTAGGTCTCCGAATGTCCGTTTCCAGTTTCTACAGAAAGTGTGTCTCAAAGCTCCTCAATCAAAAGTAAGGTTCAACTCTTCTAGATGAATGCACATAAGAGAAAGAAGTTTCACAGAATGCTTCTGTGTAGTTTTTATTTGAAGATATACATTTTTCCTCTATAGGTCCCTTACTGCTCCAAATGTCCACTTCCACTTTCTACAGAAAGTGTGTTTCAAAGCTCCTCAATCAAAAGTAAAGTTGAACTCTGCTAGTTGAATGCACAGAGCAGAAAGTAATTTGGCAGAATGCTTCTGTATAGTTTTTATTTGAAGATATTACTTTGTCCACTATAGGCCCCTTAGCGCTCCGAATGTCCACTTGCATTTTCTATAGAAAGAGAGTTACAGAACTTCTCAATCAAAAGTAACGTTCAACTCCGTCAGATGAATGCACAGAACAGAAGAAGGTTTTGCAGAATACTTCTGTGTAGTTTTTATTTGAAGATATTCCTTTTTCCACTATAGGCCCCTTAGTGCTCCGGATGTCAGCTTCCAGTTTCTACAGAAAGTATGTTTCAAAGCTCTTCCATCAACAGTAAGTTTCAACTCTTCTAGGTGAATGCACAGAACAGAAAGAAGTTTGGCAGAATGCTTCTGTGTAGTTTTTATTTGAAGATGTACCTTTTTTCCACTATAGGTCCGTTATTGCTCCAAATGTCCGCTTATAGTTTCTACAGAAAGTGTGTTTCAAAACTCCTCAATCAAAAGTCAGGTTCAACTCTGCTAGTGGAATGCACAGAACAGAAAGAAGTTTGGCAGAATGCTTCTGCGTAGTTTTTATTTGAAGATATTCCTTTTTCCACTATAGGCCCCTTAGCGCTGCAAATGTCCGCTTGCAGTTTCTACAGAAAGAGAGTTTCAGAACTTCTCAATCAAAAGTTACGTTCAACTCTGTTAGTTGAATGCACACAACACAAAGAAGTTTGGCAGAATGCTTCTGTGTAGTTTTTCTTTGAAGATATTCCTTTTTCCACTATAGGCCCTTTAGCGATCTGAATGTCCGCTTCCAGTTTCTACAGAAAGTGTGTTTCAAACTCCTCTATCAAAAGTACATTTCAACTCTGCTAGATGAATGCACACAACAGAAAGAAGTTTGGCAGAATACTTCTGTGTAGTTTTTATTTCAAGATATTCCTTTTTCAACTATAGGTGCCTTATTGCTCCGAATGTCTGCTTCCAGTTTCTACAGAAAGTGTGTTTCAAAACTCCTCAATCCAAAGTAAGTTTCAACTCTGCTAGCTGAATGCACAGAACAGAAAGAAGTTTGGCAGAATGCTTCTGTGTAGGTTTTATTTGAAGATATTCCTTTTTCCACTATAGGCTTCTTAGCGCTACGAATGTCCACTTCCAGTTTCTACAGAAAGTGTGTTTCAGACTCCTCAATCAAAACTATGGTTCAACTCTGCTAGTTGAATGCACAGAACAGAAAGAAGTTTGGCAGAATGCTTCTTTGTAGTTTTATTTGAAGATATTCCTTTTTCCCCTGTAGGCCCCGTAGCACTCCGAATGTCCGCTTGCATTTTCTACAGAAATAGAGTTTCAGAACTACTCCATCAAAAGTAATGTTCAACTCTGCTAGTTGAATGCACAGAATAGAAAGAAGTTTGGAAGAATGCTTCTGTGCAGTTTTTATTTCAAGATATTCATTTTCCACTATGGGCGCCTTAGTGCTGAGAATGTCCGCTTGCAGTTTCTACAGCAAGGGAGTTTCAGAACTTCTCAATCAAAAGTAACGTTCAACTCTGTTAGTTGAATGCACAGAACAGAAAGAGGTTTTGCAGAATACTTCTGTGTAGTTTCTATTTGAAGATATTCCTTTTCCCACTATAGGTCCCTTAGGTCTCCGAATGTCCGTTTCCAGTTTCTACAGAAAGTGTGTCTCAAAGCTCCTCAATCAAAAGTAAGGTTCAACTCTTCTAGATGAATGCACATAAGAGAAAGAAGTTTCACAGAATGCTTCTGTGTAGTTTTTATTTGAAGATATACATTTTTCCTCTATAGGTCCCTTACTGCTCCAAATGTCCGCTTCCACTTTCTACAGAAAGTGTGTTTCAAAGCTCCTCAATCAAAAGTAAAGTTCAACTCTGCTAGTTGAATGCACAGAGCAGAAAGTAATTTGGCAGAATGCTTCTGTATAGTTTTTATCTTAAGATATTACTTTGTCCACTATAGGCCCCTTAGCGCTCCGAATGTCCACTTGCATTTTCTATAGAAAGAGAGTTACAGAACTTCTCAATCAAAAGTAACGTTCAACTCCGTCAGATGAGTGCACAGAACAGAAGGAGGTTTTGCAGAATACTTCTGTGTAGTTTTTATTTGAAGATATTCCTTTTTCCACTATAGGCCCCTTAGTGCTCCGAATGTCAGCTTCCAGTTTCTACAGAAAGTATGTTTCAAAGCTCTTCCATCAACAGTAAGTTTCAACTCCTCTAGGTGAATGCACAGAACAGAAAGAAGTTTGGCAGAATGCTTCTGTGTAGTTTTTATTTGAAGATGTACCTTTTTTCCACTATAGGTCCGTTATTGCTCCAAATGTCCGCTTATAGTTTCTACAGAAAGTGTGTTTCAAAACTCCTCAATCAAAAGTCAGGTTCAACTCTGCTAGTGGAATGCACAGAACAGAAAGAAGTTTCTCAGAATGCTTCTGCGTAGTTTTTATTTGAAGATATTCCTTTTTCCACTATAGGTCCCTTAGCGCTGCAAATGTCCGCTTGCAGTTTCTACAGAAAGAGAGTTTCAGGACTTCTCAATCAAAAGTTACGTTCAACTCTGTTAGTTGGATGCACACAACACAAAGAAGTTTGGCAGAATGCTTCTGTGTAGTTTTTATTTGAAGATATTCCTTTTTCCACTATAGGCCCTTTAGCGATCTGAATGTCCGCTTCCAGTTTCTACAGAAAGTGTGTTTCAAACTCCTCAATCAAAAGTACATTTCAACTCTGCTAGATGAATGCACACAACAGAAAGAAGTTTGGCAGAATACTTCTGTGTAGTTTTTATTTCAAGATATTCCTTTTTCAACTATAGGTCCCTTATTGCTCCGAATGTCTGCTTCCAGTTTCTACAGAAAGTGTGTTTCAAAACTCCTCAATCAAAAGTAAGTTTCAACTCTGCTAGCTGAATGCACAGAACAGAAAGAAGTTTGGCAGAATGCTTCTGTGTAGGTTTTATTTGAAGATATTCCTTTTTCCACTATAGGCTTCTTAGCGCTACGAATGTCCACTTCCAGTTTCTACAGAAAGTGTGTTTCAGACTCCTCAATCAAAACTATGGTTCAACTCTGCTAGTTGAATGCACAGAACAGAAAGAAGTTTGGCAGAATGCTTCTTTGTAGTTTTATTTGAAGATATTCCTTTTTCCACTGTAGGCCCCGTAGCACTCCGAATGTCCGCTTGCATTTTCTACAGAAATAGAGTTTCAGAACTACTCCATCAAAAGTAATGTTCAACTCTGCTAGTTGAATGCACAGAATAGAAAGAAGTTTGGAAGAATGCTTCTGTGCAGTTTTTATTTCAAGATATTCATTTTCCACTACGGGCGCCTTAGTGCTGAGAATGTCCGCTTGCAGTTTCTACAGCAAGGGAGTTTCAGAACTTCTCAATCAAAAGTAACGTTCAACTCTGTTAGTTGAATGCACAGAACAGAAAGAGGTATTGCAGAATACTTCTGTGTAGTTTCTATTTGAAGATATTCCTTTTTCCACTAGAGGTCCCTTAGGTCTCCGAATGTCCGTTTCCAGTTTCTACAGAAAGTGTGTCTCAAAGCTCCTCAATCAAAAGTAAGGTTCAACTCTTCTAGATGAATGCACATAAGAGAAAGAAGTTTCACAGAATGCTTCTGTGTAGTTTTTATTTGAAGATATACATTTTTCCTCTATAGGTCCCTTACTGCTCCAAATGTCCGCTTCCACTTTCTACAGAAAGTGTGTTTCAAAGCTCCTCAATCAAAAGTAAAGTTCAACTCTGCTAGTTGAATGCACAGAGCAGAAAGTAATTTGGCAGAATGCTTCTGTATAGTTTTTATTTGAAGATATTACTTTGTCTACTATAGGCCCCTTAGCGCTCCGAATGTCCACTTGCATTTTCTATAGAAAGAGAGTTACAGAACTTCTCAATCAAAAGTAACGTTCAAGTCTGTCAGATGAATGCACAGAACAGAAGGAGGTTTTGCAGAATACTTCTGTGTAGTTTTTATTTGAAGATATTCCTTTTTCCACTATAGGCCCCTTAGTGCTCCGGATGTCAGCTTCCAGTTTCTACAGAAAGTATGTTTCAAAGCTCTTCCATCAACAGTAAGTTTCAACTCTTCTAGGTGAATGCACAGAACAGAAAGAAGTTTGGCAGAATGCTTCTGTGTAGTTTTTATTTGAAGATGTACATTTTTTCCACTATAGGTCCGTTATTGCTCCAAATGTCCGCTTATAGTTTCTACAGAAAGTGTGTTTCAAAACTCCTCAATCAAAAGTCAGGTTCAACTCTGCTAGTGGAATGCACAGAACAGAAAGAAGTTTGGCAGAATGCTTCTGCGTAGTTTTTATTTGAAGATATTCCTTTTTCCACTATAGGCCCCTTAGCGCTGCAAATGTCCGCTTGCAGTTTCTACAGAAAGAGAGTTTCAGAACTTCTCAATCAAAAGTTACGTTCAACTCTGTTAGTTGAATGCACACAACACAAAGAAGTTTGGCAGAATGCTTCTGTGTAGTTTTTCTTTGAAGATATTCCTTTTTCCACTATAGGCCCCTTAGCGCTGCAAATGTCCGCTTGCAGTTTCTACAGAAAGAGAGTTTCAGAACTTCTCAATCAAAAGTTACGTTCAACTCTGTTAGTTGAATGCACACAACACAAAGAAGTTTGGCAGAATGCTTCTGTGTAGTTTTTCTTTGAAGATATTCCTTTTTCCACTATAGGCCCTTTAGCGATCTGAATGTCCGCTTCCAGTTTCTACAGAAAGTGTGTTTCAAACTCCTCAATCAAAAGTACATTTCAACTCTGCTAGATGAATGCACACAACAGAAAGAAGTTTGGCAGAATACTTCTGTGTAGTTTCTATTTGAAGATATTCCTTTTCCCACTATAGGTCCCTTAGGTCTCCGAATGTCCATTTCCAGTTTCTACAGAAAGTGTGTCTCAAAGCTCCTCAATCAAAAGTAAGGTTCAACTCTTCTAGATGAATGCACATAAGAGAAAGAAGTTTCACAGAATGCTTCTGTGTAGTTTTTATTTGAAGATATACATTTTTCCTCTATAGGTCCCTTACTGCTCCAAATGTCCGCTTCCACTTTCTACAGAAAGTGTGTTTCAAAGCTCCTCAATCAAAAGTAAAGTTCAACTCTGCTAGTTGAATGCACAGAGCAGAAAGTAATTTGGCAGAATGCTTCTGTATAGTTTTTATTTGAAGATATTACTTTTTCCACTATAGGCCCCTTAGCGCTCCGAATGTCCACTTGCATTTCCTATAGAAAGAGAGTTACAGAACTTCTCAATCAAAAGTAACGTTCAACTCCGTCAGATGAATGCACAGAACAGAAGGAGGTTTTGCAGAATACTTCTGTGTAGTTTTTATTTGAAGATATTCCTTTTTCCACTATAGGCCCCTTAGTGCTCCGGATGTCAGCTTCCAGTTTCTACAGAAAGTATGTTTCAAAGCTCTTCCATCAACAGTAAGTTTCAACTCTTCTAGATGAATGCACAGAACAGAAAGAAGTTTGGCAGAATGCTTCTGTGTAGTTTTTATTTGAAGATGTACCTTTTTTCCACTATAGGTCCGTTATTGCTCCAAATGTCCGCTTATAGTTTCTACAGAAAGTGTGTTTCAAAACTCCTCAATCAAAAGTCAGGTTCAACTCTGCTAGTGGAATGCACAGAACAGAAAGAAGTTTGGCAGAATGCTTCTGCGTAGTTTTTATTTGAAGATATTCCTTTTTCCACTATAGGCCCCTTAGCGCTGCAAATGTCCGCTTGCAGTTTCTACAGAAAGAGAGTTTCAGGACTTCTCAATCAAAAGTTACGTTCAACTCTGTTAGTTGAATGCACACAACACAAAGAAGTTTGGCAGAATGCTTCTGTGTAGTTTTTCTTTGAAGATATTCCTTTTTCCACTATAGGCCCTTTAGCGATCTGAATGTCCGCTTCCAGTTTCTACAGAAAGTGTGTTTCAAACTCCTCAATCAAAAGTACATTTCAACTCTGCTAGATGAATGCACACAACAGAAAGAAGTTTGGCAGAATACTTCTGTGTAGTTTTTATTTCAAGATATTCCTTTTTCAACTATAGGTCCCTTATTGCTCCGAATGTCTGCTTCCAGTTTCTACAGAAAGTGTGTTTCAAAACTCCTCAATCAAAAGTAAGTTTCAACTCTGCTAGCTGAATGCACAGAACAGAAAGAAGTTTGGCAGAATGCTTCTGTGTAGGTTTTATTTGAAGATATTCCTTTTTCCACTATAGGCTTCTTAGCGCTACGAATGTCCACTTCCAGTTTCTACAGAAAGTGTGTTTCAGACTCCTCAATCAAAACTATGGTTCAACTCTGCTAGTTGAATGCACAGAACAGAAAGAAGTTTGGCAGAATGCTTCTTTGTAGTTTTATTTGAAGATATTCCTTTTTCCACTGTAGGCCCCGTAGCACTCCGAATGTCCGCTTGCATTTTCTACAGAAATAGAGTTTCAGAACTACTCCATCAAAAGTAATGTTCAACTCTGCTAGTTGAATGCACAGAATAGAAAGAAGTTTGGAAGAATGCTTCTGTGCAGTTTTTATTTCAAGATATTCATTTTCCACTATGGGCGCCTTAGTGCTGAGAATGTCCGCTTGCAGTTTCTACAGCAAGGGAGTTTCAGAACTTCTCAATCAAAAGTAACGTTCAACTCTGTTAGTTGAATGCACAGAACAGAAAGAGGTATTGCAGAATACTTCTGTGTAGTTTCTATTTGAAGATATTCCTTTTCCCACTATAGGTCCCTTAGGTCTCCGAATGTCCGTTTCCAGTTTCTACAGAAAGTGTGTCTCAAAGCTCCTCAATCAAAAGTAAGGTTCAACTCTTCTAGATGAATGCACGTAAGAGAAAGAAGTTTCACAGAATGCTTCTGTGTAGTTTTTATTTGAAGATATACATTTTTCCTCTATAGGTCCCTTACTGCTCCAAATGTCCGCTTCCACTTTCTACAGAAAGTGTGTTTCAAAGCTCCTCAATCAAAAGTAAAGTTCAACTCTGCTAGTTGAATGCACAGAGCAGAAAGTAATTTGGCAGAATGCTTCTGTATAGTTTTTATCTGAAGATATTACTTTGTCTACTATAGGCCCCTAGGCGCTCCGAATGTCCACTTGCATTTTCTATAGAAAGAGAGTTACAGAACTTCTCAATCAAAAGTAACGTTCAACTCTGTCAGATGAATGCACAGAACAGAAGAAGGTTTTGCAGAATACTTCTGTGTAGTTTTTATTTGAAGATATTCCTTTTTCCACTATAGGCCCCTTAGTGCTCCGGATGTCAGCTTCCAGTTTCTACAGAAAGTATGTTTCAAAGCTCTTCCATCAACAGGAAGTTTCAACTCTTCTAGGTGAATGCACAGAACAGAAAGAAGTTTGGCAGAATGCTTCTGTGTAGTTTTTATTTGAAGATGTACCTTTTTTCCACTATAGGTCCGTTATTGCTCCAAATGTCCGCTTATAGTTTCTACAGAAAGTGTGTTTCAAAACTCCTCAATCAAAAGTCAGGTTCAACTCTGCTAGTGGAATGCACAGAACAGAAAGAAGTTTGGCAGAATGCTTCTGCGTAGTTTTTATTTGAAGATATTCCTTTTTCCACTATAGGCCCCTTAGCGCTGCAAATGTCCGCTTGCAGTTTCTACAGAAAGAGAGTTTCAGGACTTCTCAATCAAAAGTTACGTTCAACTCTGTTAGTTGAATGCACACAACACAAAGAAGTTTGGCAGAATGCTTCTGTGTAGTTTTTATTTGAAGATATTCCTTTTTCCACTATAGGCCCTTTAGCGATCTGAATGTCCGCTTCCAGTTTCTACAGAAAGTGTGTTTCAAACTCCTCAATCAAAAGTACATTTCAACTCTGCTAGATGAATGCACACAACAGAAAGAAGTTTGGCAGAATACTTCTGTGTAGTTTTTATTTCAAGATATTCCTTTTTCAACTATAGGTGCCTTATTGCTCCGAATGTCTGCTTCCAGTTTCTACAGAAAGTGTGTTTCAAAACTCCTCAATCAAAAGTAAGTTTCAACTCTGCTAGCTGAATGCACAGAACAGAAAGAAGTTTGGCAGAATGCTTCTGTGTAGGTTTTATTTGAAGATATTCCTTTTTCCACTATAGGCTTCTTAGCGCTATGAATGTCCACTTCCAGTTTCTACAGAAAGTGTGTTTCAGACTCCTCAATCAAAACTATGGTTCAACTCTGCTAGTTGAATGCACAGAACAGAAAGAAGTTTGGCAGAATGCTTCTTTGTAGTTTTATTTGAAGATATTCCTTTTTCCACTGTAGGCCCCGTAGCACTCCGAATGTCCGCTTGCATTTTCTACAGAAATAGAGTTTCAGAACTACTCCATCAAAAGTAATGTTCAACTCTGCTAGTTGAATGCACAGAATAGAAAGAAGTTTGGAAGAATGCTTCTGTGCAGTTTTTATTTCAAGATATTCATTTTCCACTATGGGCGCCTTAGTGCTGAGAATGTCCGCTTGCAGTTTCTACAGCAAGGGAGTTTCAGAACTTCTCAATCAAAAGTAACGTTCAACTCTGTTAGTTGAATGCACAGAACAGAAAGAGGTATTGCAGAATACTTCTGTGTAGTTTCTATTTGAAGATATTCCTTTTTCCACTATAGGTCCCTTAGGTCTCCGAATGTCCGTTTCCAGTTTCTACAGAAAGTGTGTCTCAAAGCTCCTCAATCAAAAGTAAGGTTCAACTCTTCTAGATGAATGCACATAAGAGAAAGAAGTTTCACAGAATGCTTCTGTGTAGTTTTTATTTGAAGATATACATTTTTCCTCTATAGGTCCCTTACTGCTCCAAATGTCCGCTTCCACTTTCTACAGAAAGTGTGTTTCAAAGCTCCTCAATCAAAAGTAAAGTTCAACTCTGCTAGTTGAATGCACAGAGCAGAAAGTAATTTGGCAGAATGCTTCTGTATAGTTTTTATTTGAAGATATTACTTTGTCTACTATAGGCCCCTTAGCGCTCCGAATGTCCACTTGCATTTTCTATAGAAAGAGAGTTACAGAACTTCTCAATCAAAAGTAACGTTCAAGTCTGTCAGATGAATGCACAGAACAGAAGGAGGTTTTGCAGAATACTTCTGTGTAGTTTTTATTTGAAGATATTCCTTTTTCCACTATAGGCCCCTTAGTGCTCCGGATGTCAGCTTCCAGTTTCTACAGAAAGTATGTTTCAAAGCTCTTCCATCAACAGTAAGTTTCAACTCTTCTAGATGAATGCACAGAACAGAAAGAAGTTTGGCAGAATGCTTCTGTGTAGTTTTTATTTGAAGATGTACCTTTTTTCCACTATAGGTCCGTTATTGCTCCAAATGTCCGCTTATAGTTTCTACAGAAAGTGTGTTTCAAAACTCCTCAATCAAAAGTCAGGTTCAACTCTGCTAGTGGAATGCACAGAACAGAAAGAAGTTTGGCAGAATGCTTCTGCGTAGTTTTTATTTGAAGATATTCCTTTTTCCACTATAGGCCCCTTAGCGCTGCAAATGTCCGCTTGCAGTTTCTACAGAAAGAGAGTTTCAGAACTTCTCAATCAAAAGTTACGTTCAACTCTGTTAGTTGAATGCACACAACACAAAGAAGTTTGGCAGAATGCTTCTGTGTAGTTTTTATTTGAAGATATTCCTTTTTCCACTATAGGCCCTTTAGCGATCTGAATGTCCGCTTCCAGTTTCTACAGAAAGTGTGTTTCAAACTCCTCAATCAAAAGTACATTTCAACTCTGCTAGATGAATGCACACAACAGAAAGAAGTTTGGCAGAATACTTCTGTGTAGTTTTTATTTCAAGATATTACTTTTTCAACTATAGGTGCCTTATTGCTCCGAATGTCTGCTTCCAGTTTCTACAGAAAGTGTGTTTCAAAACTCCTCAATCAAAAGTAAGTTTCAACTCTGCTAGCTGAATGCACAGAACAGAAAGAAGTTTGGCAGAATGCTTCTGTGTAGGTTTTATTTGAAGATATTCCTTTTTCCACTATAGGCTTCTTAGCGCTACGAATGTCCACTTCCAGTTTCTACAGAAAGTGTGTTTCAGACTCCTCAATCAAAACTATGGTTCAACTCTGCTAGTTGAATGCACAGAACAGAAAGAAGTTTGGCAGAATGCTTCTTTGTAGTTTTATTTGAAGATATTCCTTTTTCCCCTGTAGGCCCCGTAGCACTCCGAATGTCCGCTTGCATTTTCTACAGAAATAGAGTTTCAGAACTACTCCATCAAAAGTAATGTTCAACTCTGCTAGTTGAATGCACAGAATAGAAAGAAGTTTGGAAGAATGCTTCTGTGCAGTTTTTATTTCAAGATATTCATTTTCCACTATGGGCGCCTTAGTGCTGAGAATGTCCGCTTGCAGTTTCTACAGCAAGGGAGTTTCAGAACTTCTCAATCAAAAGTAACGTTCAACTCTGTTAGTTGAATGCACAGAACAGAAAGAGGTTTTGCAGAATACTTCTGTGTAGTTTCTATTTGAAGATATTCCTTTTCCCACTATAGGTCCCTTAGGTCTCCGAATGTCCGTTTCCAGTTTCTACAGAAAGTGTGTCTCAAAGCTCCTCAATCAAAAGTAAGGTTCAACTCTTCTAGATGAATGCACATAAGAGAAAGAAGTTTCACAGAATGCTTCTGTGTAGTTTTTATTTGAAGATATACATTTTTCCTCTATAGGTCCCTTACTGCTCCAAATGTCCGCTTCCACTTTCTACAGAAAGTGTGTTTCAAAGCTCCTCAATCAAAAGTAAAGTTCAACTCTGCTAGTTGAATGCACAGAGCAGAAAGTAATTTGGCAGAATGCTTCTGTATAGTTTTTATTTGAAGATATTACTTTTTCCACTATAGGCCCCTTAGCGCTCCGAATGTCCACTTGCATTTTCTATAGAAAGAGAGTTACAGAACTTCTCAATCAAAAGTAACGTTCAACTCCGTCAGATGAATGCACAGAACAGAAGGAGGTTTTGCAGAATACTTCTGTGTAGTTTTTATTTGAAGATATTCCTTTTTCCACTATAGGCCCCTTAGTGCTCCGGATGTCAGCTTCCAGTTTCTACAGAAAGTATGTTTCAAAGCTCTTCCATCAACAGTAAGTTTCAACTCTTCTAGATGAATGCACAGAACAGAAAGAAGTTTGGCAGAATGCTTCTGTGTAGTTTTTATTTGAAGATGTACCTTTTTTCCACTATAGGTCCGTTATTGCTCCAAATGTCCGCTTATAGTTTCTACAGAAAGTGTGTTTCAAAACTCCTCAATCAAAAGTCAGGTTCAACTCTGCTAGTGGAATGCACAGAACAGAAAGAAGTTTGGCAGAATGCTTCTGCGTAGTTTTTATTTGAAGATATTCCTTTTTCCACTATAGGCCCCTTAGCGCTGCAAATGTCCGCTTGCAGTTTCTACAGAAAGAGAGTTTCAGGACTTCTCAATCAAAAGTTACGTTCAACTCTGTTAGTTGAATGCACACAACACAAAGAAGTTTGGCAGAATGCTTCTGTGTAGTTTTTATTTGAAGATATTCCTTTTTCCACTATAGGCCCTTTAGCGATCTGAATGTCCGCTTCCAGTTTCTACAGAAAGTGTGTTTCAAACTCCTCAATAAAAAGTACATTTCAACTCTGCTAGATGAATGCACACAACAGAAAGAAGTTTGGCAGAATACTTCTGTGTAGTTTTTATTTCAAGATATTCCTTTTTCAACTATAGGTCCCTTATTGCTCCGAATGTCTGCTTCCAGTTTCTACAGAAAGTGTGTTTCAAAACTCCTCAATCAAAAGTAAGTTTCAACTCTGCTAGCTGAATGCACAGAACAGAAAGAAGTTTGGCAGAATGCTTCTGTGTAGGTTTTATTTGAAGATATTCCTTTTTCCACTATAGGCTTCTTAGCGCTACGAATGTCCACTTCCAGTTTCTACAGAAAGTGTGTTTCAGACTCCTCAATCAAAACTATGGTTCAACTCTGCTAGTTGAATGCACAGAACAGAAAGAAGTTTGGCAGAATGCTTCTTTGTAGTTTTATTTGAAGATATTCCTTTTTCCACTGTAGGCCCCGTAGCACTCCGAATGTCCGCTTGCATTTTCTACAGAAATAGAGTTTCAGAACTACTCCATCAAAAGTAATGTTCAACTCTGCTAGTTGAATGCACAGAATAGAAAGAAGTTTGGAAGAATGCTTCTGTGCAGTTTTTATTTCAAGATATTCATTTTCCACTATGGGCGCCTTAGTGCTGAGAATGTCCGCTTGCAGTTTCTACAGCAAGGGAGTTTCAGAACTTCTCAATCAAAAGTAACGTTCAACTCTGTTAGTTGAATGCACAGAACAGAAAGAGGTTTTGCAGAATACTTCTGTGTAGTTTCTATTTGAAGATATTCCTTTTCCCACTATAGGTCCCTTAGGTCTCCGAATGTCCGTTTCCAGTTTCTACAGAAAGTGTGTCTCAAAGCTCCTCAATCAAAAGTAAGGTTCAACTCTTCTAGATGAATGCACATAAGAGAAAGAAGTTTCACAGAATGCTTCTGTGTAGTTTTTATTTGAAGATATACATTTTTCCTCTATAGGTCCCTTACTGCTCCAAATGTCCGCTTCCACTTTCTACAGAAAGTGTGTTTCAAAGCTCCTCAATCAAAAGTAAAGTTCAACTCTGCTAGTTGAATGCACAGAGCAGAAAGTAATTTGGCAGAATGCTTCTGTATAGTTTTTATCTGAAGATATTACTTTGTCTACTATAGGCCCCTAGGCGCTCCGAATGTCCACTTGCATTTTCTATAGAAAGAGAGTTACAGAACTTCTCAATCAAAAGTAACGTTCAACTCTGTCAGATGAATGCACAGAACAGAAGAAGGTTTTGCAGAATACTTCTGTGTAGTTTTTATTTGAAGATATTCCTTTTTCCACTATAGGCCCCTTAGTGCTCCGGATGTCAGCTTCCAGTTTCTACAGAAAGTATGTTTCAAAGCTCTTCCATCAACAGGAAGTTTCAACTCTTCTAGGTGAATGCACAGAACAGAAAGAAGTTTGGCAGAATGCTTCTGTGTAGTTTTTATTTGAAGATGTACCTTTTTTCCACTATAGGTCCGTTATTGCTCCAAATGTCCGCTTATAGTTTCTACAGAAAGTGTGTTTCAAAACTCCTCAATCAAAAGTCAGGTTCAACTCTGCTAGTGGAATGCACAGAACAGAAAGAAGTTTGGCAGAATGCTTCTGCGTAGTTTTTATTTGAAGATATTCCTTTTTCCACTATAGGCCCCTTAGCGCTGCAAATGTCCGCTTGCAGTTTCTACAGAAAGAGAGTTTCAGGACTTCTCAATCAAAAGTTACGTTCAACTCTGTTAGTTGAATGCACACAACACAAAGAAGTTTGGCAGAATGCTTCTGTGTAGTTTTTATTTGAAGATATTCCTTTTTCCACTATAGGCCCTTTAGCGATCTGAATGTCCGCTTCCAGTTTCTACAGAAAGTGTGTTTCAAACTCCTCAATCAAAAGTACATTTCAACTCTGCTAGATGAATGCACACAACAGAAAGAAGTTTGGCAGAATACTTCTGTGTAGTTTTTATTTCAAGATATTCCTTTTTCAACTATAGGTGCCTTATTGCTCCGAATGTCTGCTTCCAGTTTCTACAGAAAGTGTGTTTCAAAACTCCTCAATCAAAAGTAAGTTTCAACTCTGCTAGCTGAATGCACAGAACAGAAAGAAGTTTGGCAGAATGCTTCTGTGTAGGTTTTATTTGAAGATATTCCTTTTTCCACTATAGGCTTCTTAGCGCTATGAATGTCCACTTCCAGTTTCTACAGAAAGTGTGTTTCAGACTCCTCAATCAAAACTGTGGTTCAACTCTGCTAGTTGAATGCACAGAACAGAAAGAAGTTTGGCAGAATGCTTCTTTGTAGTTTTATTTGAAGATATTCCTTTTTCCACTGTAGGCCCCGTAGCACTCCGAATGTCCGCTTGCATTTTCTACAGAAATAGAGTTTCAGAACTACTCCATCAAAAGTAATGTTCAACTCTGCTAGTTGAATGCACAGAATAGAAAGAAGTTTGGAAGAATGCTTCTGTGCAGTTTTTATTTCAAGATATTCATTTTCCACTATGGGCGCCTTAGTGCTGAGAATGTCCGCTTGCAGTTTCTACAGCAAGGGAGTTTCAGAACTTCTCAATCAAAAGTAACGTTCAACTCTGTTAGTTGAATGCACAGAACAGAAAGAGGTATTGCAGAATACTTCTGTGTAGTTTCTATTTGAAGATATTCCTTTTTCCACTATAGGTCCCTTAGGTCTCCGAATGTCCGTTTCCAGTTTCTACAGAAAGTGTGTCTCAAAGCTCCTCAATCAAAAGTAAGGTTCAACTCTTCTCGATGAATGCACATAAGAGAAAGAAGTTTCACAGAATGCTTCTGTGTAGTTTTTATTTGAAGATATACATTTGTCCTCTATAGGTCCCTTACTGCTCCAAATGTCCGCTTCCACTTTCTACAGAAAGTGTGTTTCAAAGCTCCTCAATCAAAAGTAAAGTTCAACTCTGCTAGTTGAATGCACAGAGCAGAAAGTAATTTGGCAGAATGCTTCTGTATAGTTTTTATTTGAAGATATTACTTTGTCCAGTATAGGCCCCTTAGCGCTCCGAATGTCCACTTGCATTTTCTATAGAAAGAGAGTTACAGAACTTCTCAATCAAAAGTAACGTTCAACTCTGTCAGATGAATGCACAGAACAGAAGGAGGTTTTGCAGAATACTTCTGTGTAGTTTTTATTTGAAGATATTCCTTTTTCCACTATAGGCCCCTTAGTGCTCCGGATGTCAGCTTCCAGTTTCTACAGAAAGTATGTTTCAAAGCTCTTCCATCAACAGGAAGTTTCAACTCCTCTAGGTGAATGCACAGAACAGAAAGAAGTTTGGCAGAATGCTTCTGTGTAGTTTTTATTTGAAGATGTACCTTTTTTCCACTATAGGTCCATTATTGCTCCAAATGTCCGCTTATAGTTTCTACAGAAAGTGTGTTTCAAAACTCGTCAATCAAAACTCAGGTTCAACTCTGCTAGTGGAATGCACAGAACAGAAAGAAGTTTGGCAGAATGCTTCTGCGTAGTTTTTATTTGTAGATATTCCTTTTTCCACTATAGGCCCCTTAGCGCTGCAAATGTCCGCTTGCAGTTTCTACAGAAAGAGAGTTTCAGAACTTCTCAATCAAAAGTTACGTTCAACTCTGTTAGTTGAATGCACACAACACAAAGAAGTTTGGCACAATGCTTCTGTGTAGTTTTTATTTGAAGATATTCCTTTTTCCACTATAGGCCCTTTAGCGATCTGAATGTCTGCTTCCAGTTTCTACAGAAAGTGTGTTTCAAACTCCTGAATCAAAAGTACATTTCAACTCTGCTAGATGAATGCACACAACAGAAAGAAGTTTGGCAGAATACTTCTGTGTAGTTTTTATTTCAAGATATTCCTTTTTCAACTATAGGTCCCTTATTGCTCCGAATGTCTGCTTCCAGTTTCTACAGAAAGTGTGTTTCCAAACTCCTCAATCAAAAGTAAGTTTCAACTCTGCTAGCTGAATGCACAGAACAGAAAGAAGTTTGGCAGAATGCTTCTGTGTAGGTTTTATTTGAAGATATTCCTTTTTCCACTATAGGCTTCTTAGCGCTACGAATGTCCACTTCCAGTTTCTACAGAAAGTGTGTTTCAGACTCCTCAATCAAAACTATGGTTCAACGCTGCTAGTTGAATGCACAGAACAGAAAGAAGTTTGGCAGAATGCTTCTTTGTAGTTTTATTTGAAGATATTCCTTTTTCCACTGTAGGCCCCGTAGCACTCCGAATGTCCGCTTGCATTTTCTACAGAAATAGAGTTTCAGAACTACTCCATCAAAAGTAATGTTCAACTCTGCTAGTTGAATGCACAGAATAGAAAGAAGTTTGGAAGAATGCTTCCGTGCAGTTTTTATTTCAAGATATTCATTTTCCACTATGGGCGCCTTAGTGCTGAGAATGTCCGCTTGCAGTTTCTACAGAAAGGGAGTTTCAGAACTTCTCAATCAAAAGTAACGTTCAACTCTGTTAGTTGAATGCACAGAACAGAAAGAGGTTGTGCAGAATACTTCTGTGTAGTTTCTATTTGAAGATATTCCTTTTTCCACTATAGGTCCCTTAGGTCTCCGAATGTCCGTTTCCAGTTTCCACAGAAAGTGTGTCTCAAAGCTTCTCAATCAAAAGTAAGGTTCAACTCTTCTAGACGAATGCACATAAGAGAAAGAAGTTTCACAGAATGCTTCTGTGTAGTTTTTATTTGAAGATATACATTTTTCCTCTATAGGTCCCTTACTGCTCCAAATGTCCGCTTCCACTTTCTACAGAAAGTGTGTTTCAAAGCTCCTCAATCAAAAGTAAAGTTCAACTCTGCTAGTTGAATGCACAGAGCAGAAAGTAATTTGGCAGAATGCTTCTGTATAGTTTTTATTTGAAGATATTACTTTGTCCAGTATAGGCCCCTTAGCGCTCCGAATGTCCACTTGCATTTTCTATAGAAAGAGAGTTACAGAACTTCTCAATCAAAAGTAACGTTCAACTCTGTCAGATGAATGCACAGAACAGAAGGAGGTTTTGCAGAATACTTCTGTGTAGTTTTTATTTGAAGATATTACTTTTTCCACTATAGGCCCCTTAGTGCTCCGGATGTCAGCTTCCAGTTTCTACAGAAAGTATGTTTCAAAGCTCTTCCATCAACAGGAAGTTTCAACTCCTCTAGGTGAATGCACAGAACAGAAAGAAGTTTGGCAGAATGCTTCTGTGTAGTTTTTATTTGAAGATGTACCTTTTTTCCACTATAGGTCCGTTATTGCTCCAAATGTCCGCTTATAGTTTCTACAGAAAGTGTGTTTCAAAACTCCTCAATCAAAAGTCAGGTTCAACTCTGCTAGTGGAATGCACATAACAGAAAGAAGTTTGGCAGAATGCTTCTGCGTAGTTTTTATTTGAAGATATTCCTTTTTCCACTATAGGCCCCTTAGCGCTGCAAATGTCCGCTTGCAGTTTCTACAGAAAGAGAGTTTCAGAACTTCTCAATCAAAAGTTACGTTCAACTCTGTTAGTTGAATGCACACAACACAAAGAAGTTTGGCACAATGCTTCTGTGTAGTTTTTATTTGAAGATATTCCTTTTTCCACTGTAGGCCCTTTAGCGATCTGAATGTCTGCTTCCAGTTTCTACAGAAAGTGTGTTTCAAACTCCTGAATCAAAAGTACATTTCAACTCTGCTAGATGAATGCACACAACAGAAAGAAGTTTGGCAGAATACTTCTGTGTAGTTTTTATTTCAAGATATTCCTTTTTCAACTATAGGTCCCTTATTGCTCCGAATGTCTGCTTCCAGTTTCTACAGAAAGTGTGTTTCCAAACTCCTCAATCAAAAGTAAGTTTCAACTCTGCTAGCTGAATGCACAGAACAGAAAGAAGTTTGGCAGAATGCTTCTGTGTAGGTTTTATTTGAAGATATTCCTTTTTCCACTATAGGCTTCTTAGCGCTACGAATGTCCACTTCCAGTTTCTACAGAAAGTGTGTTTCAGACTCCTCAATCAAAACTGTGGTTCAACTCTGCTAGTTGAATGCACAGAACCGAAAGAAGTTTGGCAGAATGCTTCTTTGTAGTTTTATTTGAAGATATTCCTTTTTCCACTGTAGGCCCCGTAGCACTCCGAATGTCCGCTTGCATTTTCTACAGAAATAGAGTTTCAGAACTACTCCATCAAAAGTAATGTTCAACTCTGCTAGTTGAATGCCCAGAATAGAAAGAAGTTTGTAAGAATGCTTCTGTGCAGTTTTTATTTCAAGATATACATTTTCCACTATGGGCGCCTTAGTGCTGAGAATGTCCGCTTGCAGTTTCTACAGAAAGGGAGTTTCAGAACTTCTCAATCAAAAGTAACGTTCAACTCTGTTAGTTGAATGCACAGAACAGAAAGAGGTTTTGCAGAATACTTCTGTGTAGTTTCTATTTGAAGATATTCCTTTTTCCACTATAGGTCCCTTAGGTCTCCGAATGTCCGTTTCCAGTTTCTACAGAAAGTGTGTCTCAAAGCTCCTCAATCAAAAGTAAGGTTCAACTCTTCTAGATGAATGCACATAAGAGAAAGAAGTTTCACAGAATGCTTCTGTGTAGTTTTTATTTGAAGATATACATTTTTCCTCTATAGGTCCCTTACTGTTCCAAATGTCCGCTTCCACTTTCTACAGAAAGTGTGTTTCAAAGCTCCTCAATCAAAAGTAAAGTTCAACTCTGCTAGTTGAATGCACAGAGCAGAAAGTAATTTGGCAGAATGCTTCTGTATAGTTTTTATTTGAAGATATTACTTTGTCCACTATAGGCCCCTTAGCGCTCCGAATGTCCACTTGCATTTTCTATAGAAAGAGATTTACAGAACTTCTCAATCAAAAGTAACGTTCAACTCTGTCAGATGAATGCACAGAACAGAAGGAGGTTTTGCAGAATACTTCTGTGTAGTTTTTATTGGAAGATATTCCTTTTTCCACTATAGGCCCCTTAGTGCTCCGGATGTCAGCTTCCAGTTTCTACAGAAAGTATGTTTCAAAGCTCTTCCATCAACAGTAAGTTTCAACTCTTCTAGATGAATGCACAGAACAGAAAGAAGTTTGGCAGAATGCTTCTGTGTAGTTTTTATTTGAAGATGTACCTTTTTTCCACTATAGGTCCGTTATTGCTCCAAATGTCCGCTTATAGTTTCTACAGAAAGTGTGTTTCAAAACTCCTCAATCAAAAGTCAGGTTCAACTCTGCTAGTGGAATGCACAGAACAGAAAGAAGTTTGGCAGAATGCTTCTGCGTAGTTTTTATTTGAAGATATTCCTTTTTCCACTATAGGCCCCTTAGCGCTGCAAATGTCCGCTTGCAGTTTCTACAGAAAGAGAGTTTCAGGACTTCTCAATCAAAAGTTACGTTCAACTCTGTTAGTTGAATGCACACAACACAAAGAAGTTTGGCAGAATGCTTCTGTGTAGTTTTTATTTGAAGATATTCCTTTTTCCACTATAGGCCCTTTAGCGATCTGAATGTCCGCTTCCAGTTTCTACAGAAAGTGTGTTTCAAACTCCTCAATAAAAAGTACATTTCAACTCTGCTAGATGAATGCACACAACAGAAAGAAGTTTGGCAGAATACTTCTGTGTAGTTTTTATTTCAACATATTCCTTTTTCAACTATAGGTCCCTTATTGCTCCGAATGTCTGCTTCCAGTTTCTACAGAAAGTGTGTTTCAAAACTCCTCAATCAAAAGTAAGTTTCAACTCTGCTAGCTGAATGCACAGAACAGAAAGAAGTTTGGCAGAATGCTTCTGTGTAGGTTTTATTTGAAGATATTCCTTTTTCCACTATAGGCTTCTTAGCGCTACGAATGTCCACTTCCAGTTTCTACAGAAAGTGTGTTTCAGACTCCTCAATCAAAACTATGGTTCAACTCTGCTAGTTGAATGCACAGAACAGAAAGAAGTTTGGCAGAATGCTTCTTTGTAGTTTTATTTGAAGATATTCCTTTTTCCACTGTAGGCCCCGTAGCACTCCGAATGTCCGCTTGCATTTTCTACAGAAATAGAGTTTCAGAACTACTCCATCAAAAGTAATGTTCAACTCTGCTAGTTGAATGCACAGAATAGAAAGAAGTTTGGAAGAATGCTTCTGTGCAGTTTTTATTTCAAGATATTCATTTTCCACTATGGGCGCCTTAGTGCTGAGAATGTCCGCTTGCAGTTTCTACAGCAAGGGAGTTTCAGAACTTCTCAATCAAAAGTAACGTTCAACTCTGTTAGTTGAATGCACAGAACAGAAAGAGGTTTTGCAGAATACTTCTGTGTAGTTTCTATTTGAAGATATTCCTTTTCCCACTATAGGTCCCTTAGGTCTCCGAATGTCCGTTTCCAGTTTCTACAGAAAGTGTGTCTCAAAGCTCCTCAATCAAAAGTAAGGTTCAACTCTTCTAGATGAATGCACATAAGAGAAAGAAGTTTCACAGAATGCTTCTGTGTAGTTTTTATTTGAAGATATACATTTTTCCTCTATAGGTCCCTTACTGCTCCAAATGTCCGCTTCCACTTTCTACAGAAAGTGTGTTTCAAAGCTCCTCAATCAAAAGTAAAGTTCAACTCTGCTAGTTGAATGCACAGAGCAGAAAGTAATTTGGCAGAATGCTTCTGTATAGTTTTTATTTGAAGATATTACTTTTTCCACTATAGGCCCCTTAGCGCTCCGAATGTCCACTTGCATTTTCTATAGAAAGAGAGTTACAGAACTTCTCAATGAAAATTAACGTTCAACTCCGTCAGATGAATGCACAGAACAGAAGGAGGTTTTGCAGAATACTTCTGTGTAGTTTTTATTTGAAGATATTCCTTTTTCCACTATAGGCCCCTTAGTGCTCCGGATGTCAGCTTCCAGTTTCTACAGAAAGTATGTTTCAAAGCTCTTCCATCAACAGAAGGTTTCAACTCTTCTAGATGAATGCACAGAACAGAAAGAAGTTTGGCAGAATGCTTCTGTGTAGTTTTTATTTGAAGATGTACCTTTTTTCCACTATAGGTCCGTTATTGCTCCAAATGTCCGCTTATAGTTTCTACAGAAAGTGTGTTTCAAAACTCCTCAATCAAAAGTCAGGTTCAACTCTGCTAGTGGAATGCACAGAACAGAAAGAAGTTTGGCAGAATGCTTCTGCGTAGTTTTTATTTGAAGATATTCCTTTTTCCACTATAGGCCCCTTAGCGCTGCAAATGTCCGCTTGCAGTTTCTACAGAAAGAGAGTTTCAGGACTTCTCAATCAAAAGTTACGTTCAACTCTGTTAGTTGAATGCACACAACACAAAGAAGTTTGGCAGAATGCTTCTGTGTAGTTTTTATTTGAAGATATTCCTTTTTCCACTATAGGCCCTTTAGCGATCTGAATGTCCGCTTCCAGTTTCTACAGAAAGTGTGTTTCAAACTCCTCAATAAAAAGTACATTTCAACTCTGCTAGATGAATGCACACAACAGAAAGAAGTTTGGCAGAATACTTCTGTGTAGTTTTTATTTCAAGATATTCCTTTTTCAACTATAGGTCCCTTATTGCTCCGAATGTCTGCTTCCAGTTTCTACAGAAAGTGTGTTTCAAAACTCCTCAATCAAAAGTAAGTTTCAACTCTGCTAGCTGAATGCACAGAACAGAAAGAAGTTTGGCAGAATGCTTCTGTGTAGGTTTTATTTGAAGATATTCCTTTTTCCACTATAGGCTTCTTAGCGCTACGAATGTCCACTTCCAGTTTCTACAGAAAGTGTGTTTCAGACTCCTCAATCAAAACTATGGTTCAACTCTGCTAGTTGAATGCACAGAACAGAAAGAAGTTTGGCAGAATGCTTCTTTGTAGTTTTATTTGAAGATATTCCTTTTTCCACTGTAGGCCCCGTAGCACTCCGAATGTCCGCTTGCATTTTCTACAGAAATAGAGTTTCAGAACTACTCCATCAAAAGTAATGTTCAACTCTGCTAGTTGAATGCACAGAATAGAAAGAAGTTTGGAAGAATGCTTCTGTGCAGTTTTTATTTCAAGATATTCATTTTCCACTATGGGCGCCTTAGTGCTGAGAATGTCCGCTTGCAGTTTCTACAGCAAGGGAGTTTCAGAACTTCTCAATCAAAAGTAACGTTCAACTCTGTTAGTTGAATGCACAGAACAGAAAGAGGTTTTGCAGAATACTTCTGTGTAGTTTCTATTTGAAGATATTCCTTTTCCCACTATAGGTCCCTTAGGTCTCCGAATGTCCGTTTCCAGTTTCTACAGAAAGTGTGTCTCAAAGCTCCTCAATCAAAAGTAAGGTTCAACTCTTCTAGATGAATGCACATAAGAGAAAGAAGTTTCACAGAATGCTTCTGTGTAGTTTTTATTTGAAGATATACATTTTTCCTCTATAGGTCCCTTACTGCTCCAAATGTCCGCTTCCACTTTCTACAGAAAGTGTGTTTCAAAGCTCCTCAATCAAAAGTAAAGTTCAACTCTGCTAGTTGAATGCACAGAGCAGAAAGTAATTTGGCAGAATGCTTCTGTATAGTTTTTATCTGAAGATATTACTTTGTCTACTATAGGCCCCTAGGCGCTCCGAATGTCCACTTGCATTTTCTATAGAAAGAGAGTTACAGAACTTCTCAATCAAAAGTAACGTTCAACTCTGTCAGATGAATGCACAGAACAGAAGAAGGTTTTGCAGAATACTTCTGTGTAGTTTTTATTTGAAGATATTCCTTTTTCCACTATAGGCCCCTTAGTGCTCCGGATGTCAGCTTCCAGTTTCTACAGAAAGTATGTTTCAAAGCTCTTCCATCAACAGGAAGTTTCAACTCTTCTAGGTGAATGCACAGAACAGAAAGAAGTTTGGCAGAATGCTTCTGTGTAGTTTTTATTTGAAGATGTACCTTTTTTCCACTATAGGTCCGTTATTGCTCCAAATGTCCGCTTATAGTTTCTACAGAAAGTGTGTTTCAAAACTCCTCAATCAAAAGTCAGGTTCAACTCTGCTAGTGGAATGCACAGAACAGAAAGAAGTTTGGCAGAATGCTTCTGCGTAGTTTTTATTTGAAGATATTCCTTTTTCCACTATAGGCCCCTTAGCGCTGCAAATGTCCGCTTGCAGTTTCTACAGAAAGAGAGTTTCAGGACTTCTCAATCAAAAGTTACGTTCAACTCTGTTAGTTGAATGCACACAACACAAAGAAGTTTGGCAGAATGCTTCTGTGTAGTTTTTATTTGAAGATATTCCTTTTTCCACTATAGGCCCTTTAGCGATCTGAATGTCCGCTTCCAGTTTCTACAGAAAGTGTGTTTCAAACTCCTCAATCAAAAGTACATTTCAACTCTGCTAGATGAATGCACACAACAGAAAGAAGTTTGGCAGAATACTTCTGTGTAGTTTTTATTTCAAGATATTCCTTTTTCAACTATAGGTCCCTTATTGCTCCGAATGTCTGCTTCCAGTTTCTACAGAAAGTGTGTTTCAAAACTCCTCAATCAAAAGTAAGTTTCAACTCTGCTAGCTGAATGCACAGAACAGAAAGAAGTTTGGCAGAATGCTTCTGTGTAGGTTTTATTTGAAGATATTCCTTTTTCCACTATAGGCTTCTTAGCGCTACGAATGTCCACTTCCAGTTTCTACAGAAAGTGTGTTTCAGACTCCTCAATCAAAACTATGGTTCAACTCTGCTAGTTGAATGCACAGAACAGAAAGAAGTTTGGCAGAATGCTTCTTTGTAGTTTTATTTGAAGATATTCCTTTTTCCACTGTAGGCCCCGTAGCACTCCGAATGTCCGCTTGCATTTTCTACAGAAATAGAGTTTCAGAACTACTCCATCAAAAGTAATGTTCAACTCTGCTAGTTGAATGCACAGAATAGAAAGAAGTTTGGAAGAATGCTTCTGTGCAGTTTTTATTTCAAGATATTCATTTTCCACTATGGGCGCCTTAGTGCTGAGAATGTCCGCTTGCAGTTTCTACAGCAAGGGAGTTTCAGAACTTCTCAATCAAAAGTAACGTTCAACTCTGTTAGTTGAATGCACAGAACAGAAAGAGGTTTTGCAGAATACTTCTGTGTAGTTTCTATTTGAAGATATTCCTTTTCCCACTATAGGTCCCTTAGGTCTCCGAATGTCCGTTTCCAGTTTCTACAGAAAGTGTGTCTCAAAGCTCCTCAATCAAAAGTAAGGTTCAACTCTTCTAGATGAATGCACATAAGAGAAAGAAGTTTCACAGAATGCTTCTGTGTAGTTTTTATTTGAAGATATACATTTTTCCTCTATAGGTCCCTTACTGCTCCAAATGTCCGCTTCCACTTTCTACAGAAAGTGTGTTTCAAAGCTCCTCAATCAAAAGTAAAGTTCAACTCTGCTAGTTGAATGCACAGAGCAGAAAGTAATTTGGCAGAATGCTTCTGTATAGTTTTTATTTGAAGATATTACTTTTTCCACTATAGGCCCCTTAGCGCTCCGAATGTCCACTTGCATTTTCTATAGAAAGAGAGTTACAGAACTTCTCAATGAAAATTAACGTTCAACTCCGTCAGATGAATGCACAGAACAGAAGGAGGTTTTGCAGAATACTTCTGTGTAGTTTTTATTTGAAGATATTCCTTTTTCCACTATAGGCCCCTTAGTGCTCCGGATGTCAGCTTCCAGTTTCTACAGAAAGTATGTTTCAAAGCTCTTCCATCAACAGAAGGTTTCAACTCTTCTAGATGAATGCACAGAACAGAAAGAAGTTTGGCAGAATGCTTCTGTGTAGTTTTTATTTGAAGATGTACCTTTTTTCCACTATAGGTCCGTTATTGCTCCAAATGTCCGCTTATAGTTTCTACAGAAAGTGTGTTTCAAAACTCCTCAATCAAAAGTCAGGTTCAACTCTGCTAGTGGAATGCACAGAACAGAAAGAAGTTTGGCAGAATGCTTCTGCGTAGTTTTTATTTGAAGATATTCCTTTTTCCACTATAGGCCCCTTAGCGCTGCAAATGTCCGCTTGCAGTTTCTACAGAAAGAGAGTTTCAGGACTTCTCAATCAAAAGTTACGTTCAACTCTGTTAGTTGAATGCACACAACACAAAGAAGTTTGGCAGAATGCTTCTGTGTAGTTTTTATTTGAAGATATTCCTTTTTCCACTATAGGCCCTTTAGCGATCTGAATGTCCGCTTCCAGTTTCTACAGAAAGTGTGTTTCAAACTCCTCAATAAAAAGTACATTTCAACTCTGCTAGATGAATGCACACAACAGAAAGAAGTTTGGCAGAATACTTCTGTGTAGTTTTTATTTCAAGATATTCCTTTTTCAACTATAGGTCCCTTATTGCTCCGAATGTCTGCTTCCAGTTTCTACAGAAAGTGTGTTTCAAAACTCCTCAATCAAAAGTAAGTTTCAACTCTGCTAGCTGAATGCACAGAACAGAAAGAAGTTTGGCAGAATGCTTCTGTGTAGGTTTTATTTGAAGATATTCCTTTTTCCACTATAGGCTTCTTAGCGCTACGAATGTCCACTTCCAGTTTCTACAGAAAGTGTGTTTCAGACTCCTCAATCAAAACTATGGTTCAACTCTGCTAGTTGAATGCACAGAACAGAAAGAAGTTTGGCAGAATGCTTCTTTGTAGTTTTATTTGAAGATATTCCTTTTTCCACTGTAGGCCCCGTAGCACTCCGAATGTCCGCTTGCATTTTCTACAGAAATAGAGTTTCAGAACTACTCCATCAAAAGTAATGTTCAACTCTGCTAGTTGAATGCACAGAATAGAAAGAAGTTTGGAAGAATGCTTCTGTGCAGTTTTTATTTCAAGATATTCATTTTCCACTATGGGCGCCTTAGTGCTGAGAATGTCCGCTTGCAGTTTCTACAGCAAGGGAGTTTCAGAACTTCTCAATCAAAAGTAACGTTCAACTCTGTTAGTTGAATGCACAGAACAGAAAGAGGTTTTGCAGAATACTTCTGTGTAGTTTCTATTTGAAGATATTCCTTTTCCCACTATAGGTCCCTTAGGTCTCCGAATGTCCGTTTCCAGTTTCTACAGAAAGTGTGTCTCAAAGCTCCTCAATCAAAAGTAAGGTTCAACTCTTCTAGATGAATGCACATAAGAGAAAGAAGTTTCACAGAATGCTTCTGTGTAGTTTTTATTTGAAGATATACATTTTTCCTCTATAGGTCCCTTACTGCTCCAAATGTCCGCTTCCACTTTCTACAGAAAGTGTGTTTCAAAGCTCCTCAATCAAAAGTAAAGTTCAACTCTGCTAGTTGAATGCACAGAGCAGAAAGTAATTTGGCAGAATGCTTCTGTATAGTTTTTATCTGAAGATATTACTTTGTCTACTATAGGCCCCTAGGCGCTCCGAATGTCCACTTGCATTTTCTATAGAAAGAGAGTTACAGAACTTCTCAATCAAAAGTAACGTTCAACTCTGTCAGATGAATGCACAGAACAGAAGAAGGTTTTGCAGAATACTTCTGTGTAGTTTTTATTTGAAGATATTCCTTTTTCCACTATAGGCCCCTTAGTGCTCCGGATGTCAGCTTCCAGTTTCTACAGAAAGTATGTTTCAAAGCTCTTCCATCAACAGGAAGTTTCAACTCTTCTAGGTGAATGCACAGAACAGAAAGAAGTTTGGCAGAATGCTTCTGTGTAGTTTTTATTTGAAGATGTACCTTTTTTCCACTATAGGTCCGTTATTGCTCCAAATGTCCGCTTATAGTTTCTACAGAAAGTGTGTTTCAAAACTCCTCAATCAAAAGTCAGGTTCAACTCTGCTAGTGGAATGCACAGAACAGAAAGAAGTTTGGCAGAATGCTTCTGCGTAGTTTTTATTTGAAGATATTCCTTTTTCCACTATAGGCCCCTTAGCGCTGCAAATGTCCGCTTGCAGTTTCTACAGAAAGAGAGTTTCAGGACTTCTCAATCAAAAGTTACGTTCAACTCTGTTAGTTGAATGCACACAACACAAAGAAGTTTGGCAGAATGCTTCTGTGTAGTTTTTATTTGAAGATATTCCTTTTTCCACTATAGGCCCTTTAGCGATCTGAATGTCCGCTTCCAGTTTCTACAGAAAGTGTGTTTCAAACTCCTCAATCAAAAGTACATTTCAACTCTGCTAGATGAATGCACACAACAGAAAGAAGTTTGGCAGAATACTTCTGTGTAGTTTTTATTTCAAGATATTCCTTTTTCAACTATAGGTGCCTTATTGCTCCGAATGTCTGCTTCCAGTTTCTACAGAAAGTGTGTTTCAAAACTCCTCAATCAAAAGTAAGTTTCAACTCTGCTAGCTGAATGCACAGAACAGAAAGAAGTTTGGCAGAATGCTTCTGTGTAGGTTTTATTTGAAGATATTCCTTTTTCCACTATAGGCTTCTTAGCGCTACGAATGTCCACTTCCAGTTTCTACAGAAAGTGTGTTTCAGACTCCTCAATCAAAACTATGGTTCAACTCTGCTAGTTGAATGCACAGAACAGAAAGAAGTTTGGCAGAATGCTTCTTTGTAGTTTTATTTGAAGATATTCCTTTTTCCACTGTAGGCCCCGTAGCACTCCGAATGTCCGCTTGCATTTTCTACAGAAATAGAGTTTCAGAACTACTCCATCAAAAGTAATGTTCAACTCTGCTAGTTGAATGCACAGAATAGAAAGAAGTTTGGAAGAATGCTTCTGTGCAGTTTTTATTTCAAGATATTCATTTTCCACTATGGGCGCCTTAGTGCTGAGAATGTCCGCTTGCAGTTTCTACAGCAAGGGAGTTTCAGAACTTCTCAATCAAAAGTAACGTTCAACTCTGTTAGTTGAATGCACAGAACAGAAAGAGGTATTGCAGAATACTTCTGTGTAGTTTCTATTTGAAGATATTCCTTTTTCCACTATAGGTCCCTTAGGTCTCCGAATGTCCGTTTCCAGTTTCTACAGAAAGTGTGTCTCAAAGCTCCTCAATCAAAAGTAAGGTTCAACTCTTCTAGATGAATGCACATAAGAGAAAGAAGTTTCACAGAATGCTTCTGTGTAGTTTTTATTTGAAGATATACATTTTTCCTCTATAGGTCCCTTACTGCTCCAAATGTCCGCTTCCACTTTCTACAGAAAGTGTGTTTCAAAGCTCCTCAATCAAAAGTAAAGTTCAACTCTGCTAGTTGAATGCACAGAGCAGAAAGTAATTTGGCAGAATGCTTCTGTATAATTTTTATTTGAAGATATTACTTTGTCTACTATAGGCCCCTTAGCGCTCCGAATGTCCACTTGCATTTTCTATAGAAAGAGAGTTACAGAACTTCTCAATCAAAAGTAACGTTCAAGTCTGTCAGATGAATGCACAGAACAGAAGGAGGTTTTGCAGAATACTTCTGTGTAGTTTTTATTTGAAGATATTCCTTTTTCCACTATAGGCCCCTTAGTGCTCCGGATGTCAGCTTCCAGTTTCTACAGAAAGTATGTTTCAAAGCTCTTCCATCAACAGTAAGTTTCAACTCTTCTAGGTGAATGCACAGAACAGAAAGAAGTTTGGCAGAATGCTTCTGTGTAGTTTTTATTTGAAGATGTACCTTTTTTCCACTATAGGTCCGTTATTGCTCCAAATGTCCGCTTATAGTTTCTACAGAAAGTGTGTTTCAAAACTCCTCAATCAAAAGTCAGGTTCAACTCTGCTAGTGGAATGCACAGAACAGAAAGAAGTTTGGCAGAATGCTTCTGCGTAGTTTTTATTTGAAGATATTCCTTTTTCCACTATAGGCCCCTTAGCGCTGCAAATGTCCGCTTGCAGTTTCTACAGAAAGAGAGTTTCAGAACTTCTCAATCAAAAGTTACGTTCAACTCTGTTAGTTGAATGCACACAACACAAAGAAGTTTGGCAGAATGCTTCTGTGTAGTTTTTATTTGAAGATATTCCTTTTTCCACTATAGGCCCTTTAGCGATCTGAATGTCTGCTTCCAGTTTCTACAGAAAGTGTGTTTCAAACTCCTGAATCAAAAGTACATTTCAACTCTGCTAGATGAATGCACACAACAGAAAGAAGTTTGGCAGAATACTTCTGTGTAGTTTTTATTTCAAGATATTCCTTTTTCAACTATAGGTCCCTTATTGCTCCGAATGTCTGCTTCCAGTTTCTACAGAAAGTGTGTTTCAAAACTCCTCAATCAAAAGTAAGTTTCAACTCTGCTAGCTGAATGCACAGAACAGAAAGAAGTTTGGCAGAATGCTTCTGTGTAGGTTTTATTTGAAGATATTCCTTTTTCCACTATAGGCTTCTTAGCGCTACGAATGTCCACTTCCAGTTTCTACAGAAAGTGTGTTTCAGACTCCTCAATCAAAACTATGGTTCAACTCTGCTAGTTGAATGCACAGAACAGAAAGAAGTTTGGCAGAATGCTTCTTTGTAGTTTTATTTGAAGATATTCCTTTTTCCCCTGTAGGCCCCGTAGCACTCCGAATGTCCGCTTGCATTTTCTACAGAAATAGAGTTTCAGAACTACTCCATCAAAAGTAATGTTCAACTCTGCTAGTTGAATGCACAGAATAGAAAGAAGTTTGGAAGAATGCTTCTGTGCAGTTTTTATTTCAAGATATTCATTTTCCACTATGGGCGCCTTAGTGCTGAGAATGTCCGCTTGCAGTTTCTACAGCAAGGGAGTTTCAGAACTTCTCAATCAAAAGTAACGTTCAACTCTGTTAGTTGAATGCACAGAACAGAAAGAGGTATTGCAGAATACTTCTGTGTAGTTTCTATTTGAAGATATTCCTTTTTCCACTATAGGTCCCTTAGGTCTCCGAATGTCCGTTTCCAGTTTCTACAGAAAGTGTGTCTCAAAGCTCCTCAATCAAAAGTAAGGTTCAACTCTTCTAGATGAATGCACATAAGAGAAAGAAGTTTCACAGAATGCTTCTGTGTAGTTTTTATTTGAAGATATACATTTTTCCTCTATAGGTCCCTTACTGCTCCAAATGTCCGCTTCCACTTTCTACAGAAAGTGTGTTTCAAAGCTCCTCAATCAAAAGTAAAGTTCAACTCTGCTAGTTGAATGCACAGAGCAGAAAGTAATTTGGCAGAATGCTTCTGTATAGTTTTTATTTGAAGATATTACTTTGTCTACTATAGGCCCCTTAGCGCTCCGAATGTCCACTTGCATTTTCTATAGAAAGAGAGTTACAGAACTTCTCAATCAAAAGTAACGTTCAAGTCTGTCAGATGAATGCACAGAACAGAAGGAGGTTTTGCAGAATACTTCTGTGTAGTTTTTATTGGAAGATATTCCTTTTTCCACTATAGGCCCCTTAGTGCTCCGGATGTCAGCTTCCAGTTTCTACAGAAAGTATGTTTCAAAGCTCTTCCATCAACAGTAAGTTTCAACTCTTCTAGGTGAATGCACAGAACAGAAAGAAGTTTGGCAGAATGCTTCTGTGTAGTTTTTATTTGAAGATGTACCTTTTTTCCACTATAGGTCCGTTATTGCTCCAAATGTCCGCTTATAGTTTCTACAGAAAGTGTGTTTCAAAACTCCTCAATCAAAAGTCAGGTTCAACTCTGCTAGTGGAATGCACAGAACAGAAAGAAGTTTGGCAGAATGCTTCTGCGTAGTTTTTATTTGAAGATATTCCTTTTTCCACTATAGGCCCCTTAGCGCTGCAAATGTCCGCTTGCAGTTTCTACAGAAAGAGAGTTTCAGAACTTCTCAATCAAAAGTTACGTTCAACTCTGTTAGTTGAATGCACACAACACAAAGAAGTTTGGCAGAATGCTTCTGTGTAGTTTTTATTTGAAGATATTCCTTTTTCCACTATAGGCCCTTTAGCGATCTGAATGTCTGCTTCCAGTTTCTACAGAAAGTGTGTTTCAAACTCCTGAATCAAAAGTACATTTCAACTCTGCTAGATGAATGCACACAACAGAAAGAAGTTTGGCAGAATACTTCTGTGTAGTTTTTATTTCAAGATATTCCTTTTTCAACTATAGGTCCCTTATTGCTCCGAATGTCTGCTTCCAGTTTCTACAGAAAGTGTGTTTCAAAACTCCTCAATCAAAAGTAAGTTTCAACTCTGCTAGCTGAATGCACAGAACAGAAAGAAGTTTGGCAGAATGCTTCTGTGTAGGTTTTATTTGAAGATATTCCTTTTTCCACTATAGGCTTCTTAGCGCTACGAATGTCCACTTCCAGTTTCTACAGAAAGTGTGTTTCAGACTCCTCAATCAAAACTATGGTTCAACTCTGCTAGTTGAATGCACAGAACAGAAAGAAGTTTGGCAGAATGCTTCTTTGTAGTTTTATTTGAAGATATTCCTTTTTCCCCTGTAGGCCCCGTAGCACTCCGAATGTCCGCTTGCATTTTCTACAGAAATAGAGTTTCAGAACTACTCCATCAAAAGTAATGTTCAACTCTGCTAGTTGAATGCACAGAATAGAAAGAAGTTTGGAAGAATGCTTCTGTGCAGTTTTTATTTCAAGATATTCATTTTCCACTATGGGCGCCTTAGTGCTGAGAATGTCCGCTTGCAGTTTCTACAGCAAGGGAGTTTCAGAACTTCTCAATCAAAAGTAACGTTCAACTCTGTTAGTTGAATGCACAGAACAGAAAGAGGTATTGCAGAATACTTCTGTGTAGTTTCTATTTGAAGATATTCCTTTTTCCACTATAGGTCCCTTAGGTCTCCGAATGTCCGTTTCCAGTTTCTACAGAAAGTGTGTCTCAAAGCTCCTCAATCAAAAGTAAGGTTCAACTCTTCTAGATGAATGCACATAAGAGAAAGAAGTTTCACAGAATGCTTCTGTGTAGTTTTTATTTGAAGATATACATTTTTCCTCTATAGGTCCCTTACTGCTCCAAATGTCCGCTTCCACTTTCTACAGAAAGTGTGTTTCAAAGCTCCTCAATCAAAAGTAAAGTTCAACTCTGCTAGTTGAATGCACAGAGCAGAAAGTAATTTGGCAGAATGCTTCTGTATAGTTTTTATTTGAAGATATTACTTTGTCTACTATAGGCCCCTTAGCGCTCCGAATGTCCACTTGCATTTTCTATAGAAAGAGAGTTACAGAACTTCTCAATCAAAAGTAACGTTCAAGTCTGTCAGATGAATGCACAGAACAGAAGGAGGTTTTGCAGAATACTTCTGTGTAGTTTTTATTGGAAGATATTCCTTTTTCCACTATAGGCCCCTTAGTGCTCCGGATGTCAGCTTCCAGTTTCTACAGAAAGTATGTTTCAAAGCTCTTCCATCAACAGTAAGTTTCAACTCTTCTAGGTGAATGCACAGAACAGAAAGAAGTTTGGCAGAATGCTTCTGTGTAGTTTTTATTTGAAGATGTACCTTTTTTCCACTATAGGTCCGTTATTGCTCCAAATGTCCGCTTATAGTTTCTACAGAAAGTGTGTTTCAAAACTCCTCAATCAAAAGTCAGGTTCAACTCTGCTAGTGGAATGCACAGAACAGAAAGAAGTTTGGCAGAATGCTTCTGCGTAGTTTTTATTTGAAGATATTCCTTTTTCCACTATAGGCCCCTTAGCGCTGCAAATGTCCGCTTGCAGTTTCTACAGAAAGAGAGTTTCAGAACTTCTCAATCAAAAGTTACGTTCAACTCTGTTAGTTGAATGCACACAACACAAAGAAGTTTGGCAGAATGCTTCTGTGTAGTTTTTATTTGAAGATATTCCTTTTTCCACTATAGGCCCTTTAGCGATCTGAATGTCTGCTTCCAGTTTCTACAGAAAGTGTGTTTCAAACTCCTGAATCAAAAGTACATTTCAACTCTGCTAGATGAATGCACACAACAGAAAGAAGTTTGGCAGAATACTTCTGTGTAGTTTTTATTTCAAGATATTCCTTTTTCAACTATAGGTCCCTTATTGCTCCGAATGTCTGCTTCCAGTTTCTACAGAAAGTGTGTTTCAAAACTCCTCAATCAAAAGTAAGTTTCAACTCTGCTAGCTGAATGCACAGAACAGAAAGAAGTTTGGCAGAATGCTTCTGTGTAGGTTTTATTTGAAGATATTCCTTTTTCCACTATAGGCTTCTTAGCGCTACGAATGTCCACTTCCAGTTTCTACAGAAAGTGTGTTTCAGACTCCTCAATCAAAACTATGGTTCAACTCTGCTAGTTGAATGCACAGAACAGAAAGAAGTTTGGCAGAATGCTTCTTTGTAGTTTTATTTGAAGATATTCCTTTTTCCCCTGTAGGCCCCGTAGCACTCCGAATGTCCGCTTGCATTTTCTACAGAAATAGAGTTTCAGAACTACTCCATCAAAAGTAATGTTCAACTCTGCTAGTTGAATGCACAGAATAGAAAGAAGTTTGGAAGAATGCTTCTGTGCAGTTTTTATTTCAAGATATTCATTTTCCACTATGGGCGCCTTAGTGCTGAGAATGTCCGCTTGCAGTTTCTACAGCAAGGGAGTTTCAGAACTTCTCAATCAAAAGTAACGTTCAACTCTGTTAGTTGAATGCACAGAACAGAAAGAGGTATTGCAGAATACTTCTGTGTAGTTTCTATTTGAAGATATTCCTTTTTCCACTATAGGTCCCTTAGGTCTCCGAATGTCCGTTTCCAGTTTCTACAGAAAGTGTGTCTCAAAGCTCCTCAATCAAAAGTAAGGTTCAACTCTTCTAGATGAATGCACATAAGAGAAAGAAGTTTCACAGAATGCTTCTGTGTAGTTTTTATTTGAAGATATACATTTTTCCTCTATAGGTCCCTTACTGCTCCAAATGTCCGCTTCCACTTTCTACAGAAAGTGTGTTTCAAAGCTCCTCAATCAAAAGTAAAGTTGAACTCTGCTAGTTGAATGCACAGAGCAGAAAGTAATTTGGCAGAATGCTTCTGTATAGTTTTTATTTGAAGATATTACTTTGTCTACTATAGGCCCCTTAGCGCTCCGAATGTCCACTTGCATTTTCTATAGAAAGAGAGTTACAGAACTTCTCAATCAAAAGTAACGTTCAACTCTGTCAGATGAATGCACAGAACAGAAGAAGGTTTTGCAGAATACTTCTGTGTAGTTTTTATTTGAAGATATTCCTTTTTCCACTATAGGCCCCTTAGTGCTCCGGATGTCAGCTTCCAGTTTCTACAGAAAGTATGTTTCAAAGCTCTTCCATCAACAGTAAGTTTCAACTCTTCTAGGTGAATGCACAGAACAGAAAGAAGTTTGGCAGAATGCTTCTGTGTAGTTTTTATTTGAAGATGTACCTTTTTTCCACTATAGGTCCGTTATTGCTCCAAATGTCCGCTTATAGTTTCTACAGAAAGTGTGTTTCAAAACTCCTCAATCAAAAGTCAGGTTCAACTCTGCTAGTGGAATGCACAGAACAGAAAGAAGTTTGGCAGAATGCTTCTGCGTAGTTTTTATTTGAAGATATTCCTTTTTCCACTATAGGCCCCTTAGCGCTGCAAATGTCCGCTTGCAGTTTCTACAGAAAGAGAGTTTCAGAACTTCTCAATCAAAAGTTACGTTCAACTCTGTTAGTTGAATGCACACAACACAAAGAAGTTTGGCAGAATGCTTCTGTGTAGTTTTTATTTGAAGATATTCCTTTTTCCACTATAGGCCCTTTAGCGATCTGAATGTCTGCTTCCAGTTTCTACAGAAAGTGTGTTTCAAACTCCTGAATCAAAAGTACATTTCAACTCTGCTAGATGAATGCACACAACAGAAAGAAGTTTGGCAGAATACTTCTGTGTAGTTTTTATTTCAAGATATTCCTTTTTCAACTATAGGTCCCTTATTGCTCCGAATGTCTGCTTCCAGTTTCTACAGAAAGTGTGTTTCAAAACTCCTCAATCAAAAGTAAGTTTCAACTCTGCTAGCTGAATGCACAGAACAGAAAGAAGTTTGGCAGAATGCTTCTGTGTAGGTTTTATTTGAAGATATTCCTTTTTCCACTATAGGCTTCTTAGCGCTACGAATGTCCACTTCCAGTTTCTACAGAAAGTGTGTTTCAGACTCCTCAATCAAAACTATGGTTCAACTCTGCTAGTTGAATGCACAGAACAGAAAGAAGTTTGGCAGAATGCTTCTTTGTAGTTTTATTTGAAGATATTCCTTTTTCCCCTGTAGGCCCCGTAGCACTCCGAATGTCCGCTTGCATTTTCTACAGAAATAGAGTTTCAGAACTACTCCATCAAAAGTAATGTTCAACTCTGCTAGTTGAATGCACAGAATAGAAAGAAGTTTGGAAGAATGCTTCTGTGCAGTTTTTATTTCAAGATATTCATTTTCCACTATGGGCGCCTTAGTGCTGAGAATGTCCGCTTGCAGTTTCTACAGCAAGGGAGTTTCAGAACTTCTCAATCAAAAGTAACGTTCAACTCTGTTAGTTGAATGCACAGAACAGAAAGAGGTATTGCAGAATACTTCTGTGTAGTTTCTATTTGAAGATATTCCTTTTTCCACTATAGGTCCCTTAGGTCTCCGAATGTCCGTTTCCAGTTTCTACAGAAAGTGTGTCTCAAAGCTCCTCAATCAAAAGTAAGGTTCAACTCTTCTAGATGAATGCACATAAGAGAAAGAAGTTTCACAGAATGCTTCTGTGTAGTTTTTATTTGAAGATATACATTTTTCCTCTATAGGTCCCTTACTGCTCCAAATGTCCGCTTCCACTTTCTACAGAAAGTGTGTTTCAAAGCTCCTCAATCAAAAGTAAAGTTGAACTCTGCTAGTTGAATGCACAGAGCAGAAAGTAATTTGGCAGAATGCTTCTGTATAGTTTTTATTTGAAGATATTACTTTGTCTACTATAGGCCCCTTAGCGCTCCGAATGTCCACTTGCATTTTCTATAGAAAGAGAGTTACAGAACTTCTCAATCAAAAGTAACGTTCAACTCTGTCAGATGAATGCACAGAACAGAAGAAGGTTTTGCAGAATACTTCTGTGTAGTTTTTATTTGAAGATATTCCTTTTTCCACTATAGGCCCCTTAGTGCTCCGGATGTCAGCTTCCAGTTTCTACAGAAAGTATGTTTCAAAGCTCTTCCATCAACAGTAAGTTTCAACTCTTCTAGGTGAATGCACAGAACAGAAAGAAGTTTGGCAGAATGCTTCTGTGTAGTTTTTATTTGAAGATGTACCTTTTTTCCACTATAGGTCCGTTATTGCTCCAAATGTCCGCTTATAGTTTCTACAGAAAGTGTGTTTCAAAACTCCTCAATCAAAAGTCAGGTTCAACTCTGCTAGTGGAATGCACAGAACAGAAAGAAGTTTGGCAGAATGCTTCTGCGTAGTTTTTATTTGAAGATATTCCTTTTTCCACTATAGGCCCCTTAGCGCTGCAAATGTCCGCTTGCAGTTTCTACAGAAAGAGAGTTTCAGAACTTCTCAATCAAAAGTTACGTTCAACTCTGTTAGTTGAATGCACACAACACAAAGAAGTTTGGCAGAATGCTTCTGTGTAGTTTTTATTTGAAGATATTCCTTTTTCCACTATAGGCCCTTTAGCGATCTGAATGTCCGCTTCCAGTTTCTACAGAAAGTGTGTTTCAAACTCCTCAATCAAAAGTACATTTCAACTCTGCTAGATGAATGCACACAACAGAAAGAAGTTTGGCAGAATACTTCTGTGTAGTTTTTATTTCAAGATATTACTTTTTCAACTATAGGTGCCTTATTGCTCCGAATGTCTGCTTCCAGTTTCTACAGAAAGTGTGTTTCAAAACTCCTCAATCCAAAGTAAGTTTCAACTCTGCTAGCTGAATGCACAGAACAGAAAGAAGTTTGGCAGAATGCTTCTGTGTAGGTTTTATTTGAAGATATTCCTTTTTCCACTATAGGCTTCTTAGCGCTACGAATGTCCACTTCCAGTTTCTACAGAAAGTGTGTTTCAGACTCCTCAATCAAAACTATGGTTCAACTCTGCTAGTTGAATGCACAGAACAGAAAGAAGTTTGGCAGAATGCTTCTTTGTAGTTTTATTTGAAGATATTCCTTTTTCCCCTGTAGGCCCCGTAGCACTCCGAATGTCCGCTTGCATTTTCTACAGAAATAGAGTTTCAGAACTACTCCATCAAAAGTAATGTTCAACTCTGCTAGTTGAATGCACAGAATAGAAAGAAGTTTGGAAGAATGCTTCTGTGCAGTTTTTATTTCAAGATATTCATTTTCCACTATGGGCGCCTTAGTGCTGAGAATGTCCGCTTGCAGTTTCTACAGCAAGGGAGTTTCAGAACTTCTCAATCAAAAGTAACGTTCAACTCTGTTAGTTGAATGCACAGAACAGAAAGAGGTTTTGCAGAATACTTCTGTGTAGTTTCTATTTGAAGATATTCCTTTTCCCACTATAGGTCCCTTAGGTCTCCGAATGTCCGTTTCCAGTTTCTACAGAAAGTGTGTCTCAAAGCTCCTCAATCAAAAGTAAGGTTCAACTCTTCTAGATGAATGCACATAAGAGAAAGAAGTTTCACAGAATGCTTCTGTGTAGTTTTTATTTGAAGATATACATTTTTCCTCTATAGGTCCCTTACTGCTCCAAATGTCCGCTTCCACTTTCTACAGAAAGTGTGTTTCAAAGCTCCTCAATCAAAAGTAAAGTTCAACTCTGCTAGTTGAATGCACAGAGCAGAAAGTAATTTGGCAGAATGCTTCTGTATAGTTTTTATTTGAAGATATTACTTTGTCCACTATAGGCCCCTTAGTGCTCCGAATGTCCACTTGCATTTTCTATAGAAAGAGAGTTACAGAACTTCTCAATAAAAAGTAACGTTCAACTCCGTCAGATGAATGCACAGAACAGAAGGAGGTTTTGCAGAATACTTCTGTGTAGTTTTTATTTGAAGATATTTCTTTTTCCACTATAGGCCCCTTAGTGCTCCGGATGTCAGCTTCCAGTTTCTACAGAAAGTATGTTTCAAAGCTCTTCCATCAACAGGAAGTTTCAACTCCTCTAGGTGAATGCACAGAACAGAAAGAAGTTTGGCAGAATGCTTCTGTGTAGTTTTTATTTGAAGATGTACCTTTTTTCCACTATAGGTCCGTTATTGCTCCAAATGTCCGCTTATAGTTTCTACAGAAAGTGTGTTTCAAAACTCCTCAATCAAAACTCAGGTTCAACTCTGCTAGTGGAATGCACAGAACAGAAAGAAGTTTGGCAGAATGCTTCTGTGTAGTTTTTATTTGAAGATATTCCTTTTTCCACTATAGGCCCTTTAGCGATCTGAATGTCCGCTTCCAGTTTCTACAGAAAGTGTGTTTCAAACTCCTGAATCAAAAGTACATTTCAACTCTGCTAGATGAATGCACACAACAGAAAGAAGTTTGGCAGAATACTTCTGTGTAGTTTTTATTTCAAGATATTCCTTTTTCAACTATAGGTCCCTTATTGCTCCGAATGTCTGCTTCCAGTTTCTACAGAAAGTGTGTTTCAAAACTCCTCAATCAAAAGTAAGTTTCAACTCTGCTAGCTGAATGCACAGAACAGAAAGAAGTTTGGCAGAATGCTTCTGTGTAGGTTTTATTTGAAGATATTCCTTTTTCCACTATAGGCTTCTTAGCGCTACGAATGTCCACTTCCAGTTTCTACAGAAAGTGTGTTTCAGACTCCTCAATCAAAACTATGGTTCAACGCTGCTAGTTGAATGCACAGAACAGAAAGAAGTTTGGCAGAATGCTTCTTTGTAGTTTTATTTGAAGATATTCCTTTTTCCACTGTAGGCCCCGTAGCACTCCGAATGTCCGCTTGCGTTTTCTACAGAAATGGAGTTTCAGAAATACTCCATCAAAAGTAATGTTCAACTCTGCTAGTTGAATGCACAGAATAGAAAGAAGTTTGGAAGAATGCTTCCGTGCAGTTTTTATTTCAAGATATTCATTTTCCACTATGGGCGCCTTAGTGCTGAGAATGTCCGCTTGCAGTTTCTACAGAAAGGGAGTTTCAGAACTTCTCAATCAAAAGTAACGTTCAACTCTGTTAGTTGAATGCACAGAACAGAAAGAGGTTGTGCAGAATACTTCTGTGTAGTTTCTATTTGAAGATATTCCTTTTTCCACTATAGGTCCCTTAGGTCTCCGAATGTCCGTTTCCAGTTTCCACAGAAAGTGTGTCTCAAAGCTCCTCAATCAAAAGTAAGGTTCAACTCTTCTAGATGAATGCACATAAGAGAAAGAAGTTTCACAGAATGCTTCTGTGTAGTTTTTATTTGAAGATATACATTTTTCCTCTATAGGTCCCTTACTGCTCCAAATGTCCGCTTCCACTTTCTACAGAAAGTGTGTTTCAAAGCTCCTCAATCAAAAGTAAAGTTCAACTCTGCTAGTTGAATGCACAGAGCAGAAAGTAATTTGGCAGAATGCTTCTGTATAGTTTTTATTTGAAGATATTACTTTGTCCACTATAGGCCCCTTAGCGCTCCGAATGTCCACTTGCATTTTCTATAGAAAGAGAGTTACAGAACTTCTCAATCAAAAGTAACGTTCAACTCTGTCAGATGAATGCACAGAACAGAAGGAGGTTTTGCAGAATACTTCTGTCTAGTTTTTATTTGAAGATATTCCTTTTTCCACTATAGGCCCCTTAGTGCTCCGGATGTCAGCTTCCAGTTTCTACAGAAAGTATGTTTCAAAGCTCTTCCATCAACAGTAAGTTTCAACTCTTCTAGATGAATGCACAGAACAGAAAGAAGTTTGGCAGAATGCTTCTGTGTAGTTTTTATTTGAAGATGTACCTTTTTTCCACAATAGGTCCGTTATTGCTCCAAATGTCCACTTATAGTTTCTACAGAAAGTGTGTTTCAAAACTCCTCAATCAAAAGTCAGGTTCAACTCTGCTAGTGGAATGCACAGAACAGAAAGTAGTTTGGCAGAATGCTTCTGCGTAGTTTTTATTTGAAGATATTCCTTTTTCCACTATAGGCCCCTTAGCGCTGCAAATGTCCGCTTGCAGTATCTACAGAAAGAGAGTTTCAGAACTTCTCAATCAAAAGTTACGTTCAACTCTGTTAGTTGAATGCACACAACACAAAGAAGTTTGGCAGAATGCTTCTGTGTAGTTTTTATTTGAAGATATTCCTTTTTCCACTATAGGCCCTTTAGCGATCTGAATGTCCGCTTCCAGTTTCTACAGAAAGTGTGTTTCAAACTCCTCAATCAAAAGTACATGTCAACTCTGCTAGATGAATGCACACAACAGAAAGATGTTTGGCAGAATACTTCTGTGTAGTTTTTATTTCAAGATATTCCTTTTTCAACTATAGGTCCCTTATTGCTCCGAATGTCTGCTTCCAGTTTCTACAGAAAGTGTGTTTCAAAACTCCTCAATCAAAAGTAAGTTTCAACTCTGCTAGCTGAATGCACAGAACAGAAAGAAGTTTGGCAGAATGCTTCTGTGTAGGTTTTATTTGAAGATATTCCTTTTTCCACTATAGGCTTCTTAGCGCTACGAATGTCCACTTCCAGTTTCTACAGAAAGTGTGTTTCAGACTCCTCAATCAAAACTATGGTTCAACTCTGCTAGTTGAATGCACAGAACAGAAAGAAGTTTGGCAGAATGCTTCTTTGTAGTTTTATTTGAAGATATTCCTTTTTCCCCTGTAGGCCCCGTAGCACTCCGAATGTCCGCTTGCATTTTCTACAGAAATAGAGTTTCAGAACTACTCCATCAAAAGTAATGTTCAACTCTGCTAGTTGAATGCACAGAATAGAAAGAAGTTTGGAAGAATGCTTCTGTGCAGTTTTTATTTCAAGATATTCATTTTCCACTATGGGCGCCTTAGTGCTGAGAATGTCCGCTTGCAGTTTCTACAGCAAGGGAGTTTCAGAACTTCTCAATCAAAAGTAACGTTCAACTCTGTTAGTTGAATGCACAGAACAGAAAGAGGTATTGCAGAATACTTCTGTGTAGTTTCTATTTGAAGATATTCCTTTTTCCACTATAGGTCCCTTAGGTCTCCGAATGTCCGTTTCCAGTTTCTACAGAAAGTGTGTCTCAAAGCTCCTCAATCAAAAGTAAGGTTCAACTCTTCTAGATGAATGCACATAAGAGAAAGAAGTTTCACAGAATGCTTCTGTGTAGTTTTTATTTGAAGATATACATTTTTCCTCTATAGGTCCCTTACTGCTCCAAATGTCCGCTTCCACTTTCTACAGAAAGTGTGTTTCAAAGCTCCTCAATCAAAAGTAAGGTTGAACTCTGCTAGTTGAATGCACAGAGCAGAAAGTAATTTGGCAGAATGCTTCTGTATAGTTTTTATTTGAAGATATTACTTTGTCTACTATAGGCCCCTTAGCGCTCCGAATGTCCACTTGCATTTTCTATAGAAAGAGAGTTACAGAACTTCTCAATCAAAAGTAACGTTCAACTCTGTCAGATGAATGCACAGAACAGAAGAAGGTTTTGCAGAATACTTCTGTGTAGTTTTTATTTGAAGATATTCCTTTTTCCACTATAGGCCCCTTAGTGCTCCGGTTGTCAGCTTCCAGTTTCTACAGAAAGTATGTTTCAAAGCTCTTCCATCAACAGTAAGTTTCAACTCTTCTAGGTGAATGCACAGAACAGAAAGAAGTTTGGCAGAATGCTTCTGTGTAGTTTTTATTTGAAGATGTACCTTTTTTCCACTATAGGTCCGTTATTGCTCCAAATGTCCGCTTATAGTTTCTACAGAAAGTGTGTTTCAAAACTCCTCAATCAAAAGTCAGGTTCAACTCTGCTAGTGGAATGCACAGAACAGAAAGAAGTTTGGCAGAATGCTTCTGCGTAGTTTTTATTTGAAGATATTCCTTTTTCCACTATAGGCCCCTTAGCGCTGCAAATGTCCGCTTGCAGTTTCTACAGAAAGAGAGTTTCAGAACTTCTCAATCAAAAGTTACGTTCAACTCTGTTAGTTGAATGCACACAACACAAAGAAGTTTGGCAGAATGCTTCTGTGTAGTTTTTATTTGAAGATATTCCTTTTTCCACTATAGGCCCTTTAGCGATCTGAATGTCCGCTTCCAGTTTCTACAGAAAGTGTGTTTCAAACTCCTCAATCAAAAGTACATTTCAACTCTGCTAGATGAATGCACACAACAGAAAGAAGTTTGGCAGAATACTTCTGTGTAGTTTTTATTTCAAGATATTACTTTTTCAACTATAGGTGCCTTATTGCTCCGAATGTCTGCTTCCAGTTTCTACAGAAAGTGTGTTTCAAAACTCCTCAATCCAAAGTAAGTTTCAACTCTGCTAGCTGAATGCACAGAACAGAAAGAAGTTTGGCAGAATGCTTCTGTGTAGGTTTTATTTGAAGATATTCCTTTTTCCACTATAGGCTTCTTAGCGCTACGAATGTCCACTTCCAGTTTCTACAGAAAGTGTGTTTCAGACTCCTCAATCAAAACTATGGTTCAACTCTGCTAGTTGAATGCACAGAACAGAAAGAAGTTTGGCAGAATGCTTCTTTGTAGTTTTATTTGAAGATATTCCTTTTTCCCCTGTAGGCCCCGTAGCACTCCGAATGTCCGCTTGCATTTTCTACAGAAATAGAGTTTCAGAACTACTCCATCAAAAGTAATGTTCAACTCTGCTAGTTGAATGCACAGAATAGAAAGAAGTTTGGAAGAATGCTTCTGTGCAGTTTTTATTTCAAGATATTCATTTTCCACTATGGGCGCCTTAGTGCTGAGAATGTCCGCTTGCAGTTTCTACAGCAAGGGAGTTTCAGAACTTCTCAATCAAAAGTAACGTTCAACTCTGTTAGTTGAATGCACAGAACAGAAAGAGGTTTTGCAGAATACTTCTGTGTAGTTTCTATTTGAAGATATTCCTTTTCCCACTATAGGTCCCTTAGGTCTCCGAATGTCCGTTTCCAGTTTCTACAGAAAGTGTGTCTCAAAGCTCCTCAATCAAAAGTAAGGTTCAACTCTTCTAGATGAATGCACATAAGAGAAAGAAGTTTCACAGAATGCTTCTGTGTAGTTTTTATTTGAAGATATACATTTTTCCTCTATAGGTCCCTTACTGCTCCAAATGTCCGCTTCCACTTTCTACAGAAAGTGTGTTTCAAAGCTCCTCAATCAAAAGTAAAGTTCAACTCTGCTAGTTGAATGCACAGAGCAGAAAGTAATTTGGCAGAATGCTTCTGTATAGTTTTTATTTGAAGATATTACTTTGTCCACTATAGGCCCCTTAGCGCTCCGAATGTCCACTTGCATTTTCTATAGAAAGAGAGTTACAGAACTTCTCAATCAAAAGTAACGTTCAACTCCGTCAGATGAATGCACAGAACAGAAGGAGGTTTTGCAGAATACTTCTGTGTAGTTTTTATTTGAAGATATTCCTTTTTCCACTATAGGCCCCTTAGTGCTCCGGATGTCAGCTTCCAGTTTCTACAGAAAGTATGTTTCAAAGCTCTTCCATCAACAGGAAGTTTCAACTCCTCTAGGTGAATGCACAGAACAGAAAGAAGTTTGGCAGAATGCTTCTGTGTAGTTTTTATTTGAAGATGTACCTTTTTTCCACTATAGGTCCGTTATTGCTCCAAATGTCCGCTTATAGTTTCTACAGAAAGTGTGTTTCAAAACTCCTCAATCAAAACTCAGGTTCAACTCTGCTAGTGGAATGCACAGAACAGAAAGAAGTTTGGCAGAATGCTTCTGCGTAGTTTTTATTTGAAGATATTCCTTTTTCCACTATAGGCCCCTTAGCGCTGCAAATGTCCGCTTGCAGTTTCTACAGAAAGAGAGTTTCAGAACTTCTCAATCAAAAGTTACGTTCAACTCTGTTAGTTGAATGCACACAACACAAAGAAGTTTGGCACAATGCTTCTGTGTAGTTTTTATTTGAAGATATTCCTTTTTCCACTATAGGCCCTTTAGCGATCTGAATGTCTGCTTCCAGTTTCTACAGAAAGTGTGTTTCAAACTCCTGAATCAAAAGTACATTTCAACTCTGCTAGATGAATGCACACAACAGAAAGAAGTTTGGCAGAATACTTCTGTGTAGTCTTTATTTCAAGATATTCCTTTTTCAACTATAGGTCCCTTATTGCTCCGAATGTCTGCTTCCAGTTTCTACAGAAAGTGTGTTTCCAAACTCCTCAATCAAAAGTAAGTTTCAACTCTGCTAGCTGAATGCACAGAACAGAAAGAAGTTTGGCAGAATGCTTCTGTGTAGGTTTTATTTGAAGATATTCCTTTTTCCACTATAGGCTTCTTAGCGCTACGAATGTCCACTTCCAGTTTCTACAGAAAGTGTGTTTCAGACTCCTCAATCAAAACTATGGTTCAACGCTGCTAGTTGAATGCACAGAACAGAAAGAAGTTTGGCAGAATGCTTCTTTGTAGTTTTATTTGAAGATATTCCTTTTTCCACTGTAGGCCCCGTAGCACTCCGAATGTCCGCTTGCGTTTTCTACAGAAATGGAGTTTCAGAACTACTCCATCAAAAGTAATGTTCAACTCTGCTAGTTGAATGCACAGAATAGAAAGAAGTTTGGAAGAATGCTTCCGTGCAGTTTTTATTTCAAGATATTCATTTTCCACTATGGGCGCCTTAGTGCTGAGAATGTCCGCTTGCAGTTTCTACAGAAAGGGAGTTTCAGAACTTCTCAATCAAAAGTAACGTTCAACTCTGTTAGTTGAATGCACAGAACAGAAAGAGGTTGTGCAGAATACTTCTGTGTAGTTTCTATTTGAAGATATTCCTTTTTCCACTATAGGTCCCTTAGGTCTCCGAATGTCCGTTTCCAGTTTCCACAGAAAGTGTGTCTCAAAGCTCCTCAATCAAAAGTAAGGTTCAACTCTTCTAGATGAATGCACATAAGAGAAAGAAGTTTCACAGAATGCTTCTGTGTAGTTTTTATTTGAAGATATACATTTTACCTCTATAGGTCCCTTACTGCTCCAAATGTCCGCTTCCACTTTCTACAGAAAGTGTGTTTCAAAGCTCCTCAATCAAAAGTAAAGTTCAACTCTGCTAGTTGAATGCACAGAGCAGAAAGTAATTTGGCAGAATGCTTCTGTATAGTTTTTATTTGAAGATATTACTTTTTCCACTATAGGCCCCTTAGCGCTCCGAATGTCCACTTGCATTTTCTATAGAAAGAGAGTTACAGAACTTCTCAATCAAAAGTAACGTTCAACTCTGTCAGATGAATGCACAGAACAGAAGGAGGTTTTGCAGAATACTTCTGTCTAGTTTTTATTTGAAGATATTCCTTTTTCCACTATAGGCCCCTTAGTGCTCCGGATGTCAGCTTCCAGTTTCTACAGAAAGTATGTTTCAAAGCTCTTCCATCAACAGTAAGTTTCAACTCTTCTAGATGAATGCACAGAACAGAAAGAAGTTTGGCAGAATGCTTCTGTGTAGTTTTTATTTGAAGATGTACCTTTTTTCCACAATAGGTCCGTTATTGCTCCAAATGTCCACTTATAGTTTCTACAGAAAGTGTGTTTCAAAACTCCTCAATCAAAAGTCAGGTTCAACTCTGCTAGTGGAATGCACAGAACAGAAAGTAGTTTGGCAGAATGCTTCTGCGTAGTTTTTATTTGAAGATATTCCTTTTTCCACTATAGGCCCCTTAGCGCTGCAAATGTCTGCTTGCAGTATCTACAGAAAGAGAGTTTCAGAACTTCTCAATCAAAAGTTACGTTCAACTCTGTTAGTTGAATGCACACAACACAAAGAAGTTTGGCAGAATGCTTCTGTGTAGTTTTTATTTGAAGATATTCCTTTTTCCACTATAGGCCCTTTAGCGATCTGTATGTCCGCTTCCAGTTTCTACAGAAAGTGTGTTTCAAACTCCTCAATCAAAAGTACATTTCAACTCTGCTAGATGAATGCACACAACAGAAAGAAGTTTGGCAGAATACTTCTGTTTAGTTTTTATTTCAAGATATTCCTTTTTCAACTATAGGTCCCTTATTGCTCCGAATGTCTGCTTCCAGTTTCTACAGAAAGTGTGTTTCCAAACTCCTCAATCAAAAGTAAGTTTCAACTCTGCTAGCTGAAAGCACAGAACAGAAAGAAGTTTGGCAGAATGCTTCTGTGTAGGTTTTATTTGAAGATATTCCTTTTTCCACTATAGGCTTCTTAGCGCTACGAATGTCCACTTCCAGTTTCTACAGAAAGTGTGTTTCAGACTCCTCAATCAAAACTATGGTTCAACTCTGCTAGTTGAATGCACAGAACAGAAAGAAGTTTGGCAGAATGCTTCTTTGTAGTTTTATTTGAAGATATTCCTTTTTCCACTGTAGGCCCCGTAGCACTCCGAATGTCCGCTTGCATTTTCTACAGAAATAGAGTTTCAGAACTACTCCATCAAAAGTAATGTTCAACTCTGCTAGTTGAATGCACAGAATAGAAAGAAGTTTGGAAGAATGCTTCTGTGCAGTTTTTATTTCAAGATATTCATTTTCCACTATGGGCGCCTTAGTGCTGAGAATGTCCGCTTGCAGTTTCTACAGCAAGGGAGTTTCAGAACTTCTCAATCAAAAGTAACGTTCAACTCTGTTAGTTGAATGCACAGAACAGAAAGAGGTATTGCAGAATACTTCTGTGTAGTTTCTATTTGAAGATATTCCTTTTTCCACTATAGGTCCCTTAGGTCTCCGAATGTCCGTTTCCAGTTTCTACAGAAAGTGTGTCTCAAATCAAAAGTAAGGTTCAACTCTTCTAGATGAATGCACATAAGAGAAAGAAGTTTCACAGAATGCTTCTGTGTAGTTTTTATTTGAAGATATACATTTTTCCTCTATAGGTCCCTTACTGCTCCAAATGTCCGCTTCCACTTTCTACAGAAAGTGTGTTTCAAAGCTCCTCAATCAAAAGTAAAGTTGAACTCTGCTAGTTGAATGCACAGAGCAGAAAGTAATTTGGCAGAATGCTTCTGTATAGTTTTTATTTGAAGATATTACTTTGTCTACTATAGGCCCCTTAGCGCTCCGAATGTCCACTTGCATTTTCTATAGAAAGAGAGTTACAGAACTTCTCAATCAAAAGTAACGTTCAACTCTGTCAGATGAATGCACAGAACAGAAGAAGGTTTTGCAGAATACTTCTGTGTAGTTTTTATTTGAAGATATTCCTTTTTCCACTATAGGCCCCTTAGTGCTCCGGATGTCAGCTTCCAGTTTCTACAGAAAGTATGTTTCAAAGCTCTTCCATCAACAGTAAGTTTCAACTCTTCTAGGTGAATGCACAGAACAGAAAGAAGTTTGGCAGAATGCTTCTGTGTAGTTTTTATTTGAAGATGTACCTTTTTTCCACTATAGGTCCGTTATTGCTCCAAATGTCCGCTTATAGTTTCTACAGAAAGTGTGTTTCAAAACTCCTCAATCAAAAGTCAGGTTCAACTCTGCTAGTGGAATGCACAGAACAGAAAGAAGTTTGGCAGAATGCTTCTGCGTAGTTTTTATTTGAAGATATTCCTTTTTCCACTATAGGCCCCTTAGCGCTGCAAATGTCCGCTTGCAGTTTTTACAGAAAGAGAGTTTCAGAACTTCTCAATCAAAAGTTACGTTCAACTCTGTTAGTTGAATGCACACAACACAAAGAAGTTTGGCAGAATGCTTCTGTGTAGTTTTTATTTGAAGATATTCCTTTTTCCACTATAGGCCCTTTAGCGATCTGAATGTCCGCTTCCAGTTTCTACAGAAAGTGTGTTTCAAACTCCTCAATCAAAAGTACATTTCAACTCTGCTAGATGAATGCACACAACAGAAAGAAGTTTGGCAGAATACTTCTGTGTAGTTTTTATTTCAAGATATTACTTTTTCAACTATAGGTGCCTTATTGCTCCGAATGTCTGCTTCCAGTTTCTACAGAAAGTGTGTTTCAAAACTCCTCAATCAAAAGTAAGTTTCAACTCTGCTAGCTGAATGCACAGAACAGAAAGAAGTTTGGCAGAATGCTTCTGTGTAGGTTTTATTTGAAGATATTCCTTTTTCCACTATAGGCTTCTTAGCGCTACGAATGTCCACTTCCAGTTTCTACAGAAAGTGTGTTTCAGACTCCTCAATCAAAACTATGGTTCAACTCTGCTAGTTGAATGCACAGAACAGAAAGAAGTTTGGCAGAATGCTTCTTTGTAGTTTTATTTGAAGATATTCCTTTTTCCCCTGTAGGCCCCGTAGCACTCCGAATGTCCGCTTGCATTTTCTACAGAAATAGAGTTTCAGAACTACTCCATCAAAAGTAATGTTCAACTCTGCTAGTTGAATGCACAGAATAGAAAGAAGTTTGGAAGAATGCTTCTGTGCAGTTTTTATTTCAAGATATTCATTTTCCACTATGGGCGCCTTAGTGCTGAGAATGTCCGCTTGCAGGTTCTACAGCAAGGGAGTTTCAGAACTTCTCAATCAAAAGTAACGTTCAACTCTGTTAGTTGAATGCACAGAACAGAAAGAGGTTTTGCAGAATACTTCTGTGTAGTTTCTATTTGAAGATATTCCTTTTCCCACTATAGGTCCCTTAGGTCTCCGAATGTCCGTTTCCAGTTTCTACAGAAAGTGTGTCTCAAAGCTCCTCAATCAAAAGTAAGGTTCAACTCTTCTAGATGAATGCACATAAGAGAAAGAAGTTTCACAGAATGCTTCTGTGTAGTTTTTATTTGAAGATATACATTTTTCCTCTATAGGTCCCTTACTGCTCCAAATGTCCGCTTCCACTTTCTACAGAAAGTGTGTTTCAAAGCTCCTCAATCAAAAGTAAAGTTCAACTCTGCTAGTTGAATGCACAGAGCAGAAAGTAATTTGGCAGAATGCTTCTGTATAGTTTTTATTTGAAGATATTACTTTGTCCACTATAGGCCCCTTAGCGCTCCGAATGTCCACTAGCATTTTCTATAGAAAGAGAGTTACAGAACTTCTCAATCAAAAGTAACGTTCAACTCCGTCAGATGAATGCACAGAACAGAAGGAGGTTTTGCAGAATACTTCTGTGTAGTTTTTATTTGAAGATATTCCTTTTTCCACTATAGGCCCCTTAGTGCTCCGGATGTCAGCTTCCAGTTTCTACAGAAAGTATGTTTCAAAGCTCTTCCATCAACAGTAAGTTTCAACTCTTCTAGGTGAATGCACAGAACAGAAAGAAGTTTGGCAGAATGCTTCTGTGTAGTTTTTATTTGAAGATGTACCTTTTTTCCACTATAGGTCCGTTATTGCTCCAAATGTCCGCTTATAGTTTCTACAGAAAGTGTGTTTCAAAACTCCTCAATCAAAAGTCAGGTTCAACTCTGCTAGTGGAATGCACAGAACAGAAAGAAGTTTGGCAGAATGCTTCTGCGTAGTTTTTATTTGAAGATATTCCTTTTTCCACTATAGGCCCCTTAGCGCTGCAAATGTCCGCTTGCAGTTTCTACAGAAAGAGAGTTTCAGGACTTCTCAATCAAAAGTTACGTTCAACTCTGTTAGTTGAATGCACACAACACAAAGAAGTTTGGCAGAATGCTTCTGTGTAGTTTTTATTTGAAGATATTCCTTTTTCCACTATAGGCCCTTTAGCGATCTGAATGTCCGCTTCCAGTTTCTACAGAAAGTGTGTTTCAAACTCCTCAATCAAAAGTACATTTCAACTCTGCTAGATGAATGCACACAACAGAAAGAAGTTTGGCAGAATACTTCTGTGTAGTTTTTATTTCAAGATATTCCTTTTTCAACTATAGGTCCCTTATTGCTCCGAATGTCTGCTTCCAGTTTCTACAGAAAGTGTGTTTCAAAACTCCTCAATCAAAAGTAAGTTTCAACTCTGCTAGCTGAATGCACAGAACAGAAAGAAGTTTGGCAGAATGCTTCTGTGTAGGTTTTATTTGAAGATATTCCTTTTTCCACTATAGGCTTCTTAGCGCTACGAATGTCCACTTCCAGTTTCTACAGAAAGTGTGTTTCAGACTCCTCAATCAAAACTATGGTTCAACTCTGCTAGTTGAATGCACAGAACAGAAAGAAGTTTGGCAGAATGCTTCTTTGTAGTTTTATTTGAAGATATTCCTTTTTCCACTGTAGGCCCCGTAGCACTCCGAATGTCCGCTTGCATTTTCTACAGAAATAGAGTTTCAGAACTACTCCATCAAAAGTAATGTTCAACTCTGCTAGTTGAATGCACAGAATAGAAAGAAGTTTGGAAGAATGCTTCTGTGCAGTTTTTATTTCAAGATATTCATTTTCCACTATGGGCGCCTTAGTGCTGAGAATGTCCGATTGCAGTTTCTACAGCAAGGGAGTTTCAGAACTTCTCAATCAAAAGTAACGTTCAACTCTGTTAGTTGAATGCACAGAACAGAAAGAGGTATTGCAGAATACTTCTGTGTAGTTTTTATTTGAAGATATTCCTTTTTCCACTATAGGCCCCTTAGTGCTCCGGATGTCAGCTTCCAGTTTCTACAGAAAGTATGTTTCAAAGCTCTTCCATCAACAGTAAGTTTCAACTCTTCTAGGTGAATGCACAGAACAGAAAGAGGTTGTGCAGAATACTTCTGTGTAGTTTCTATTTGAAGATATTCCTTTTTCCACTATAGGTCCCTTAGGTCTCCGAATGTCCGTTTCCAGTTTCCACAGAAAGTGTGTCTCAAAGCTCCTCAATCAAAAGTAAGGTTCAACTCTTCTAGATGAATGCACATAAGAGAAAGAAGTTTCACAGAATGCTTCTGTGTAGTTTTTATTTGAAGATATACATTTTTCCTCTATAGGTCCCTTACTGCTCCAAATGTCCGCTTCCACTTTCTACAGAAAGTGTGTTTCAAAGCTCCTCAATCAAAAGTAAAGTTCAACTCTGCTAGTTGAATGCACAGAGCAGAAAGTAATTTGGCAGAATGCTTCTGTATAGTTTTTATTTGAAGATATTACTTTTTCCACTATAGGCCCCTTAGCGCTCCGAATGTCCACTTGCATTTTCTATAGAAAGAGAGTTACAGAACTTCTCAATCAAAAGTAACGTTCAACTCTGTCAGATGAATGCACAGAACAGAAGGAGGTTTTGCAGAATACTTCTGTCTAGTTTTTATTTGAAGATATTCCTTTTTCCACTATAGGCCCCTTAGTGCTCCGGATGTCAGCTTCCAGTTTCTACAGAAAGTATGTTTCAAAGCTCTTCCATCAACAGTAAGTTTCAACTCTTCTAGATGAATGCACAGAACAGAAAGAAGTTTGGCAGAATGCTTCTGTGTAGTTTTAATTTGAAGATGTACCTTTTTTCCACAATAGGTCCGTTATTGCTCCAAATGTCCACTTATAGTTTCTACAGAAAGTGTGTTTCAAAACTCCTCAATCAAAAGTCAGGTTCAACTCTGCTAGTGGAATGCACAGAACAGAAAGTAGTTTGGCAGAATGCTTCTGCGTAGTTTTTATTTGAAGATATTCCTTTTTCCACTATAGGCCCCTTAGCGCTGCAAATGTCCGCTTGCAGTATCTACAGAAAGAGAGTTTCAGAACTTCTCAATCAAAAGTTACGTTCAACTCTGTTAGTTGAATGCACACAACACAAAGAAGTTTGGCAGAATGCTTCTGTGTAGTTTTTATTTGAAGATATTCCTTTTTCCACTATAGGCCCTTTAGCGATCTGAATGTCCGCTTCCAGTTTCTACAGAAAGTGTGTTTCAAACTCCTCAATCAAAAGTACATTTCAACTCTGCTAGATGAATGCACACAACAGAAAGAAGTTTGGCAGAATACTTCTGTGTAGTTTTTATTTCAAGATATTCCTTTTTCAACTATAGGTCCCTTATTGCTCCGAATGTCTGCTTCCAGTTTCTACAGAAAGTGTGTTTCAAAACTCCTCAATCAAAAGTAAGTTTCAACTCTGCTAGCTGAATGCACAGAACAGAAAGAAGTTTGGCAGAATGCTTCTGTGTAGGTTTTATTTGAAGATATTCCTTTTTCCACTATAGGCTTCTTAGCGCTACGAATGTCCACTTCCAGTTTCTACAGAAAGTGTGTTTCAGACTCCTCAATCAAAACTATGGTTCAACTCTGCTAGTTGAATGCACAGAACAGAAAGAAGTTTGGCAGAATGCTTCTTTGTAGTTTTATTTGAAGATATTCCTTTTTCCACTGTAGGCCCCGTAGCACTCCGAATGTCCGCTTGCATTTTCTACAGAAATAGAGTTTCAGAACTACTCCATCAAAAGTAATGTTCAACTCTGCTAGTTGAATGCACAGAATAGAAAGAAGTTTGGAAGAATGCTTCTGTGCAGTTTTTATTTCAAGATATTCATTTTCCACTATGGGCGCCTTAGTGCTGAGAATGTCCGCTTGCAGTTTCTACAGCAAGGGAGTTTCAGAACTTCTCAATCAAAAGTAACGTTCAACTCTGTTAGTTGAATGCACAGAACAGAAAGAGGTATTGCAGAATACTTCTGTGTAGTTTCTATTTGAAGATATTCCTTTTTCCACTATAGGTCCCTTAGGTCTCCGAATGTCCGTTTCCAGTTTCTACAGAAAGTGTGTCTCAAATCAAAAGTAAGGTTCAACTCTTCTAGATGAATGCACATAAGAGAAAGAAGTTTCACAGAATGCTTCTGTGTAGTTTTTATTTGAAGATATACATTTTTCCTCTATAGGTCCCTTACTGCTCCAAATGTCCGCTTCCACTTTCTACAGAAAGTGTGTTTCAAAGCTCCTCAATCAAAAGTAAAGTTCAACTCTGCTAGTTGAATGCACAGAGCAGAAAGTAATTTGGCAGAATGCTTCTGTATAGTTTTTATTTGAAGATATTACTTTGTCCACTATAGGCCCCTTAGCGCTCCGAATGTCCACTTGCATTTTCTATAGAAAGAGAGTTACAGAACTTCTCAATCAAAAGTAACGTTCAACTCCGTCAGATGAATGCACAGAACAGAAGGAGGTTTTGCAGAATACTTCTGTGTAGTTTTTATTTGAAGATATTCCTTTTTCCACTATAGGCCCCTTAGTGCTCCGGATGTCAGCTTCCAGTTTCTACAGAAAGTATGTTTCAAAGCTCTTCCATCAACAGGAAGTTTCAACTCTTCTAGGTGAATGCACAGAACAGAAAGAAGTTTGGCAGAATGCTTCTGTGTAGTTTTTATTTGAAGATGTACCTTTTTTCCACTATAGGTCCGTTATTGCTCCAAATGTCCGCTTATAGTTTCTACAGAAAGTGTGTTTCAAAACTCCTCAATCAAAAGTCAGGTTCAACTCTGCTAGTGGAATGCACAGAACAGAAAGAAGTTTGGCAGAATGCTTCTGCGTAGTTTTTATTTGAAGATATTCCTTTTTCCACTATAGGCCCCTTAGCGCTGCAAATGTCCGCTTGCAGTTTCTACAGAAAGAGAGTTTCAGAACTTCTCAATCAAAAGTTACGTTCAACTCTGTTAGTTGAATGCACACAACACAAAGAAGTTTGGCAGAATGCTTCTGTGTAGTTTTTATTTGAAGATATTCCTTTTTCCACTATAGGCCCTTTAGCGATCTGAATGTCCGCTTCCAGTTTCTACAGAAAGTGTGTTTCAAACTCCTCAATCAAAAGTACATTTCAACTCTGCTAGATGAATGCACACAACAGAAAGAAGTTTGGCAGAATACTTCTGTGTAGTTTTTATTTCAAGATATTACTTTTTCAACTATAGGTGCCTTATTGCTCCGAATGTCTGCTTCCAGTTTCTACAGAAAGTGTGTTTCAAAACTCCTCAATCAAAAGTAAGTTTCAACTCTGCTAGCTGAATGCACAGAACAGAAAGAAGTTTGGCAGAATGCTTCTGTGTAGGTTTTATTTGAAGATATTCCTTTTTCCACTATAGGCTTCTTAGCGCTATGAATGTCCACTTCCAGTTTCTACAGAAAGTGTGTTTCAGACTCCTCAATCAAAACTATGGTTCAACTCTGCTAGTTGAATGCACAGAACAGAAAGAAGTTTGGCAGAATGCTTCTTTGTAGTTTTATTTGAAGATATTCCTTTTTCCCCTGTAGGCCCCGTAGCACTCCGAATGTCCGCTTGCATTTTCTACAGAAATAGAGTTTCAGAACTACTCCATCAAAAGTAATGTTCAACTCTGCTAGTTGAATGCACAGAATAGAAAGAAGTTTGGAAGAATGCTTCTGTGCAGTTTTTATTTCAAGATATTCATTTTCCACTATGGGCGCCTTAGTGCTGAGAATGTCCGCTTGCAGTTTCTACAGCAAGGGAGTTTCAGAACTTCTCAATCAAAAGTAACGTTCAACTCTGTTAGTTGAATGCACAGAACAGAAAGAGGTTTTGCAGAATACTTCTGTGTAGTTTCTATTTGAAGATATTCCTTTTCCCACTATAGGTCCCTTAGGTCTCCGAATGTCCGTTTCCAGTTTCTACAGAAAGTGTGTCTCAAAGCTCCTCAATCAAAAGTAAGGTTCAACTCTTCTAGATGAATGCACATAAGAGAAAGAAGTTTCACAGAATGCTTCTGTGTAGTTTTTATTTGAAGATATACATTTTTCCTCTATAGGTCCCTTACTGCTCCAAATGTCCGCTTCCACTTTCTACAGAAAGTGTGTTTCAAAGCTCCTCAATCAAAAGTAAAGTTCAACTCTGCTAGTTGAATGCACAGAGCAGAAAGTAATTTGGCAGAATGCTTCTGTATAGTTTTTATTTGAAGATATTACTTTGTCCACTATAGGCCCCTTAGCGCTCCGAATGTCCACTTGCATTTTCTATAGAAAGAGAGTTACAGAACTTCTCAATCAAAAGTAACGTTCAACTCCGTCAGATGAATGCACAGAACAGAAGGAGGTTTTGCAGAATACTTCTGTGTAGTTTTTATTTGAAGATATTCCTTTTTCCACTATAGGCCCCTTAGTGCTCCGGATGTCAGCTTCCAGTTTCTACAGAAAGTATGTTTCAAAGCTCTTCCATCAACAGGAAGTTTCAACTCTTCTAGGTGAATGCACAGAACAGAAAGAAGTTTGGCAGAATGCTTCTGTGTAGTTTTTATTTGAAGATGTACCTTTTTTCCACTATAGGTCCGTTATTGCTCCAAATGTCCGCTTATAGTTTCTACAGAAAGTGTGTTTCAAAACTCCTCAATCAAAAGTCAGGTTCAACTCTGCTAGTGGAATGCACAGAACAGAAAGAAGTTTGGCAGAATGCTTCTGCGTAGTTTTTATTTGAAGATATTCCTTTTTCCACTATAGGCCCCTTAGCGCTGCAAATGTCCGCTTGCAGTTTCTACAGAAAGAGAGTTTCAGAACTTCTCAATCAAAAGTTACGTTCAACTCTGTTAGTTGAATGCACACAACACAAAGAAGTTTGGCAGAATGCTTCTGTGTAGTTTTTATTTGAAGATATTCCTTTTTCCACTATAGGCCCTTTAGCGATCTGAATGTCCGCTTCCAGTTTCTACAGAAAGTGTGTTTCAAACTCCTCAATCAAAAGTACATTTCAACTCTGCTAGATGAATGCACACAACAGAAAGAAGTTTGGCAGAATACTTCTGTGTAGTTTTTATTTCAAGATATTACTTTTTCAACTATAGGTGCCTTATTGCTCCGAATGTCTGCTTCCAGTTTCTACAGAAAGTGTGTTTCAAAACTCCTCAATCAAAAGTAAGTTTCAACTCTGCTAGCTGAATGCACAGAACAGAAAGAAGTTTGGCAGAATGCTTCTGTGTAGGTTTTATTTGAAGATATTCCTTTTTCCACTATAGGCTTCTTAGCGCTATGAATGTCCACTTCCAGTTTCTACAGAAAGTGTGTTTCAGACTCCTCAATCAAAACTATGGTTCAACTCTGCTAGTTGAATGCACAGAACAGAAAGAAGTTTGGCAGAATGCTTCTTTGTAGTTTTATTTGAAGATATTCCTTTTTCCCCTGTAGGCCCCGTAGCACTCCGAATGTCCGCTTGCATTTTCTACAGAAATAGAGTTTCAGAACTACTCCATCAAAAGTAATGTTCAACTCTGCTAGTTGAATGCACAGAATAGAAAGAAGTTTGGAAGAATGCTTCTGTGCAGTTTTTATTTCAAGATATTCATTTTCCACTATGGGCGCCTTAGTGCTGAGAATGTCCGCTTGCAGTTTCTACAGCAAGGGAGTTTCAGAACTTCTCAATCAAAAGTAACGTTCAACTCTGTTAGTTGAATGCACAGAACAGAAAGAGGTTTTGCAGAATACTTCTGTGTAGTTTCTATTTGAAGATATTCCTTTTCCCACTATAGGTCCCTTAGGTCTCCGAATGTCCGTTTCCAGTTTCTACAGAAAGTGTGTCTCAAAGCTCCTCAATCAAAAGTAAGGTTCAACTCTTCTAGATGAATGCACATAAGAGAAAGAAGTTTCACAGAATGCTTCTGTGTAGTTTTTATTTGAAGATATACATTTTTCCTCTATAGGTCCCTTACTGCTCCAAATGTCCGCTTCCACTTTCTACAGAAAGTGTGTTTCAAAGCTCCTCAATCAAAAGTAAAGTTCAACTCTGCTAGTTGAATGCACAGAGCAGAAAGTAATTTGGCAGAATGCTTCTGTATAGTTTTTATTTGAAGATATTACTTTGTCCACTATAGGCCCCTTAGCGCTCCGAATGTCCACTTGCATTTTCTATAGAAAGAGAGTTACAGAACTTCTCAATCAAAAGTAACGTTCAACTCCGTCAGATGAATGCACAGAACAGAAGGAGGTTTTGCAGAATACTTCTGTGTAGTTTTTATTTGAAGATATTCCTTTTTCCACTATAGGCCCCTTAGTGCTCCGGATGTCAGCTTCCAGTTTCTACAGAAAGTATGTTTCAAAGCTCTTCCATCAACAGGAAGTTTCAACTCTTCTAGGTGAATGCACAGAACAGAAAGAAGTTTGGCAGAATGCTTCTGTGTAGTTTTTATTTGAAGATGTACCTTTTTTCCACTATAGGTCCGTTATTGCTCCAAATGTCCGCTTATAGTTTCTACAGAAAGTGTGTTTCAAAACTCCTCAATCAAAAGTCAGGTTCAACTCTGCTAGTGGAATGCACAGAACAGAAAGAAGTTTGGCAGAATGCTTCTGCGTAGTTTTTATTTGAAGATATTCCTTTTTCCACTATAGGCCCCTTAGCGCTGCAAATGTCCGCTTGCAGTTTCTACAGAAAGAGAGTTTCAGAACTTCTCAATCAAAAGTTACGTTCAACTCTGTTAGTTGAATGCACACAACACAAAGAAGTTTGGCAGAATGCTTCTGTGTAGTTTTTATTTGAAGATATTCCTTTTTCCACTATAGGCCCTTTAGCGATCTGAATGTCCGCTTCCAGTTTCTACAGAAAGTGTGTTTCAAACTCCTCAATCAAAAGTACATTTCAACTCTGCTAGATGAATGCACACAACAGAAAGAAGTTTGGCAGAATACTTCTGTGTAGTTTTTATTTCAAGATATTACTTTTTCAACTATAGGTGCCTTATTGCTCCGAATGTCTGCTTCCAGTTTCTACAGAAAGTGTGTTTCAAAACTCCTCAATCAAAAGTAAGTTTCAACTCTGCTAGCTGAATGCACAGAACAGAAAGAAGTTTGGCAGAATGCTTCTGTGTAGGTTTTATTTGAAGATATTCCTTTTTCCACTATAGGCTTCTTAGCGCTATGAATGTCCACTTCCAGTTTCTACAGAAAGTGTGTTTCAGACTCCTCAATCAAAACTATGGTTCAACTCTGCTAGTTGAATGCACAGAACAGAAAGAAGTTTGGCAGAATGCTTCTTTGTAGTTTTATTTGAAGATATTCCTTTTTCCCCTGTAGGCCCCGTAGCACTCCGAATGTCCGCTTGCATTTTCTACAGAAATAGAGTTTCAGAACTACTCCATCAAAAGTAATGTTCAACTCTGCTAGTTGAATGCACAGAATAGAAAGAAGTTTGGAAGAATGCTTCTGTGCAGTTTTTATTTCAAGATATTCATTTTCCACTATGGGCGCCTTAGTGCTGAGAATGTCCGCTTGCAGTTTCTACAGCAAGGGAGTTTCAGAACTTCTCAATCAAAAGTAACGTTCAACTCTGTTAGTTGAATGCACAGAACAGAAAGAGGTTTTGCAGAATACTTCTGTGTAGTTTCTATTTGAAGATATTCCTTTTCCCACTATAGGTCCCTTAGGTCTCCGAATGTCCGTTTCCAGTTTCTACAGAAAGTGTGTCTCAAAGCTCCTCAATCAAAAGTAAGGTTCAACTCTTCTAGATGAATGCACATAAGAGAAAGAAGTTTCACAGAATGCTTCTGTGTAGTTTTTATTTGAAGATATACATTTTTCCTCTATAGGTCCCTTACTGCTCCAAATGTCCGCTTCCACTTTCTACAGAAAGTGTGTTTCAAAGCTCCTCAATCAAAAGTAAAGTTCAACTCTGCTAGTTGAATGCACAGAGCAGAAAGTAATTTGGCAGAATGCTTCTGTATAGTTTTTATTTGAAGATATTACTTTGTCCACTATAGGCCCCTTAGCGCTCCGAATGTCCACTTGCATTTTCTATAGAAAGAGAGTTACAGAACTTCTCAATCAAAAGTAACGTTCAACTCCGTCAGATGAATGCACAGAACAGAAGGAGGTTTTGCAGAATACTTCTGTGTAGTTTTTATTTGAAGATATTCCTTTTTCCACTATAGGCCCCTTAGTGCTCCGGATGTCAGCTTCCAGTTTCTACAGAAAGTATGTTTCAAAGCTCTTCCATCAACAGGAAGTTTCAACTCTTCTAGGTGAATGCACAGAACAGAAAGAAGTTTGGCAGAATGCTTCTGTGTAGTTTTTATTTGAAGATGTACCTTTTTTCCACTATAGGTCCGTTATTGCTCCAAATGTCCGCTTATAGTTTCTACAGAAAGTGTGTTTCAAAACTCCTCAATCAAAAGTCAGGTTCAACTCTGCTAGTGGAATGCACAGAACAGAAAGAAGTTTGGCAGAATGCTTCTGCGTAGTTTTTATTTGAAGATATTCCTTTTTCCACTATAGGCCCCTTAGCGCTGCAAATGTCCGCTTGCAGTTTCTACAGAAAGAGAGTTTCAGAACTTCTCAATCAAAAGTTACGTTCAACTCTGTTAGTTGAATGCACACAACACAAAGAAGTTTGGCAGAATGCTTCTGTGTAGTTTTTATTTGAAGATATTCCTTTTTCCACTATAGGCCCTTTAGCGATCTGAATGTCCGCTTCCAGTTTCTACAGAAAGTGTGTTTCAAACTCCTCAATCAAAAGTACATTTCAACTCTGCTAGATGAATGCACACAACAGAAAGAAGTTTGGCAGAATACTTCTGTGTAGTTTTTATTTCAAGATATTACTTTTTCAACTATAGGTGCCTTATTGCTCCGAATGTCTGCTTCCAGTTTCTACAGAAAGTGTGTTTCAAAACTCCTCAATCAAAAGTAAGTTTCAACTCTGCTAGCTGAATGCACAGAACAGAAAGAAGTTTGGCAGAATGCTTCTGTGTAGGTTTTATTTGAAGATATTCCTTTTTCCACTATAGGCTTCTTAGCGCTATGAATGTCCACTTCCAGTTTCTACAGAAAGTGTGTTTCAGACTCCTCAATCAAAACTATGGTTCAACTCTGCTAGTTGAATGCACAGAACAGAAAGAAGTTTGGCAGAATGCTTCTTTGTAGTTTTATTTGAAGATATTCCTTTTTCCCCTGTAGGCCCCGTAGCACTCCGAATGTCCGCTTGCATTTTCTACAGAAATAGAGTTTCAGAACTACTCCATCAAAAGTAATGTTCAACTCTGCTAGTTGAATGCACAGAATAGAAAGAAGTTTGGAAGAATGCTTCTGTGCAGTTTTTATTTCAAGATATTCATTTTCCACTATGGGCGCCTTAGTGCTGAGAATGTCCGCTTGCAGTTTCTACAGCAAGGGAGTTTCAGAACTTCTCAATCAAAAGTAACGTTCAACTCTGTTAGTTGAATGCACAGAACAGAAAGAGGTTTTGCAGAATACTTCTGTGTAGTTTCTATTTGAAGATATTCCTTTTCCCACTATAGGTCCCTTAGGTCTCCGAATGTCCGTTTCCAGTTTCTACAGAAAGTGTGTCTCAAAGCTCCTCAATCAAAAGTAAGGTTCAACTCTTCTAGATGAATGCACATAAGAGAAAGAAGTTTCACAGAATGCTTCTGTGTAGTTTTTATTTGAAGATATACATTTTTCCTCTATAGGTCCCTTACTGCTCCAAATGTCCGCTTCCACTTTCTACAGAAAGTGTGTTTCAAAGCTCCTCAATCAAAAGTAAAGTTCAACTCTGCTAGTTGAATGCACAGAGCAGAAAGTAATTTGGCAGAATGCTTCTGTATAGTTTTTATTTGAAGATATTACTTTGTCCACTATAGGCCCCTTAGCGCTCCGAATGTCCACTTGCATTTTCTATAGAAAGAGAGTTACAGAACTTCTCAATCAAAAGTAACGTTCAACTCCGTCAGATGAATGCACAGAACAGAAGGAGGTTTTGCAGAATACTTCTGTGTAGTTTTTATTTGAAGATATTCCTTTTTCCACTATAGGCCCCTTAGTGCTCCGGATGTCAGCTTGAGTTTCTACAGAAAGTATGTTTCAAAGCTCTTCCATCAACAGGAAGTTTCAACTCTTCTAGGTGAATGCACAGAACAGAAAGAAGTTTGGCAGAATGCTTCTGTGTAGTTTTTATTTGAAGATGTACCTTTTTTCCACTATAGGTCCGTTATTGCTCCAAATGTCCGCTTATAGTTTCTACAGAAAGTGTGTTTCAAAACTCCTCAATCAAAAGTCAGGTTCAACTCTGCTAGTGGAATGCACAGAACAGAAAGAAGTTTGGCAGAATGCTTCTGCGTAGTTTTTATTTGAAGATATTCCTTTTTCCACTATAGGCCCCTTAGCGCTGCAAATGTCCGCTTGCAGTTTCTACAGAAAGAGAGTTTCAGAACTTCTCAATCAAAAGTTACGTTCAACTCTGTTAGTTGAATGCACACAACACAAAGAAGTTTGGCAGAATGCTTCTGTGTAGTTTTTATTTGAAGATATTCCTTTTTCCACTATAGGCCCTTTAGCGATCTGAATGTCCGCTTCCAGTTTCTACAGAAAGTGTGTTTCAAACTCCTCAATCAAAAGTACATTTCAACTCTGCTAGATGAATGCACACAACAGAAAGAAGTTTGGCAGAATACTTCTGTGTAGTTTTTATTTCAAGATATTACTTTTTCAACTATAGGTGCCTTATTGCTCCGAATGTCTGCTTCCAGTTTCTACAGAAAGTGTGTTTCAAAACTCCTCAATCAAAAGTAAGTTTCAACTCTGCTAGCTGAATGCACAGAACAGAAAGAAGTTTGGCAGAATGCTTCTGTGTAGGTTTTATTTGAAGATATTCCTTTTTCCACTATAGGCTTCTTAGCGCTATGAATGTCCACTTCCAGTTTCTACAGAAAGTGTGTTTCAGACTCCTCAATCAAAACTATGGTTCAACTCTGCTAGTTGAATGCACAGAACAGAAAGAAGTTTGGCAGAATGCTTCTTTGTAGTTTTATTTGAAGATATTCCTTTTTCCCCTGTAGGCCCCGTAGCACTCCGAATGTCCGCTTGCATTTTCTACAGAAATAGAGTTTCAGAACTACTCCATCAAAAGTAATGTTCAACTCTGCTAGTTGAATGCACAGAATAGAAAGAAGTTTGGAAGAATGCTTCTGTGCAGTTTTTATTTCAAGATATTCATTTTCCACTATGGGCGCCTTAGTGCTGAGAATGTCCGCTTGCAGTTTCTACAGCAAGGGAGTTTCAGAACTTCTCAATCAAAAGTAACGTTCAACTCTGTTAGTTGAATGCACAGAACAGAAAGAGGTTTTGCAGAATACTTCTGTGTAGTTTCTATTTGAAGATATTCCTTTTCCCACTATAGGTCCCTTAGGTCTCCGAATGTCCGTTTCCAGTTTCTACAGAAAGTGTGTCTCAAAGCTCCTCAATCAAAAGTAAGGTTCAACTCTTCTAGATGAATGCACATAAGAGAAAGAAGTTTCACAGAATGCTTCTGTGTAGTTTTTATTTGAAGATATACATTTTTCCTCTATAGGTCCCTTACTGCTCCAAATGTCCGCTTCCACTTTCTACAGAAAGTGTGTTTCAAAGCTCCTCAATCAAAAGTAAAGTTCAACTCTGCTAGTTGAATGCACAGAGCAGAAAGTAATTTGGCAGAATGCTTCTGTATAGTTTTTATTTGAAGATATTACTTTGTCCACTATAGGCCCCTTAGCGCTCCGAATGTCCACTTGCATTTTCTATAGAAAGAGAGTTACAGAACTTCTCAATCAAAAGTAACGTTCAACTCCGTCAGATGAATGCACAGAACAGAAGGAGGTTTTGCAGAATACTTCTGTGTAGTTTTTATTTGAAGATATTCCTTTTTCCACTATAGGCCCCTTAGTGCTCCGGATGTCAGCTTCCAGTTTCTACAGAAAGTATGTTTCAAAGCTCTTCCATCAACAGTAAGTTTCAACTCTTCTAGGTGAATGCACAGAACAGAAAGAAGTTTGGCAGAATGCTTCTGTGTAGTTTTTATTTGAAGATGTACCTTTTTTCCACTATAGGTCCGTTATTGCTCCAAATGTCCGCTTATAGTTTCTACAGAAAGTGTGTTTCAAAACTCCTCAATCAAAAGTCAGGTTCAACTCTGCTAGTGGAATGCACAGAACAGAAAGAAGTTTGGCAGAATGCTTCTGCGTAGTTTTTATTTGAAGATATTCCTTTTTCCACTATAGGCCCCTTAGCGCTGCAAATGTCCGCTTGCAGTTTCTACAGAAAGAGAGTTTCAGAACTTCTCAATCAAAAGTTACGTTCAACTCTGTTAGTTGAATGCACACAACACAAAGAAGTTTGGCAGAATGCTTCTGTGTAGTTTTTATTTGAAGATATTCCTTTTTCCACTATAGGCCCTTTAGCGATCTGAATGTCCGCTTCCAGTTTCTACAGAAAGTGTGTTTCAAACTCCTCAATCAAAAGTACATTTCAACTCTGCTAGATGAATGCACACAACAGAAAGAAGTTTGGCAGAATACTTCTGTGTAGTTTTTATTTCAAGATATTACTTTTTCAACTATAGGTGCCTTATTGCTCCGAATGTCTGCTTCCAGTTTCTACAGAAAGTGTGTTTCAAAACTCCTCAATCAAAAGTAAGTTTCAACTCTGCTAGCTGAATGCACAGAACAGAAAGAAGTTTGGCAGAATGCTTCTGTGTAGGTTTTATTTGAAGATATTCCTTTTTCCACTATAGGCTTCTTAGCGCTATGAATGTCCACTTCCAGTTTCTACAGAAAGTGTGTTTCAGACTCCTCAATCAAAACTATGGTTCAACTCTGCTAGTTGAATGCACAGAACAGAAAGAAGTTTGGCAGAATGCTTCTTTGTAGTTTTATTTGAAGATATTCCTTTTTCCCCTGTAGGCCCCGTAGCACTCCGAATGTCCGCTTGCATTTTCTACAGAAATAGAGTTTCAGAACTACTCCATCAAAAGTAATGTTCAACTCTGCTAGTTGAATGCACAGAATAGAAAGAAGTTTGGAAGAATGCTTCTGTGCAGTTTTTATTTCAAGATATTCATTTTCCACTATGGGCGCCTTAGTGCTGAGAATGTCCGCTTGCAGTTTCTACAGCAAGGGAGTTTCAGAACTTCTCAATCAAAAGTAACGTTCAACTCTGTTAGTTGAATGCACAGAACAGAAAGAGGTTTTGCAGAATACTTCTGTGTAGTTTCTATTTGAAGATATTCCTTTTCCCACTATAGGTCCCTTAGGTCTCCGAATGTCCGTTTCCAGTTTCTACAGAAAGTGTGTCTCAAAGCTCCTCAATCAAAAGTAAGGTTCAACTCTTCTAGATGAATGCACATAAGAGAAAGAAGTTTCACAGAATGCTTCTGTGTAGTTTTTATTTGAAGATATACATTTTTCCTCTATAGGTCCCTTACTGCTCCAAATGTCCGCTTCCACTTTCTACAGAAAGTGTGTTTCAAAGCTCCTCAATCAAAAGTAAAGTTCAACTCTGCTAGTTGAATGCACAGAGCAGAAAGTAATTTGGCAGAATGCTTCTGTATAGTTTTTATTTGAAGATATTACTTTGTCCACTATAGGCCCCTTAGCGCTCCGAATGTCCACTTGCATTTTCTATAGAAAGAGAGTTACAGAACTTCTCAATCAAAAGTAACGTTCAACTCCGTCAGATGAATGCACAGAACAGAAGGAGGTTTTGCAGAATACTTCTGTGTAGTTTTTATTTGAAGATATTCCTTTTTCCACTATAGGCCCCTTAGTGCTCCGGATGTCAGCTTCCAGTTTCTACAGAAAGTATGTTTCAAAGCTCTTCCATCAACAGGAAGTTTCAACTCTTCTAGGTGAATGCACAGAACAGAAAGAAGTTTGGCAGAATGCTTCTGTGTAGTTTTTATTTGAAGATGTACCTTTTTTCCACTATAGGTCCGTTATTGCTCCAAATGTCCGCTTATAGTTTCTACAGAAAGTGTGTTTCAAAACTCCTCAATCAAAAGTCAGGTTCAACTCTGCTAGTGGAATGCACAGAACAGAAAGAAGTTTGGCAGAATGCTTCTGCGTAGTTTTTATTTGAAGATATTCCTTTTTCCACTATAGGCCCCTTAGCGCTGCAAATGTCCGCTTGCAGTTTCTACAGAAAGAGAGTTTCAGAACTTCTCAATCAAAAGTTACGTTCAACTCTGTTAGTTGAATGCACACAACACAAAGAAGTTTGGCAGAATGCTTCTGTGTAGTTTTTATTTGAAGATATTCCTTTTTCCACTATAGGCCCTTTAGCGATCTGAATGTCCGCTTCCAGTTTCTACAGAAAGTGTGTTTCAAACTCCTCAATCAAAAGTACATTTCAACTCTGCTAGATGAATGCACACAACAGAAAGAAGTTTGGCAGAATACTTCTGTGTAGTTTTTATTTCAAGATATTACTTTTTCAACTATAGGTGCCTTATTGCTCCGAATGTCTGCTTCCAGTTTCTACAGAAAGTGTGTTTCAAAACTCCTCAATCAAAAGTAAGTTTCAACTCTGCTAGCTGAATGCACAGAACAGAAAGAAGTTTGGCAGAATGCTTCTGTGTAGGTTTTATTTGAAGATATTCCTTTTTCCACTATAGGCTTCTTAGCGCTATGAATGTCCACTTCCAGTTTCTACAGAAAGTGTGTTTCAGACTCCTCAATCAAAACTATGGTTCAACTCTGCTAGTTGAATGCACAGAACAGAAAGAAGTTTGGCAGAATGCTTCTTTGTAGTTTTATTTGAAGATATTCCTTTTTCCCCTGTAGGCCCCGTAGCACTCCGAATGTCCGCTTGCATTTTCTACAGAAATAGAGTTTCAGAACTACTCCATCAAAAGTAATGTTCAACTCTGCTAGTTGAATGCACAGAATAGAAAGAAGTTTGGAAGAATGCTTCTGTGCAGTTTTTATTTCAAGATATTCATTTTCCACTATGGGCGCCTTAGTGCTGAGAATGTCCGCTTGCAGTTTCTACAGCAAGGGAGTTTCAGAACTTCTCAATCAAAAGTAACGTTCAACTCTGTTAGTTGAATGCACAGAACAGAAAGAGGTTTTGCAGAATACTTCTGTGTAGTTTCTATTTGAAGATATTCCTTTTCCCACTATAGGTCCCTTAGGTCTCCGAATGTCCGTTTCCAGTTTCTACAGAAAGTGTGTCTCAAAGCTCCTCAATCAAAAGTAAGGTTCAACTCTTCTAGATGAATGCACATAAGAGAAAGAAGTTTCACAGAATGCTTCTGTGTAGTTTTTATTTGAAGATATACATTTTTCCTCTATAGGTCCCTTACTGCTCCAAATGTCCGCTTCCACTTTCTACAGAAAGTGTGTTTCAAAGCTCCTCAATCAAAAGTAAAGTTCAACTCTGCTAGTTGAATGCACAGAGCAGAAAGTAATTTGGCAGAATGCTTCTGTATAGTTTTTATTTGAAGATATTACTTTGTCCACTATAGGCCCCTTAGCGCTCCGAATGTCCACTTGCATTTTCTATAGAAAGAGAGTTACAGAACTTCTCAATCAAAAGTAACGTTCAACTCCGTCAGATGAATGCACAGAACAGAAGGAGGTTTTGCAGAATACTTCTGTGTAGTTTTTATTTGAAGATATTCCTTTTTCCACTATAGGCCCCTTAGTGCTCCGGATGTCAGCTTCCAGTTTCTACAGAAAGTATGTTTCAAAGCTCTTCCATCAACAGGAAGTTTCAACTCTTCTAGGTGAATGCACAGAACAGAAAGAAGTTTGGCAGAATGCTTCTGTGTAGTTTTTATTTGAAGATGTACCTTTTTTCCACTATAGGTCCGTTATTGCTCCAAATGTCCGCTTATAGTTTCTACAGAAAGTGTGTTTCAAAACTCCTCAATCAAAAGTCAGGTTCAACTCTGCTAGTGGAATGCACAGAACAGAAAGAAGTTTGGCAGAATGCTTCTGCGTAGTTTTTATTTGAAGATATTCCTTTTTCCACTATAGGCCCCTTAGCGCTGCAAATGTCCGCTTGCAGTTTCTACAGAAAGAGAGTTTCAGAACTTCTCAATCAAAAGTTACGTTCAACTCTGTTAGTTGAATGCACACAACACAAAGAAGTTTGGCAGAATGCTTCTGTGTAGTTTTTATTTGAAGATATTCCTTTTTCCACTATAGGCCCTTTAGCGATCTGAATGTCCGCTTCCAGTTTCTACAGAAAGTGTGTTTCAAACTCCTCAATCAAAAGTACATTTCAACTCTGCTAGATGAATGCACACAACAGAAAGAAGTTTGGCAGAATACTTCTGTGTAGTTTTTATTTCAAGATATTACTTTTTCAACTATAGGTGCCTTATTGCTCCGAATGTCTGCTTCCAGTTTCTACAGAAAGTGTGTTTCAAAACTCCTCAATCAAAAGTAAGTTTCAACTCTGCTAGCTGAATGCACAGAACAGAAAGAAGTTTGGCAGAATGCTTCTGTGTAGGTTTTATTTGAAGATATTCCTTTTTCCACTATAGGCTTCTTAGCGCTATGAATGTCCACTTCCAGTTTCTACAGAAAGTGTGTTTCAGACTCCTCAATCAAAACTATGGTTCAACTCTGCTAGTTGAATGCACAGAACAGAAAGAAGTTTGGCAGAATGCTTCTTTGTAGTTTTATTTGAAGATATTCCTTTTTCCCCTGTAGGCCCCGTAGCACTCCGAATGTCCGCTTGCATTTTCTACAGAAATAGAGTTTCAGAACTACTCCATCAAAAGTAATGTTCAACTCTGCTAGTTGAATGCACAGAATAGAAAGAAGTTTGGAAGAATGCTTCTGTGCAGTTTTTATTTCAAGATATTCATTTTCCACTATGGGCGCCTTAGTGCTGAGAATGTCCGCTTGCAGTTTCTACAGCAAGGGAGTTTCAGAACTTCTCAATCAAAAGTAACGTTCAACTCTGTTAGTTGAATGCACAGAACAGAAAGAGGTTTTGCAGAATACTTCTGTGTAGTTTCTATTTGAAGATATTCCTTTTCCCACTATAGGTCCCTTAGGTCTCCGAATGTCCGTTTCCAGTTTCTACAGAAAGTGTGTCTCAAAGCTCCTCAATCAAAAGTAAGGTTCAACTCTTCTAGATGAATGCACATAAGAGAAAGAAGTTTCACAGAATGCTTCTGTGTAGTTTTTATTTGAAGATATACATTTTTCCTCTATAGGTCCCTTACTGCTCCAAATGTCCGCTTCCACTTTCTACAGAAAGTGTGTTTCAAAGCTCCTCAATCAAAAGTAAAGTTCAACTCTGCTAGTTGAATGCACAGAGCAGAAAGTAATTTGGCAGAATGCTTCTGTATAGTTTTTATTTGAAGATATTACTTTGTCCACTATAGGCCCCTTAGCGCTCCGAATGTCCACTTGCATTTTCTATAGAAAGAGAGTTACAGAACTTCTCAATCAAAAGTAACGTTCAACTCCGTCAGATGAATGCACAGAACAGAAGGAGGTTTTGCAGAATACTTCTGTGTAGTTTTTATTTGAAGATATTCCTTTTTCCACTATAGGCCCCTTAGTGCTCCGGATGTCAGCTTCCAGTTTCTACAGAAAGTATGTTTCAAAGCTCTTCCATCAACAGGAAGTTTCAACTCTTCTAGGTGAATGCACAGAACAGAAAGAAGTTTGGCAGAATGCTTCTGTGTAGTTTTTATTTGAAGATGTACCTTTTTTCCACTATAGGTCCGTTATTGCTCCAAATGTCCGCTTATAGTTTCTACAGAAAGTGTGTTTCAAAACTCCTCAATCAAAAGTCAGGTTCAACTCTGCTAGTGGAATGCACAGAACAGAAAGAAGTTTGGCAGAATGCTTCTGCGTAGTTTTTATTTGAAGATATTCCTTTTTCCACTATAGGCCCCTTAGCGCTGCAAATGTCCGCTTGCAGTTTCTACAGAAAGAGAGTTTCAGAACTTCTCAATCAAAAGTTACGTTCAACTCTGTTAGTTGAATGCACACAACACAAAGAAGTTTGGCAGAATGCTTCTGTGTAGTTTTTATTTGAAGATATTCCTTTTTCCACTATAGGCCCTTTAGCGATCTGAATGTCCGCTTCCAGTTTCTACAGAAAGTGTGTTTCAAACTCCTCAATCAAAAGTACATTTCAACTCTGCTAGATGAATGCACACAACAGAAAGAAGTTTGGCAGAATACTTCTGTGTAGTTTTTATTTCAAGATATTACTTTTTCAACTATAGGTGCCTTATTGCTCCGAATGTCTGCTTCCAGTTTCTACAGAAAGTGTGTTTCAAAACTCCTCAATCAAAAGTAAGTTTCAACTCTGCTAGCTGAATGCACAGAACAGAAAGAAGTTTGGCAGAATGCTTCTGTGTAGGTTTTATTTGAAGATATTCCTTTTTCCACTATAGGCTTCTTAGCGCTATGAATGTCCACTTCCAGTTTCTACAGAAAGTGTGTTTCAGACTCCTCAATCAAAACTATGGTTCAACTCTGCTAGTTGAATGCACAGAACAGAAAGAAGTTTGGCAGAATGCTTCTTTGTAGTTTTATTTGAAGATATTCCTTTTTCCCCTGTAGGCCCCGTAGCACTCCGAATGTCCGCTTGCATTTTCTACAGAAATAGAGTTTCAGAACTACTCCATCAAAAGTAATGTTCAACTCTGCTAGTTGAATGCACAGAATAGAAAGAAGTTTGGAAGAATGCTTCTGTGCAGTTTTTATTTCAAGATATTCATTTTCCACTATGGGCGCCTTAGTGCTGAGAATGTCCGCTTGCAGTTTCTACAGCAAGGGAGTTTCAGAACTTCTCAATCAAAAGTAACGTTCAACTCTGTTAGTTGAATGCACAGAACAGAAAGAGGTTTTGCAGAATACTTCTGTGTAGTTTCTATTTGAAGATATTCCTTTTCCCACTATAGGTCCCTTAGGTCTCCGAATGTCCGTTTCCAGTTTCTACAGAAAGTGTGTCTCAAAGCTCCTCAATCAAAAGTAAGGTTCAACTCTTCTAGATGAATGCACATAAGAGAAAGAAGTTTCACAGAATGCTTCTGTGTAGTTTTTATTTGAAGATATACATTTTTCCTCTATAGGTCCCTTACTGCTCCAAATGTCCGCTTCCACTTTCTACAGAAAGTGTGTTTCAAAGCTCCTCAATCAAAAGTAAAGTTCAACTCTGCTAGTTGAATGCACAGAGCAGAAAGTAATTTGGCAGAATGCTTCTGTATAGTTTTTATTTGAAGATATTACTTTGTCCACTATAGGCCCCTTAGCGCTCCGAATGTCCACTTGCATTTTCTATAGAAAGAGAGTTACAGAACTTCTCAATCAAAAGTAACGTTCAACTCCGTCAGATGAATGCACAGAACAGAAGGAGGTTTTGCAGAATACTTCTGTGTAGTTTTTATTTGAAGATATTCCTTTTTCCACTATAGGCCCCTTAGTGCTCCGGATGTCAGCTTCCAGTTTCTACAGAAAGTATGTTTCAAAGCTCTTCCATCAACAGGAAGTTTCAACTCTTCTAGGTGAATGCACAGAACAGAAAGAAGTTTGGCAGAATGCTTCTGTGTAGTTTTTATTTGAAGATGTACCTTTTTTCCACTATAGGTCCGTTATTGCTCCAAATGTCCGCTTATAGTTTCTACAGAAAGTGTGTTTCAAAACTCCTCAATCAAAAGTCAGGTTCAACTCTGCTAGTGGAATGCACAGAACAGAAAGAAGTTTGGCAGAATGCTTCTGCGTAGTTTTTATTTGAAGATATTCCTTTTTCCACTATAGGCCCCTTAGCGCTGCAAATGTCCGCTTGCAGTTTCTACAGAAAGAGAGTTTCAGAACTTCTCAATCAAAAGTTACGTTCAACTCTGTTAGTTGAATGCACACAACACAAAGAAGTTTGGCAGAATGCTTCTGTGTAGTTTTTATTTGAAGATATTCCTTTTTCCACTATAGGCCCTTTAGCGATCTGAATGTCCGCTTCCAGTTTCTACAGAAAGTGTGTTTCAAACTCCTCAATCAAAAGTACATTTCAACTCTGCTAGATGAATGCACACAACAGAAAGAAGTTTGGCAGAATACTTCTGTGTAGTTTTTATTTCAAGATATTACTTTTTCAACTATAGGTGCCTTATTGCTCCGAATGTCTGCTTCCAGTTTCTACAGAAAGTGTGTTTCAAAACTCCTCAATCAAAAGTAAGTTTCAACTCTGCTAGCTGAATGCACAGAACAGAAAGAAGTTTGGCAGAATGCTTCTGTGTAGGTTTTATTTGAAGATATTCCTTTTTCCACTATAGGCTTCTTAGCGCTATGAATGTCCACTTCCAGTTTCTACAGAAAGTGTGTTTCAGACTCCTCAATCAAAACTATGGTTCAACTCTGCTAGTTGAATGCACAGAACAGAAAGAAGTTTGGCAGAATGCTTCTTTGTAGTTTTATTTGAAGATATTCCTTTTTCCCCTGTAGGCCCCGTAGCACTCCGAATGTCCGCTTGCATTTTCTACAGAAATAGAGTTTCAGAACTACTCCATCAAAAGTAATGTTCAACTCTGCTAGTTGAATGCACAGAATAGAAAGAAGTTTGGAAGAATGCTTCTGTGCAGTTTTTATTTCAAGATATTCATTTTCCACTATGGGCGCCTTAGTGCTGAGAATGTCCGCTTGCAGTTTCTACAGCAAGGGAGTTTCAGAACTTCTCAATCAAAAGTAACGTTCAACTCTGTTAGTTGAATGCACAGAACAGAAAGAGGTTTTGCAGAATACTTCTGTGTAGTTTCTATTTGAAGATATTCCTTTTCCCACTATAGGTCCCTTAGGTCTCCGAATGTCCGTTTCCAGTTTCTACAGAAAGTGTGTCTCAAAGCTCCTCAATCAAAAGTAAGGTTCAACTCTTCTAGATGAATGCACATAAGAGAAAGAAGTTTCACAGAATGCTTCTGTGTAGTTTTTATTTGAAGATATACATTTTTCCTCTATAGGTCCCTTACTGCTCCAAATGTCCGCTTCCACTTTCTACAGAAAGTGTGTTTCAAAGCTCCTCAATCAAAAGTAAAGTTCAACTCTGCTAGTTGAATGCACAGAGCAGAAAGTAATTTGGCAGAATGCTTCTGTATAGTTTTTATTTGAAGATATTACTTTGTCCACTATAGGCCCCTTAGCGCTCCGAATGTCCACTTGCATTTTCTATAGAAAGAGAGTTACAGAACTTCTCAATCAAAAGTAACGTTCAACTCCGTCAGATGAATGCACAGAACAGAAGGAGGTTTTGCAGAATACTTCTGTGTAGTTTTTATTTGAAGATATTCCTTTTTCCACTATAGGCCCCTTAGTGCTCCGGATGTCAGCTTCCAGTTTCTACAGAAAGTATGTTTCAAAGCTCTTCCATCAACAGGAAGTTTCAACTCTTCTAGGTGAATGCACAGAACAGAAAGAAGTTTGGCAGAATGCTTCTGTGTAGTTTTTATTTGAAGATGTACCTTTTTTCCACTATAGGTCCGTTATTGCTCCAAATGTCCGCTTATAGTTTCTACAGAAAGTGTGTTTCAAAACTCCTCAATCAAAAGTCAGGTTCAACTCTGCTAGTGGAATGCACAGAACAGAAAGAAGTTTGGCAGAATGCTTCTGCGTAGTTTTTATTTGAAGATATTCCTTTTTCCACTATAGGCCCCTTAGCGCTGCAAATGTCCGCTTGCAGTTTCTACAGAAAGAGAGTTTCAGAACTTCTCAATCAAAAGTTACGTTCAACTCTGTTAGTTGAATGCACACAACACAAAGAAGTTTGGCAGAATGCTTCTGTGTAGTTTTTATTTGAAGATATTCCTTTTTCCACTATAGGCCCTTTAGCGATCTGAATGTCCGCTTCCAGTTTCTACAGAAAGTGTGTTTCAAACTCCTCAATCAAAAGTACATTTCAACTCTGCTAGATGAATGCACACAACAGAAAGAAGTTTGGCAGAATACTTCTGTGTAGTTTTTATTTCAAGATATTACTTTTTCAACTATAGGTGCCTTATTGCTCCGAATGTCTGCTTCCAGTTTCTACAGAAAGTGTGTTTCAAAACTCCTCAATCAAAAGTAAGTTTCAACTCTGCTAGCTGAATGCACAGAACAGAAAGAAGTTTGGCAGAATGCTTCTGTGTAGGTTTTATTTGAAGATATTCCTTTTTCCACTATAGGCTTCTTAGCGCTATGAATGTCCACTTCCAGTTTCTACAGAAAGTGTGTTTCAGACTCCTCAATCAAAACTATGGTTCAACTCTGCTAGTTGAATGCACAGAACAGAAAGAAGTTTGGCAGAATGCTTCTTTGTAGTTTTATTTGAAGATATTCCTTTTTCCCCTGTAGGCCCCGTAGCACTCCGAATGTCCGCTTGCATTTTCTACAGAAATAGAGTTTCAGAACTACTCCATCAAAAGTAATGTTCAACTCTGCTAGTTGAATGCACAGAATAGAAAGAAGTTTGGAAGAATGCTTCTGTGCAGTTTTTATTTCAAGATATTCATTTTCCACTATGGGCGCCTTAGTGCTGAGAATGTCCGCTTGCAGTTTCTACAGCAAGGGAGTTTCAGAACTTCTCAATCAAAAGTAACGTTCAACTCTGTTAGTTGAATGCACAGAACAGAAAGAGGTTTTGCAGAATACTTCTGTGTAGTTTCTATTTGAAGATATTCCTTTTCCCACTATAGGTCCCTTAGGTCTCCGAATGTCCGTTTCCAGTTTCTACAGAAAGTGTGTCTCAAAGCTCCTCAATCAAAAGTAAGGTTCAACTCTTCTAGATGAATGCACATAAGAGAAAGAAGTTTCACAGAATGCTTCTGTGTAGTTTTTATTTGAAGATATACATTTTTCCTCTATAGGTCCCTTACTGCTCCAAATGTCCGCTTCCACTTTCTACAGAAAGTGTGTTTCAAAGCTCCTCAATCAAAAGTAAAGTTCAACTCTGCTAGTTGAATGCACAGAGCAGAAAGTAATTTGGCAGAATGCTTCTGTATAGTTTTTATTTGAAGATATTACTTTGTCCACTATAGGCCCCTTAGCGCTCCGAATGTCCACTTGCATTTTCTATAGAAAGAGAGTTACAGAACTTCTCAATCAAAAGTAACGTTCAACTCCGTCAGATGAATGCACAGAACAGAAGGAGGTTTTGCAGAATACTTCTGTGTAGTTTTTATTTGAAGATATTCCTTTTTCCACTATAGGCCCCTTAGTGCTCCGGATGTCAGCTTCCAGTTTCTACAGAAAGTATGTTTCAAAGCTCTTCCATCAACAGGAAGTTTCAACTCTTCTAGGTGAATGCACAGAACAGAAAGAAGTTTGGCAGAATGCTTCTGTGTAGTTTTTATTTGAAGATGTACCTTTTTTCCACTATAGGTCCGTTATTGCTCCAAATGTCCGCTTATAGTTTCTACAGAAAGTGTGTTTCAAAACTCCTCAATCAAAAGTCAGGTTCAACTCTGCTAGTGGAATGCACAGAACAGAAAGAAGTTTGGCAGAATGCTTCTGCGTAGTTTTTATTTGAAGATATTCCTTTTTCCACTATAGGCCCCTTAGCGCTGCAAATGTCCGCTTGCAGTTTCTACAGAAAGAGAGTTTCAGAACTTCTCAATCAAAAGTTACGTTCAACTCTGTTAGTTGAATGCACACAACACAAAGAAGTTTGGCAGAATGCTTCTGTGTAGTTTTTATTTGAAGATATTCCTTTTTCCACTATAGGCCCTTTAGCGATCTGAATGTCCGCTTCCAGTTTCTACAGAAAGTGTGTTTCAAACTCCTCAATCAAAAGTACATTTCAACTCTGCTAGATGAATGCACACAACAGAAAGAAGTTTGGCAGAATACTTCTGTGTAGTTTTTATTTCAAGATATTACTTTTTCAACTATAGGTGCCTTATTGCTCCGAATGTCTGCTTCCAGTTTCTACAGAAAGTGTGTTTCAAAACTCCTCAATCAAAAGTAAGTTTCAACTCTGCTAGCTGAATGCACAGAACAGAAAGAAGTTTGGCAGAATGCTTCTGTGTAGGTTTTATTTGAAGATATTCCTTTTTCCACTATAGGCTTCTTAGCGCTATGAATGTCCACTTCCAGTTTCTACAGAAAGTGTGTTTCAGACTCCTCAATCAAAACTATGGTTCAACTCTGCTAGTTGAATGCACAGAACAGAAAGAAGTTTGGCAGAATGCTTCTTTGTAGTTTTATTTGAAGATATTCCTTTTTCCCCTGTAGGCCCCGTAGCACTCCGAATGTCCGCTTGCATTTTCTACAGAAATAGAGTTTCAGAACTACTCCATCAAAAGTAATGTTCAACTCTGCTAGTTGAATGCACAGAATAGAAAGAAGTTTGGAAGAATGCTTCTGTGCAGTTTTTATTTCAAGATATTCATTTTCCACTATGGGCGCCTTAGTGCTGAGAATGTCCGCTTGCAGTTTCTACAGCAAGGGAGTTTCAGAACTTCTCAATCAAAAGTAACGTTCAACTCTGTTAGTTGAATGCACAGAACAGAAAGAGGTTTTGCAGAATACTTCTGTGTAGTTTCTATTTGAAGATATTCCTTTTCCCACTATAGGTCCCTTAGGTCTCCGAATGTCCGTTTCCAGTTTCTACAGAAAGTGTGTCTCAAAGCTCCTCAATCAAAAGTAAGGTTCAACTCTTCTAGATGAATGCACATAAGAGAAAGAAGTTTCACAGAATGCTTCTGTGTAGTTTTTATTTGAAGATATACATTTTTCCTCTATAGGTCCCTTACTGCTCCAAATGTCCGCTTCCACTTTCTACAGAAAGTGTGTTTCAAAGCTCCTCAATCAAAAGTAAAGTTCAACTCTGCTAGTTGAATGCACAGAGCAGAAAGTAATTTGGCAGAATGCTTCTGTATAGTTTTTATTTGAAGATATTACTTTGTCCACTATAGGCCCCTTAGCGCTCCGAATGTCCACTTGCATTTTCTATAGAAAGAGAGTTACAGAACTTCTCAATCAAAAGTAACGTTCAACTCCGTCAGATGAATGCACAGAACAGAAGGAGGTTTTGCAGAATACTTCTGTGTAGTTTTTATTTGAAGATATTCCTTTTTCCACTATAGGCCCCTTAGTGCTCCGGATGTCAGCTTCCAGTTTCTACAGAAAGTATGTTTCAAAGCTCTTCCATCAACAGTAAGTTTCAACTCTTCTAGGTGAATGCACAGAACAGAAAGAAGTTTGGCAGAATGCTTCTGTGTAGTTTTTATTTGAAGATGTACCTTTTTTCCACTATAGGTCCGTTATTGCTCCAAATGTCCGCTTATAGTTTCTACAGAAAGTGTGTTTCAAAACTCCTCAATCAAAAGTCAGGTTCAACTCTGCTAGTGGAATGCACAGAACAGAAAGAAGTTTGGCAGAATGCTTCTGCGTAGTTTTTATTTGAAGATATTCCTTTTTCCACTATAGGCCCCTTAGCGCTGCAAATGTCCGCTTGCAGTTTCTACAGAAAGAGAGTTTCAGAACTTCTCAATCAAAAGTTACGTTCAACTCTGTTAGTTGAATGCACACAACACAAAGAAGTTTGGCAGAATGCTTCTGTGTAGTTTTTATTTGAAGATATTCCTTTTTCCACTATAGGCCCTTTAGCGATCTGAATGTCCGCTTCCAGTTTCTACAGAAAGTGTGTTTCAAACTCCTCAATCAAAAGTACATTTCAACTCTGCTAGATGAATGCACACAACAGAAAGAAGTTTGGCAGAATACTTCTGTGTAGTTTTTATTTCAAGATATTACTTTTTCAACTATAGGTGCCTTATTGCTCCGAATGTCTGCTTCCAGTTTCTACAGAAAGTGTGTTTCAAAACTCCTCAATCAAAAGTAAGTTTCAACTCTGCTAGCTGAATGCACAGAACAGAAAGAAGTTTGGCAGAATGCTTCTGTGTAGGTTTTATTTGAAGATATTCCTTTTTCCACTATAGGCTTCTTAGCGCTATGAATGTCCACTTCCAGTTTCTACAGAAAGTGTGTTTCAGACTCCTCAATCAAAACTATGGTTCAACTCTGCTAGTTGAATGCACAGAACAGAAAGAAGTTTGGCAGAATGCTTCTTTGTAGTTTTATTTGAAGATATTCCTTTTTCCCCTGTAGGCCCCGTAGCACTCCGAATGTCCGCTTGCATTTTCTACAGAAATAGAGTTTCAGAACTACTCCATCAAAAGTAATGTTCAACTCTGCTAGTTGAATGCACAGAATAGAAAGAAGTTTGGAAGAATGCTTCTGTGCAGTTTTTATTTCAAGATATTCATTTTCCACTATGGGCGCCTTAGTGCTGAGAATGTCCGCTTGCAGTTTCTACAGCAAGGGAGTTTCAGAACTTCTCAATCAAAAGTAACGTTCAACTCTGTTAGTTGAATGCACAGAACAGAAAGAGGTTTTGCAGAATACTTCTGTGTAGTTTCTATTTGAAGATATTCCTTTTCCCACTATAGGTCCCTTAGGTCTCCGAATGTCCGTTTCCAGTTTCTACAGAAAGTGTGTCTCAAAGCTCCTCAATCAAAAGTAAAGTTCAACTCTTCTAGATGAATGCACATAAGAGAAAGAAGTTTCACAGAATGCTTCTGTGTAGTTTTTATTTGAAGATATACATTTTTCCTCTATAGGTCCCTTACTGCTCCAAATGTCCGCTTCCACTTTCTACAGAAAGTGTGTTTCAAAGCTCCTCAATCAAAAGTAAAGTTCAACTCTGCTAGTTGAATGCACAGAGCAGAAAGTAATTTGGCAGAATGCTTCTGTATAGTTTTTATTTGAAGATATTACTTTGTCCACTATAGGCCCCTTAGCGCTCCGAATGTCCACTTGCATTTTCTATAGAAAGAGAGTTACAGAACTTCTCAATCAAAAGTAACGTTCAACTCCGTCAGATGAATGCACAGAACAGAAGGAGGTTTTGCAGAATACTTCTGTGTAGTTTTTATTTGAAGATATTCCTTTTTCCACTATAGGCCCCTTAGTGCTCCGGATGTCAGCTTCCAGTTTCTACAGAAAGTATGTTTCAAAGCTCTTCCATCAACAGTAAGTTTCAACTCTTCTAGGTGAATGCACAGAACAGAAAGAAGTTTGGCAGAATGCTTCTGTGTAGTTTTTATTTGAAGATGTACCTTTTTTCCACTATAGGTCCGTTATTGCTCCAAATGTCCGCTTATAGTTTCTACAGAAAGTGTGTTTCAAAACTCCTCAATCAAAAGTCAGGTTCAACTCTGCTAGTGGAATGCACAGAACAGAAAGAAGTTTGGCAGAATGCTTCTGCGTAGTTTTTATTTGAAGATATTCCTTTTTCCACTATAGGCCCCTTAGCGCTGCAAATGTCCGCTTGCAGTTTCTACAGAAAGAGAGTTTCAGAACTTCTCAATCAAAAGTTACGTTCAACTCTGTTAGTTGAATGCACACAACACAAAGAAGTTTGGCAGAATGCTTCTGTGTAGTTTTTATTTGAAGATATTCCTTTTTCCACTATAGGCCCTTTAGCGATCTGAATGTCCGCTTCCAGTTTCTACAGAAAGTGTGTTTCAAACTCCTCAATCAAAAGTACATTTCAACTCTGCTAGATGAATGCACACAACAGAAAGAAGTTTGGCAGAATACTTCTGTGTAGTTTTTATTTCAAGATATTACTTTTTCAACTATAGGTGCCTTATTGCTCCGAATGTCTGCTTCCAGTTTCTACAGAAAGTGTGTTTCAAAACTCCTCAATCAAAAGTAAGTTTCAACTCTGCTAGCTGAATGCACAGAACAGAAAGAAGTTTGGCAGAATGCTTCTGTGTAGGTTTTATTTGAAGATATTCCTTTTTCCACTATAGGCTTCTTAGCGCTATGAATGTCCACTTCCAGTTTCTACAGAAAGTGTGTTTCAGACTCCTCAATCAAAACTATGGTTCAACTCTGCTAGTTGAATGCACAGAACAGAAAGAAGTTTGGCAGAATGCTTCTTTGTAGTTTTATTTGAAGATATTCCTTTTTCCCCTGTAGGCCCCGTAGCACTCCGAATGTCCGCTTGCATTTTCTACAGAAATAGAGTTTCAGAACTACTCCATCAAAAGTAATGTTCAACTCTGCTAGTTGAATGCACAGAATAGAAAGAAGTTTGGAAGAATGCTTCTGTGCAGTTTTTATTTCAAGATATTCATTTTCCACTATGGGCGCCTTAGTGCTGAGAATGTCCGCTTGCAGTTTCTACAGCAAGGGAGTTTCAGAACTTCTCAATCAAAAGTAACGTTCAACTCTGTTAGTTGAATGCACAGAACAGAAAGAGGTTTTGCAGAATACTTCTGTGTAGTTTCTATTTGAAGATATTCCTTTTCCCACTATAGGTCCCTTAGGTCTCCGAATGTCCGTTTCCAGTTTCTACAGAAAGTGTGTCTCAAAGCTCCTCAATCAAAAGTAAGGTTCAACTCTTCTAGATGAATGCACATAAGAGAAAGAAGTTTCACAGAATGCTTCTGTGTAGTTTTTATTTGAAGATATACATTTTTCCTCTATAGGTCCCTTACTGCTCCAAATGTCCGCTTCCACTTTCTACAGAAAGTGTGTTTCAAAGCTCCTCAATCAAAAGTAAAGTTCAACTCTGCTAGTTGAATGCACAGAGCAGAAAGTAATTTGGCAGAATGCTTCTGTATAGTTTTTATTTGAAGATATTACTTTGTCCACTATAGGCCCCTTAGCGCTCCGAATGTCCACTTGCATTTTCTATAGAAAGAGAGTTACAGAACTTCTCAATCAAAAGTAACGTTCAACTCCGTCAGATGAATGCACAGAACAGAAGGAGGTTTTGCAGAATACTTCTGTGTAGTTTTTATTTGAAGATATTCCTTTTTCCACTATAGGCCCCTTAGTGCTCCGGATGTCAGCTTCCAGTTTCTACAGAAAGTATGTTTCAAAGCTCTTCCATCAACAGGAAGTTTCAACTCTTCTAGGTGAATGCACAGAACAGAAAGAAGTTTGGCAGAATGCTTCTGTGTAGTTTTTATTTGAAGATGTACCTTTTTTCCACTATAGGTCCGTTATTGCTCCAAATGTCCGCTTATAGTTTCTACAGAAAGTGTGTTTCAAAACTCCTCAATCAAAAGTCAGGTTCAACTCTGCTAGTGGAATGCACAGAACAGAAAGAAGTTTGGCAGAATGCTTCTGCGTAGTTTTTATTTGAAGATATTCCTTTTTCCACTATAGGCCCCTTAGCGCTGCAAATGTCCGCTTGCAGTTTCTACAGAAAGAGAGTTTCAGGACTTCTCAATCAAAAGTTACGTTCAACTCTGTTAGTTGAATGCACACAACACAAAGAAGTTTGGCAGAATGCTTCTGTGTAGTTTTTATTTGAAGATATTCCTTTTTCCACTATAGGCCCTTTAGCGATCTGAATGTCCGCTTCCAGTTTCTACAGAAAGTGTGTTTCAAACTCCTCAATCAAAAGTACATTTCAACTCTGCTAAATGAATGCACACAACAGAAAGAAGTTTGGCAGAATACTTCTGTGTAGTTTTTATTTCAAGATATTCCTTTTTCAACTATAGGTCCCTTATTGCTCCGAATGTCTGCTTCCAGTTTCTACAGAAAGTGTGTTTCAAAACTCCTCAATCAAAAGTAAGTTTCAACTCTGCTAGCTGAATGCACAGAACAGAAAGAAGTTTGGCAGAATGCTTCTGTGTAGGTTTTATTTGAAGATATTCCTTTTTCCACTATAGGCTTCTTAGCGCTACGAATGTCCACTTCCAGTTTCTACAGAAAGTGTGTTTCAGACTCCTCAATCAAAACTATGGTTCAACTCTGCTAGTTGAATGCACAGAACAGAAAGAAGTTTGGCAGAATGCTTCTTTGTAGTTTTATTTGAAGATATTCCTTTTTCCACTGTAGGCCCCGTAGCACTCAGAATGTCCGCTTGCATTTTCTACAGAAATAGAGTTTCAGAACTACCCCATCAAAAGTAATGTTCAACTCTGCTAGTTGAATGCACAGAATAGAAAGAAGTTTGGAAGAATGCTTCTGTGCAGTTTTTATTTCAAGATATTCATTTTCCACTATGGGCGCCTTAGTGCTGAGAATGTCCGCTTGCAGTTTCTACAGCAAGGGAGTTTCAGAACTTCTCAATCAAAAGTAACGTTCAACTCTGTTAGTTGAATGCACAGAACAGAAAGAGGTATTGCAGAATACTTCTGTGTAGTTTTTATTTGAAGATATTCCTTTTTCCACTATAGGCCCCTTAGTGCTCCGGATGTCAGCTTCCAGTTTCTACAGAAAGTATGTTTCAAAGCTCTTCCATCAACAGTAAGTTTCAACTCTTCTAGGTGAATGCACAGAACAGAAAGAGGTTGTGCAGAATACTTCTGTGTAGTTTCTATTTGAAGATATTCCTTTTTCCACTATAGGTCCCTTAGGTCTCCGAATGTCCGTATCCAGTTTCCACAGAAAGTGTGTCTCAAAGCTCCTCAATCAAAAGTAAGGTTCAACTCTTCTAGATGAATGCACATAAGAGAAAGAAGTTTCACAGAATGCTTCTGTGTAGTTTTTATTTGAAGATATACATTTTTCCTCTATAGGTCCCTTACTGCTCCAAATGTCCGCTTCCACTTTCTACAGAAAGTGTGTTTCAAAGCTCCTCAATCAAAAGTAAAGTTCAACTCTGCTAGTTGAATGCACAGAGCAGAAAGTAATTTGGCAGAATGCTTCTGTATAGTTTTTATTTGAAGATATTACTTTTTCCACTATAGGCCCCTTAGCGCTCCGAATGTCCACTTGCATTTTCTATAGAAAGAGAGTTACAGAACTTCTCAATCAAAAGTAACGTTCAACTCTCTCAGATGAATGCACAGAACAGAAGGAGGTTTTGCAGAATACTTCTGTCTAGTTTTTATTTGAAGATATTCCTTTTTCCACTATAGGCCCCTTAGTGCTCCGGATGTCAGCTTCCAGTTTCTACAGAAAGTATGTTTCAAAGCTCTTCCATCAACAGTAAGTTTCAACTCTTCTAGATGAATGCACAGAACAGAAAGAAGTTTGGCAGAATGCTTCTGTGTAGTTTTTATTTGAAGATGTACCTTTTTTCCACAATAGGTCCGTTATTGCTCCAAATGTCCACTTATAGTTTCTACAGAAAGTGTGTTTCAAAACTCCTCAATCAAAAGTCAGGTTCAACTCTGCTAGTGGAATGCACAGAACAGAAAGTAGTTTGGCAGAATGCTTCTGCGTAGTTTTTATTTGAAGATATTCCTTTTTCCACTATAGGCCCCTTAGCGCTGCAAATGTCCGCTTGCAGTATCTACAGAAAGAGAGTTTCAGAACTTCTCAATCAAAAGTTACGTTCAACTCTGTTAGTTGAATGCACACAACACAAAGAAGTTTGGCAGAATGCTTCTGTGTAGTTTTTATTTGAAGATATTCCTTTTTCCACTATAGGCCCTTTAGCGATCTGAATGTCCGCTTCCAGTTTCTACAGAAAGTGTGTTTCAAACTCCTCAATCAAAAGTACATTTCAACTCTGCTAGATGAATGCACACAACAGAAAGAAGTTTGGCAGAATACTTCTGTGTAGTTTTTATTTCAAGATATTCCTTTTTCAACTATAGGTCCCTTATTGCTCCGAATGTCTGCTTCCAGTTTCTACAGAAAGTGTGTTTCAAAACTCCTCAATCAAAAGTAAGTTTCAACTCTGCTAGCTGAATGCACAGAACAGAAAGAAGTTTGGCAGAATGCTTCTGTGTAGGTTTTATTTGAAGATATTCCTTTTTCCACTATAGGCTTCTTAGCGCTACGAATATCCACTTCCAGTTTCTACAGAAAGTGTGTTTCAGACTCCTCAATCAAAACTATGGTTCAACTCTGCTAGTTGAATGCACAGAACAGAAAGAAGTTTGGCAGAATGCTTCTTTGTAGTTTTATTTGAAGATATTCCTTTTTCCACTGTAGGCCCCGTAGCACTCCGAATGTCCGCTTGCATTTTCTACAGAAATAGAGTTTCAGAACTACTCCATCAAAAGTAATGTTCAACTCTGCTAGTTGAATGCACAGAATAGAAAGAAGTTTGGAAGAATGCTTCTGTGCAGTTTTTATTTCAAGATATTCATTTTCCACTATGGGCGCCTTAGTGCTGAGAATGTCCGCTTGCAGTTTCTACAGCAAGGGAGTTTCAGAACTTCTCAATCAAAAGTAACGTTCAACTCTGTTAGTTGAATGCAAAGAACAGAAAGAGGTATTGCAGAATACTTCTGTGTAGTTTCTATTTGAAGATATTCCTTTTTCCACTATAGGTCCCTTAGGTCTCCGAATGTCCGTTTCCAGTTTCTACAGAAAGTGTGTCTCAAATCAAAAGTAAGGTTCAACTCTTCTAGATGAATGCACATAAGAGAAAGAAGTTTCACAGAATGCTTCTGTATAGTTTTTATTTGAAGATATTACTTTGTCCACTATAGGCCCCTTAGCGCTCCGAATGTCCACTAGCATTTTCTATAGAAAGAGAGTTACAGAACTTCTCAATCAAAAGTAACGTTCAACTCCGTCAGATGAATGCACAGAACAGAAGGAGGTTTTGCAGAATACTTCTGTGTAGTTTTTATTTGAAGATATTCCTTTTTCCACTATAGGCCCCTTAGTGCTCCGGATGTCAGCTTCCAGTTTCTACAGAAAGTATGTTTCAAAGCTCTTCCATCAACAGGAAGTTTCAACTCCTCTAGGTGAATGCACAGAACAGAAAGAAGTTTGGCAGAATGCTTCTGTGTAGTTTTTATTTGAAGATGTACCTTTTTTCCACTATAGGTCCGTTATTGCTCCAAATGTCCGCTTATAGTTTCTACAGAAAGTGTGTTTCAAAACTCCTCAATCAAAACTCAGGTTCAACTCTGCTAGTGGAATGCACAGAACAGAAAGAAGTTTGGCAGAATGCTTCTGCGTAGTTTTTATTTGAAGATATTCCTTTTTCCACTATAGGCCCCTTAGCGCTGCAAATGTCCGCTTGCAGTTTCTACAGAAAGAGAGTTTCAGAACTTCTCAATCAAAAGTTACGTTCAACTCTGTTAGTTGAATGCACACAACACAAAGAAGTTTGGCACAATGCTTCTGTGTAGTTTTTATTTGAAGATATTCCTTTTTCCACTCTAGGCCCTTTAGCGATCTGAATGTCTGCTTCCAGTTTCTACAGAAAGTGTGTTTCAAACTCCTGAATCAAAAGTACATTTCAACTCTGCTAGATGAATGCACACAACAGAAAGAAGTTTGGCAGAATACTTCTGTGTAGTTTTTATTTCAAGATATTCCTTTTTCAACTATAGGTCCCTTATTGCTCCGAATGTCTGCTTCCAGTTTCTACAGAAAGTGTGTTTCAAAACTCCTCAATCAAAAGTAAGTTTCAACTCTGCTAGCTGAATGCACAGAACAGAAAGAAGTTTGGCAGAATGCTTCTGTGTAGGTTTTATTTGAAGATATTCCTTTTTCCACTATAGGCTTCTTAGCGCTACGAATGTCCACTTCCAGTTTCTACAGAAAGTGTGTTTCAGACTCCTCAATCAAAACTATGCTTCAACGCTGCTAGTTGAATGCACAGAACAGAAAGAAGTTTGGCAGAATGCTTCTTTGTAGTTTTATTTGAAGATATTCCTTTTTCCACTGTAGGCCCCGTAGCACTCCGAATGTCCGCTTGCGTTTTCTACAGAAATGGAGTTTCAGAACTACTCCATCAAAAGTAATGTTCAACTCTGCTAGTTGAATGCACAGAATAGAAAGAAGTTTGGAAGAATGCTTCCGTGCAGTTTTTATTTCAAGATATTCATTTTCCACTAAGGGCGCCTTAGTGCTGAGAATGTCCGCTTGCAGTTTCTACAGAAAGGGAGTTTCAGAACTTCTCAATCAAAAGTAACGTTCAACTCTGTTAGTTGAATGCACAGAACAGAAAGAGGTTGTGCAGAATACTTCTGTGTAGTTTCTATTTGAAGATATTCCTTTTTCCACTATAGGTCCCTTAGGTCTCCGAATGTCCGTTTCCATTTTCCACAGAAAGTGTGTCTCAAAGCTCCTCAATCAAAAGTAAGGTTCAACTCTTCTAGATGAATGCACATAAGAGAAAGAAGTTTCACAGAATGCTTCTGTGTAGTTTTTATTTGAAGATATACATTTTTCCTCTATAGGTCCCTTACTGCTCCAAATGTCCGCTTCCACTTTCTACAGAAAGTGTGTTTCAAAGCTCCTCAATCAAAAGTAAAGTTCAACTCTGCTAGTTGAATGCACAGAGCAGAAAGTAATTTGGCAGAATGCTTCTGTATAGTTTTTATTTGAAGATATTACTTTTTCCACTATAGGCCCCTTAGCGCTCCGAATGTCCACTTGCATTTTCTATAGAAAGAGAGTTACAGAACTTCTCAATCAAAAGTAAGGTTCAACTCTGTCAGATGAATGCACAGAACAGAAGGAGGTTTTGCAGAATACTTCTGTCTAGTTTTTATTGGAAGATATTCCTTTTTCCACTATAGGCCCCTTAGTGCTCCGGATGTCAGCTTCCAGTTTCTACAGAAAGTATGTTTCAAAGCTCTTCCATCAACAGTAAGTTTCAACTCTTCTAGATGAATGCACAGAACAGAAAGAAGTTTGGCAGAATGCTTCTGTGTAGTTTTTATTTGAAGATGTACCTTTTTTCCACAATAGGTCCGTTATTGCTCCAAATGTCCACTTATAGTTTCTACAGAAAGTGTGTTTCAAAACTCCTCAATCAAAAGTCAGGTTCAACTCTGCTAGTGGAATGCACAGAACAGAAAGTAGTTTGGCAGAATGCTTCTGCGTAGTTTTTATTTGAAGATATTCCTTTTTCCACTATAGGCCCCTTAGCGCTGCAAATGTCCGCTTGCAGTATCTACAGAAAGAGAGTTTCAGAACTTCTCAATCAAAAGTTACGTTCAACTCTGTTAGTTGAATGCACACAACACAAAGAAGTTTGGCAGAATGCTTCTGTGTAGTTTTTATTTGAAGATATTCCTTTTTCCACTATAGGCCCTTTAGCGATCTGAATGTCCGCTTCCAGTTTCTACAGAAAGTGTGTTTCAAACTCCTCAATCAAAAGTACATTTCAACTCTGCTAGATGAATGCACACAACAGAAAGAAGTTTGGCAGAATACTTCTGTGTAGTTTTTATTTCAAGATATTCCTTTTTCAACTATAGGTCCCTTATTGCTCCGAATGTCTGCTTCCAGTTTCTACAGAAAGTGTGTTTCCAAACTCCTCAATCAAAAGTAAGTTTCAACTCTGCTAGCTGAATGCACAGAACAGAAAGAAGTTTGGCAGAATGCTTCTGTGTAGGTTTTATTTGAAGATATTCCTTTTTCCACTATAGGCTTCTTAGCGCTACGAATGTCCACTTCCAGTTTCTACAGAAAGTGTGTTTCAGACTCCTCAATCAAAACTGTGGTTCAACTCTGCTAGTTGAATGCACAGAACCGAAAGAAGTTTGGCAGAATGCTTCTTTGTAGTTTTATTTGAAGATATTCCTTTTTCCACTGTAGGCCCCGTAGCACTCCGAATGTCCGCTTGCATTTTCTACAGAAATAGATTTTCAGAACTACTCCATCAAAAGTAATGTTCAACTCTGCTAGTTGAATGCCCAGAATAGAAAGAAGTTTGTAAGAATGCTTCTGTGCAGTTTTTATTTCAAGATATACATTTTCCACTATGGGCGCCTTAGCGCTGAGAATGTCCGCTTGCAGTTTCTACAGAAAGGGAGTTTCAGAACTTCTCAATCAAAAGTAACGTTCAACTCTGTTAGTTGAATGCACAGAACAGAAAGAGGTTTTGCAGAATACTTCTGTGTAGTTTCTATTTGAAGATATTCCTTTTTCCACTATAGGTCCCTTAGGTCTCCGATTGTCCGTTTCCAGTTTCTACAGAAAGTGTGTCTCAAAGCTCCTCAATCAAAAGTAAGGTTCAACTCTTCTAGATGAATGCACATAAGAGAAAGAAGTTTCACAGAATGCTTCTGTGTAGTTTTTATTTGAAGATATACATTTTTCCTCTATAGGTCCCTTACTGTTCCAAATGTCCGCTTCCACTTTCTACAGAAAGTGTGTTTCAAAGCTCCTCAATCAAAAGTAAAGTTCAACTCTGCTAGTTGAATGCACAGAGCAGAAAGTAATTTGGCAGAATGCTTCTGTATAGTTTTTATTTGAAGATATTACTTTGTCCACTATAGGCCCCTTAGCGCTCCGAATGTCCACTTGCATTTTCTATAGAAAGAGATTTACAGAACTTCTCAATCAAAAGTAACGTTCAACTCTGTCAGATGAATGCACAGAACAGAAGGAGGTTTTGCAGAATACTTCTGTGTAGTTTTTATTGGAAGATATTCCTTTTTCCACTATAGGCCCCTTAGTGCTCCGGATGTCAGCTTCCAGTTTCTACAGAAAGTATGTTTCAAAGCTCTTCCATCAACAGTAAGTTTCAACTCTTCTAGATGAATGCACAGAACAGAAAGAAGTTTGGCAGAATGCTTCTGTGTAGTTTTTATTTGAAGATGTACCTTTTTTCCACTATAGGTCCGTTATTGCTCCAAATGTCCGCTTATAGTTTCTACAGAAAGTGTGTTTCAAAACTCCTCAATCAAAAGTCAGGTTCAACTCTGCTAGTGGAATGCACAGAACAGAAAGAAGTTTGGCAGAATGCTTCTGCGTAGTTTTTATTTGAAGATATTCCTTTTTCCACTATAGGCCCCTTAGCGCTGCAAATGTCCGCTTGCAGTTTCTACAGAAAGAGAGTTTCAGGACTTCTCAATCAAAAGTTACGTTCAACTCTGTTAGTTGAATGCACACAACACAAAGAAGTTTGGCAGAATGCTTCTGTGTAGTTTTTATTTGAAGATATTCCTTTTTCCACTATAGGCCCTTTAGCGATCTGAATGTCCGCTTCCAGTTTCTACAGAAAGTGTGTTTCAAACTCCTCAATCAAAAGTACATTTCAACTCTGCTAGATGAATGCACACAACAGAAAGAAGTTTGGCAGAATACTTCTGTGTAGTTTTTATTTCAAGATATTCCTTTTTCAACTATAGGTGCCTTATTGCTCCGAATGTCTGCTTCCAGTTTCTACAGAAAGTGTGTTTCAAAACTCCTCAATCAAAAGTAAGTTTCAACTCTGCTAGCTGAATGCACAGAACAGAAAGAAGTTTGGCAGAATGCTTCTGTGTAGGTTTTATTTGAAGATATTCCTTTTTCCACTATAGGCTTCTTAGCGCTACGAATGTCCACTTCCAGTTTCTACAGAAAGTGTGTTTCAGACTCCTCAATCAAAACTATGGTTCAACTCTGCTAGTTGAATGCACAGAACAGAAAGAAGTTTGGCAGAATGCTTCTTTGTAGTTTTATTTGAAGATATTCCTTTTTCCCCTGTAGGCCCCGTAGCACTCCGAATGTCCGCTTGCATTTTCTACAGAAATAGAGTTTCAGAACTACTCCATCAAAAGTAATGTTCAACTCTGCTAGTTGAATGCACAGAATAGAAAGAAGTTTGGAAGAATGCTTCTGTGCAGTTTTTATTTCAAGATATTCATTTTCCACTATGGGCGCCTTAGTGCTGAGAATGTCCGCTTGCAGTTTCTACAGCAAGGGAGTTTCAGAACTTCTCAATCAAAAGTAACGTTCAACTCTGTTAGTTGAATGCACAGAACAGAAAGAGGTTTTGCAGAATACTTCTGTGTAGTTTCTATTTGAAGATATTCCTTTTCCCACTATAGGTCCCTTAGGTCTCCGAATGTCCGTTTCCAGTTTCTACAGAAAGTGTGTCTCAAAGCTCCTCAATCAAAAGTAAGGTTCAACTCTTCTAGACGAATGCACATAAGAGAAAGAAGTTTCACAGAATGCTTCTGTGTAGTTTTTATTTGAAGATATACATTTTTCCTCTATAGGTCCCTTACTGCTCCAAATGTCCGCTTCCACTTTCTACAGAAAGTGTGTTTCAAAGCTCCTCAATCAAAAGTAAAGTTCAACTCTGCTAGTTGAATGCACAGAGCAGAAAGTAATTTGGCAGAATGCTTCTGTATCGTTTTTATTTGAAGATATTACTTTGTCCACTATAGGCCCCTTAGCGCTCCGAATGTCCACTTGCATTTTCTATAGAAAGAGAGTTACAGAACTTCTCAATCAAAAGTAACGTTCAACTCTGTCAGATGAATGCACAGAACAGAAGGAGGTTTTGCAGAATACTTCTGTGTAGTTTTTATTTGAAGATATTCCTTTTTCCACTATAGGCCCCTTAGTGCTCCGGATGTCAGCTTCCAGTTTCTACAGAAAGTATGTTTCAAAGCTCTTCCATCAACAGGAAGTTTCAACTCCTCTAGGTGAATGCACAGAACAGAAAGAAGTTTGGCAGAATGCTTCTGTGTAGTTTTTATTTGAAGATGTACCTTTTTTCCACTATAGGTCCGTTATTGCTCCAAATGTCCGCTTATAGTTTCTACAGAAAGTGTGTTTCAAAACTCCTCAATCAAAAGTCAGGTTCAACTCTGCTAGTGGAATGCACAGAACAGAAAGAAGTTTGGCAGAATGCTTCTGCGTAGTTTTTATTTGAAGATATTCCTTTTTCCACTATAGGCCCCTTAGCGCTGCAAATGTCCGCTTGCAGTTTCTACAGAAAGAGAGTTTCAGAACTTCTCAATCAAAAGTTACGTTCAACTCTGTTAGTTGAATGCACACAACACAAAGAAGTTTGGCACAATGCTTCTGTGTAGTTTTTATTTGAAGATATTCCTTTTTCCACTATAGGCCCTTTAGCGATCTGAATGTCTGCTTCCAGTTTCTACAGAAAGTGTGTTTCAAACTCCTGAATCAAAAGTACATTTGAACTCTGCTAGATGAATGCACACAACAGAAAGAAGTTTGGCAGAATACTTCTGTGTAGTTTTTATTTCAAGATATTCCTTTTTCAACTATAGGTCCCTTATTGCTCCGAATGTCTGCTTCCAGTTTCTACAGAAAGTGTGTTTCCAAACTCCTCAATCAAAAGTAAGTTTCAACTCTGCTAGCTGAATGCACAGAACAGAAAGAAGTTTGGCAGAATGCTTCTGTGTAGGTTTTATTTGAAGATATTCCTTTTTCCACTATAGGCTTCTTAGCGCTACGAATGTCCACTTCCAGTTTCTACAGAAAGTGTGTTGCAGACTCCTCAATCAAAACTGTGGTTCAACTCTGCTAGTTGAATGCACAGAACCGAAAGAAGTTTGGCAGAATGCTTCTTTGTAGTTTTATTTGAAGATATTCCTTTTTCCCCTGTAGGCCCCGTAGCACTCCGAATGTCCGCTTGCATTTTCTACAGAAATAGAGTTTCAGAACTACTCCATCAATAGTAATGTTCAACTCTGCTAGTTGAATGCACAGAATAGAAAGAAGTTTGGAAGAATGCTTCTGTGCAGTTTTTATTTCAAGATATTCATTTCCACTATGGGCGCCTTAGTGCTGAGAATGTCCGCTTGCAGTTTCTACAGCAAGGGAGTTTCAGAACTTCTCAATCAAAAGTAACGTTCAACTCTGTTAGTTGAATGCACAGAACAGAAAGAGGTTTTGCAGAATACTTCTGTGTAGTTTCTATTTGAAGATATTCCTTTTCCCACTATAGGTCCCTTAGGTCTCCGAATGTCCGTTTCCTGTTTCTACAGAAAGTGTGTCTCAAAGCTCCTCAATCAAAAGTAAGGTTCAACTCTTCTAGACGAATGCACATAAGAGAAAGAAGTTTCACAGAATGCTTCTGTGTAGTTTTTATTTGAAGATATACATTTTTCCTCTATAGGTCCCTTACTGCTCCAAATGTCCGCTTCCACTTTCTACAGAAAGTGTGTTTCAAAGCTCCTCAATCAAAAGTAAAGTTCAACTCTGCTAGTTGAATGCACAGAGCAGAAAGTAATTTGGCAGAATGCTTCTGTATAGTTTTTATTTGAAGATATTACTTTGTCCACTATAGGCCCCTTAGCGCTCCGAATGTCCACTTGCATTTTCTATAGAAAGAGAGTTACAGAACTTCTCAATCAAAAGTAACGTTCAACTCTGTCAGATGAATGCACAGAACAGAAGGAGGTTTTGCAGAATACTTCTGTGTAGTTTTTATTTGAAGATATTCCTTTTTCCACTATAGGCCCCTTAGTGCTCCGGATGTCAGCTTCCAGTTTCTACAGAAAGTATGTTTCAAAGCTCTTCCATCAACAGGAAGTTTCAACTCCTCTAGGTGAATGCACAGAACAGAAAGAAGTTTGGCAGAATGCTTCTGTGTAGTTTTTATTTGAAGATGTACCTTTTTTCCACTATAGGTCCGTTATTGCTCCAAATGTCCGCTTATAGTTTCTACAGAAAGTGTGTTTCAAAACTCCTCAATCAAAAGTCAGGTTCAACTCTGCTAGTGGAATGCAAAGAACAGAAAGAAGTTTGGCAGAATGCTTCTGCGTAGTTTTTATTTGAAGATATTCCTTTTTCCACTATAGGCCCCTTAGCGCTGCAAATGTCCGCTTGCAGTTTCTACAGAAAGAGAGTTTCAGGACTTCTCAATCAAAAGTTACGTTCAACTCTGTTAGTTGAATGCACACAACACAAAGAAGTTTGGCAGAATGCTTCTGTGTAGTTTTTATTTGAAGATATTCCTTTTTCCACTATAGGCCCTTTAGCGATCTGAATGTCCGCTTCCAGTTTCTACAGAAAGTGTGTTTCAAACTCCTCAATCAAAAGTACATTTCAACTCTGCTAGGTGAATGCACACAACAGAAAGAAGTTTGGCAGAATACTTCTGTGTAGTTTTTATTTCAAGATATTACTTTTTCAACTATAGGTGCCTTATTGCTCCGAATGTCTGCTTCCAGTTTCTACAGAAAGTGTGTTTCAAAACCCCTCAATCAAAAGTAAGTTTCAACTCTGCTAGCTGAATGCACAGAACAGAAAGAAGTTTGGCAGAATGCTTCTGTGTAGGTTTTATTTGAAGATATTCCTTTTTCCACTATAGGCTTCTTAGCGCTACGAATGTCCACTTCCAGTTTCTACAGAAAGTGTGTTTCAGACTCCTCAATCAAAACTATGGTTCAACTCTGCTAGTTGAATGCACAGAACAGAAAGAAGTTTGGCAGAATGCTTCTTTGTAGTTTTATTTGAAGATATTCCTTTTTCCCCTGTAGGCCCCGTAGCACTCCGTATGTCCGCTTGCATTTTCTACAGAAATAGAGTTTCAGAACTACTCCATCAAAAGTAATGTTCAACTCTGCTAGTTGAATGCACAGAATAGAAAGAAGTTTGGAAGAATGCTTCTGTGCAGTTTTTATTTCAAGATATTCATTTTCCACTATGGGCGCCTTAGTGCTGAGAATGTCCGCTTGCAGTTTCTACAGCAAGGGAGTTTCAGAACTTCTCAATCAAAAGTAACGTTCAACTCTGTTAGTTGAATGCACAGAACAGAAAGAGGTTTTGCAGAATACTTCTGTGTAGTTTCTATTTGAAGATATTCCTTTTCCCACTATAGGTCCCTTAGGTCTCCGAATGTCCGTTTCCAGTTTCTACAGAAAGTGTGTCTCAAAGCTCCTCAATCAAAAGTAAGGTTCAACTCTTCTAGATGAATGCACATAAGAGAAAGAAGTTTCACAGAATGCTTCTGTGTAGTTTTTATTTGAAGATATACATTTTTCCTCTATAGGTCCCTTACTGCTCCAAATGTCCGCTTCCACTTTCTACAGAAAGTGTGTTTCAAAGCTCCTCAATCAAAAGTAAAGTTCAACTCTGCTAGTTGAATGCACAGAGCAGAAAGTAATTTGGCAGAATGCTTCTGTATAGTTTTTATTTGAAGATATTACTTTGTCCACTATAGGCCCCTTAGCGCTCCGAATGTCCACTTGCATTTTCTATAGAAAGAGAGTTACAGAACTTCTCAATCAAAAGTAACGTTCAACTCTGTCAGATGAATGCACAGAACAGAAGGAGGTTTTGCAGAATACTTCTGTGTAGTTTTTATTTGAAGATATTCCTTTTTCCACTATAGGCCCCTTAGTGCTCCGGATGTCAGCTTCCAGTTTCTACAGAAAGTATGTTTCAAAGCTCTTCCATCAACAGGAAGTTTCAACTCCTCTAGGTGAATGCACAGAACAGAAAGAAGTTTGGCAGAATGCTTCTGTGTAGTTTTTATTTGAAGATGTACCTTTTTTCCACTATAGGTCCGTTATTGCTCCAAATGTCCGCTTATAGTTTCTACAGAAAGTGTGTTTCAAAACTCCTCAATCAAAAGTCAGGTTCAACTCTGCTAGTGGAATGCACAGAACAGAAAGAAGTTTGGCAGAATGCTTCTGCGTAGTTTTTATTTGAAGATATTCCTTTTTCCACTATAGGCCCCTTAGCGCTGCAAATGTCCGCTTGCAGTTTCTACAGAAAGAGAGTTTCAGAACTTCTCAATCAAAAGTTACGTTCAACTCTGTTAGTTGAATGCACACAACACAAAGAAGTTTGGCAGAATGCTTCTGTGTAGTTTTTATTTGAAGATATTCCTTTTTCCAGTATAGGCCCTTTAGCGATCGGAATGTCTGCTTCCAGTTTCTACAGAAAGTGTGTTTCAAACTCCTGAATCAAAAGTACATTTCAACTCTGCTAGATGAATGCACACAACAGAAAGAAGTTTGGCAGAATACTTCTGTGTAGTTTTTATTTCAAGATATTCCTTTTTCAACTATAGGTCCCTTATTGCTCCGAATGTCTACTTCCAGTTTCTACAGAAAGTGTGTTTCCAAACTCCTCAATCAAAAGTAAGTTTCAACTCTGCTAGCTGAATGCACAGAACAGAAAGAAGTTTGGCAGAATGCTTCTGTGTAGGTTTTATTTGAAGATATTCCTTTTTCCACTATAGGCTTCTTAGCGCTACGAATGTCCACTTCCAGTTTCTACAGAAAGTGTGTTTCAGACTCCTCAATCAAAACTGTGGTTCAACTCTGCTAGTTGAATGCACAGAACCGAAAGAAGTTTGGCAGAATGCTTCTTTGTTGTTTTATTTGAAGATATTCCTTTTTCCCCTGTAGGCCCCGTAGCACTCTGAATGTCCGCTTGCATTTTCTACAGAAATAGAGTTTCAGAACTACTCCATCAAAAGTAATGTTCAACTCTGCTAGTTGAATGCACAGAATAGAAAGAAGTTTGGAAGAATGCTTCTGTGCAGTTTTTATTTCAAGATATTCATTTCCACTATGGGCGCCTTAGTGCTGAGAATGTCCGCTTGCAGTTTCTACAGCAAGGGAGTTTCAGAACTTCTCAATCAAAAGTAACGTTCAACTCTGTTAGTTGAATGCACAGAACAGAAAGAGGTTTTGCAGAATACTTCTGTGTAGTTTCTATTTGAAGATATTCCTTTTCCCACTATAGGTCCCTTAGGTCTCCGAATGTCCGTTTCCTGTTTCTACAGAAAGTGTGTCTCAAAGCTCCTCAATCAAAAGTAAGGTTCAACTCTTCTAGACGAATGCACATAAGAGAAAGAAGTTTCACAGAATGCTTCTGTGTAGTTTTTATTTGAAGATATACATTTTTCCTCTATAGGTCCCTTACTGCTCCAAATGTCCGCTTCCACTTTCTACAGAAAGTGTGTTTCAAAGCTCCTCAATCAAAAGTAAAGTTCAACTCTGCTAGTTGAATGCACAGAGCAGAAAGTAATTTGGCAGAATGCTTCTGTATAGTTTTTATTTGAAGATATTACTTTGTCCACTATAGGCCCCTTAGCGCTCCGAATGTCCACTTGCATTTTCTATAGAAAGAGAGTTACAGAACTTCTCAATCAAAAGTAACGTTCAACTCTGTCAGATGAATGCACAGAACAGAAGGAGGTTTTGCAGAATACTTCTGTGTAGTTTTTATTTGAAGATATTCCTTTTTCCACTATAGGCCCTTTAGCGATCTGAATGTCTGCTTCCAGTTTCTACAGAAAGTGTGTTTCAAACTCCTGAATCAAAAGTACATTTCAACTCTGCTAGATGAATGCACACAACAGAAAGAAGTTTGGCAGAATACTTCTGTGTAGTTTTTATTTCAAGATATTCCTTTTTCAACTATAGGTCCCTTATTGCTCCGAATGTCTGCTTCCAGTTTCTACAGAAAGTGTGTTTCCAAACTCCTCAATCAAAAGTAAGTTTCAACTCTGCTAGCTGAATGCACAGAACAGAAAGAAGTTTGGCAGAATGCTTCTGTGTAGGTTTTATTTGAAGATATTCCTTTTTCCACTATAGGCTTCTTAGCGCTACGAATGTCCACTTCCAGTTTCTACAGAAAGTGTGTTTCAGACTCCTCAATCAAAACTGTGGTTCAACTCTGCTAGTTGAATGCACAGAACCGAAAGAAGTTTGGCAGAATGCTTCTTTGTAGTTTTATTTGAAGATATTCCTTTTTCCCCTGTAGGCCCCGTAGCACTCCGAATGTCCGCTTGCATTTTCTACAGAAATAGAGTTTCAGAACTACTCCATCAATAGTAATGTTCAACTCTGCTAGTTGAATGCACAGAATAGAAAGAAGTTTGGAAGAATGCTTCTGTGCAGTTTTTATTTCAAGATATTCATTTCCACTATGGGCGCCTTAGTGCTGAGAATGTCCGCTTGCAGTTTCTACAGCAAGGGAGTTTCAGAACTTCTCAATCAAAAGTAACGTTCAACTCTGTTAGTTGAATGCACAGAACAGAAAGAGGTTTTGCAGAATACTTCTGTGTAGTTTCTATTTGAAGATATTCCTTTTCCCACTATAGGTCACTTAGGTCTCCGAATATCCGTTTCCTGTTTCTACAGAAAGTGTGTCTCAAAGCTCCTCAATCAAAAGTAAGGTTCAACTCTTCTAGACGAATGCACATAAGAGAAAGAAGTTTCACAGAATGCTTCTGTGTAGTTTTTATTTGAAGATATACATTTTTCCTCTATAGGTCCCTTACTGCTCCAAATGTCCGCTTCCACTTTCTACAGAAAGTGTGTTTCAAAGCTCCTCAATCAAAAGTAAAGTTCAACTCTGCTAGTTGAATGCACAGAGCAGAAAGTAATTTGGCAGAATGCTTCTGTATCGTTTTTATTTGAAGATATTACTTTGTCCACTATAGGCCCCTTAGCGCTCCGAATGTCCACTTGCATTTTCTATAGAAAGAGAGTTACAGAACTTCTCAATCAAAAGTAACGTTCAACTCTGTCAGATGAATGCACAGAACAGAAGGAGGTTTTGCAGAATACTTCTGTGTAGTTTTTATTTGAAGATATTCCTTTTTCCACTATAGGCCCCTTAGTGCTCCGGATGTCAGCTTCCAGTTTCTACAGAAAGTATGTTTCAAAGCTCTTCCATCAACAGGAAGTTTCAACTCCTCTAGGTGAATGCACAGAACAGAAAGAAGTTTGGCAGAATGCTTCTGTGTAGTTTTTATTTGAAGATGTACCTTTTTTCCACTATAGGTCCGTTATTGCTCCAAATGTCCGCTTATAGTTTCTACAGAAAGTGTGTTTCAAAACTCCTCAATCAAAAGTCAGGTTCAACTCTGCTAGTGGAATGCACAGAACAGAAAGAAGTTTGGCAGAATGCTTCTGCGTAGTTTTTATTTGAAGATATTCCTTTTTCCACTATAGGCCCCTTAGCGCTGCAAATGTCCGCTTGCAGTTTCTACAGAAAGAGAGTTTCAGAACTTCTCAATCAAAAGTTACGTTCAACTCTGTTAGTTGAATGCACACAACACAAAGAAGTTTGGCACAATGCTTCTGTGTAGTTTTTATTTGAAGATATTCCTTTTTCCACTATAGGCCCTTTAGCGATCTGAATGTCTGCTTCCAGTTTCTACAGAAAGTCTGTTTCAAACTCCTGAATCAAAAGTACATTTCAACTCTGCTAGATGAATGCACACAACAGAAAGAAGTTTGGCAGAATACTTCTGTGTAGTTTTTATTTCAAGATATTCCTTTTTCAACTATAGGTCCCTTATTGCTCCGAATGTCTGCTTCCAGTTTCTACAGAAAGTGTGTTTCCAAACTCCTCAATCAAAAGTAAGTTTCAACTCTGCTAGCTGAATGCACAGAACAGAAAGAAGTTTGGCAGAATGCTTCTGTGTAGGTTTTATTTGAAGATATTCCTTTTTCCACTATAGGCTTCTTAGCGCTACGAATGTCCACTTCCAGTTTCTACAGAAAGTGTGTTTCAGACTCCTCAATCAAAACTGTGGTTCAACTCTGCTAGTTGAATGCACAGAACCGAAAGAAGTTTGGCAGAATGCTTCTTTGTAGTTTTATTTGAAGATATTCCTTTTTCCACTGTAGGCCCCGTAGCACTCCGAATGTCCGCTTGCATTTTCTACAGAAATAGAGTTTCAGAACTACTCCATCAAAAGTAATGTTCAACTCTGCTAGTTGAATGCCCAGAATAGAAAGAAGTTTGTAAGAATGCTTCTGTGCAGTTTTTATTTCAAGATATACATTTTCCACTATGGGCGCCTTAGTGCTGAGAATGTCCGCTTGCAGTTTCTACAGAAAGGGAGTTTCAGAACTTCTCAATCAAAAGTAACGTTCAACTCTGTTAGTTGAATGCACAGAACAGAAAGAGGTTTTGCAGAATACTTCTGTGTAGTTTCTATTTGAAGATATTCCTTTTTCCACTATAGGTCCCTTAGGTCTCCGAATGTCCGTTTCCAGTTTCTACAGAAAGTGTGTCTCAAAGCTCCTCAATCAAAAGTAAGGTTCAACTCTTCTAGATGAATGCACATAAGAGAAAGAAGTTTCACAGAATGCTTCTGTGTAGTTTTTATTTGAAGATATACATTTTTCCTCTATAGGTCCCTTACTGTTCCAAATGTCCGCTTCCACTTTCTACAGAAAGTGTGTTTCAAAGCTCCTCAATCAAAAGTAAAGTTCAACTCTGCTAGTTGAATGCACAGAGCAGAAAGTAATTTGGCAGAATGCTTCTGTATAGTTTTTATTTGAAGATATTACTTTGTCCACTATAGGCCCCTTAGCGCTCCGAATGTCCACTTGCATTTTCTATAGAAAGAGATTTACAGAACTTCTCAATCAAAAGTAACGTTCAACTCTGTCAGATGAATGCACAGAACAGAAGGAGGTTTTGCAGAATACTTCTGTGTAGTTTTTATTGGAAGATATTCCTTTTTCCACTATAGGCCCCTTAGTGCTCCGGATGTCAGCTTCCAGTTTCTACAGAAAGTATGTTTCAAAGCTCTTCCATCAACAGTAAGTTTCAACTCTTCTAGATGAATGCACAGAACAGAAAGAAGTTTGGCAGAATGCTTCTGTGTAGTTTTTATTTGAAGATGTACCTTTTTTCCACTATAGGTCCGTTATTGCTCCAAATGTCCGCTTATAGTTTCTACAGAAAGTGTGTTTCAAAACTCCTCAATCAAAAGTCAGGTTCAACTCTGCTAGTGGAATGCACAGAACAGAAAGAAGTTTGGCAGAATGCTTCTGCGTAGTTTTTATTTGAAGATATTCCTTTTTCCACTATAGGCCCCTTAGCGCTGCAAATGTCCGCTTGCAGTTTCTACAGAAAGAGAGTTTCAGGACTTCTCAATCAAAAGTTACGTTCAACTCTGTTAGTTGAATGCACACAACACAAAGAAGTTTGGCAGAATGCTTCTGTGTAGTTTTTATTTGAAGATATTCCTTTTTCCACTATAGGCCCTTTAGCGATCTGAATGTCCGCTTCCAGTTTCTACAGAAAGTGTGTTTCAAACTCCTCAATCAAAAGTACATTTCAACTCTGCTAGATGAATGCACACAACAGAAAGAAGTTTGGCAGAATACTTCTGTGTAGTTTTTATTTCAAGATATTACTTTTTCAACTATAGGTGCCTTATTGCTCCGAATGTCTGCTTCCAGTTTCTACAGAAAGTGTGTTTCAAAACTCCTCAATCAAAAGTAAGTTTCAACTCTGCTAGCTGAATGCACAGAACAGAAAGAAGTTTGGCAGAATGCTTCTGTGTAGGTTTTATTTGAAGATATTCCTTTTTCCACTATAGGCTTCTTAGCGCTACGAATGTCCACTTCCAGTTTCTACAGAAAGTGTGTTTCAGACTCCTCAATCAAAACTATGGTTCAACTCTGCTAGTTGAATGCACAGAACAGAAAGAAGTTTGGCAGAATGCTTCTTTGTAGTTTTATTTGAAGATATTCCTTTTTCCCCTGTAGGCCCCGTAGCACTCCGTATGTCCGCTTGCATTTTCTACAGAAATAGAGTTTCAGAACTACTCCATCAAAAGTAATGTTCAACTCTGCTAGTTGAATGCACAGAATAGAAAGAAGTTTGGAAGAATGCTTCTGTGCAGTTTTTATTTCAAGATATTCATTTTCCACTATGGGCGCCTTAGTGCTGAGAATGTCCGCTTGCAGTTTCTACAGCAAGGGAGTTTCAGAACTTCTCAATCAAAAGTAACGTTCAACTCTGTTAGTTGAATGCACAGAACAGAAAGAGGTTTTGCAGAATACTTCTGTGTAGTTTCTATTTGAAGATATTCCTTTTCCCACTATAGGTCCCTTAGGTCTCCGAATGTCCGTTTCCAGTTTCTACAGAAAGTGTGTCTCAAAGCTCCTCAATCAAAAGTAAGGTTCAACTCTTCTAGATGAATGCACATAAGAGAAAGAAGTTTCACAGAATGCTTCTGTGTAGTTTTTATTTGAAGATATACATTTTTCCTCTATAGGTCCCTTACTGCTCCAAATGTCCGCTTCCACTTTCTACAGAAAGTGTGTTTCAAAGCTCCTCAATCAAAAGTAAAGTTCAACTCTGCTAGTTGAATGCACAGAGCAGAAAGTAATTTGGCAGAATGCTTCTGTATAGTTTTTATTTGAAGATATTACTTTGTCCACTATAGGCCCCTTAGCGCTCCGAATGTCCACTTGCATTTTCTATAGAAAGAGAGTTACAGAACTTCTCAATCAAAAGTAAAGTTCAACTCTGTCAGATGAATGCACAGAACAGAAGGAGGTTTTGCAGAATACTTCTGTGTAGTTTTTATTTGAAGATATTCCTTTTTCCACTATAGGCCCCTTAGTGCTCCGGATGTCAGCTTCCAGTTTCTACAGAAAGTATGTTTCAAAGCTCTTCCATCAACAGGAAGTTTCAACTCCTCTAGGTGAATGCACAGAACAGAAAGAAGTTTGGCAGAATGCTTCTGTGTAGTTTTTATTTGAAGATGTACCTTTTTTCCACTATAGGTCCGTTATTGCTCCAAATGTCCGCTTATAGTTTCTACAGAAAGTGTGTTTCAAAACTCCTCAATCAAAAGTCAGGTTCAACTCTGCTAGTGGAATGCACAGAACAGAAAGAAGTTTGGCAGAATGCTTCTGCGTAGTTTTTATTTGAAGATATTCCTTTTTCCACTATAGGCCCCTTAGCGCTGCAAATGTCCGCTTGCAGTTTCTACAGAAAGAGAGTTTCAGAACTTCTCAATCAAAAGTTACGTTCAACTCTGTTAGTTGAATGCACACAACACAAAGAAGTTTGGCACAATGCTTCTGTGTAGTTTTTATTTGAAGATATTCCTTTTTCCACTATAGGCCCTTTAGCGATCTGAATGTCTGCTTCCAGTTTCTACAGAAAGTGTGTTTCAAACTCCTGAATCAAAAGTACATTTCAACTCTGCTAGATGAATGCACACAACAGAAAGAAGTTTGGCAGAATACTTCTGTGTAGTTTTTATTTCAAGATATTCCTTTTTCAACTATAGGTCCCTTATTGCTCCGAATGTCTGCTTCCAGTTTCTACAGAAAGTGTGTTTCCAAACTCCTCAATCAAAAGTAAGTTTCAACTCTGCTAGCTGAATGCACAGAACAGAAAGAAGTTTGGCAGAATGCTTCTGTGTAGGTTTTATTTGAAGATATTCCTTTTTCCACTATAGGCTTCTTAGCGCTACGAATGTCCACTTCCAGTTTCTACAGAAAGTGTGTTTCAGACTCCTCAATCAAAACTGTGGTTCAACTCTGCTAGTTGAATGCACAGAACCGAAAGAAGTTTGGCAGAATGCTTCTTTGTAGTTTTATTTGAAGATATTCCTTTTTCCACTGTAGGCCCCGTAGCACTCCGAATGTCCGCTTGCATTTTCTACAGAAATAGAGTTTCAGAACTACTCCATCAAAAGTAATGTTCAACTCTGCTAGTTGAATGCCCAGAATAGAAAGAAGTTTGTAAGAATGCTTCTGTGCAGTTTTTATTTCAAGATATACATTTTCCACTATGGGCGCCTTAGTGCTGAGAATGTCCGCTTGCAGTTTCTACAGAAAGGGAGTTTCAGAACTTCTCAATCAAAAGTAACGTTCAACTCTGTTAGTTGAATGCACAGAACAGAAAGAGGTTTTGCAGAATACTTCTGTGTAGTTTCTATTTGAAGATATTCCTTTTTCCACTATAGGTCCCTTAGGTCTCCGAATGTCCGTTTCCAGTTTCTACAGAAAGTGTGTCTCAAAGCTCCTCAATCAAAAGTAAGGTTCAACTCTTCTAGATGAATGCACATAAGAGAAAGAAGTTTCACAGAATGCTTCTGTGTAGTTTTTATTTGAAGATATACATTTTTCCTCTATAGGTCCCTTACTGTTCCAAATGTCCGCTTCCACTTTCTACAGAAAGTGTGTTTCAAAGCTCCTCAATCAAAAGTAAAGTTCAACTCTGCTAGTTGAATGCACAGAGCAGAAAGTAATTTGGCAGAATGCTTCTGTATAGTTTTTATTTGAAGATATTACTTTGTCCACTATAGGCCCCTTAGCGCTCCGAATGTCCACTTGCATTTTCTATAGAAAGAGATTTACAGAACTTCTCAATCAAAAGTAACGTTCAACTCTGTCAGATGAATGCACAGAACAGAAGGAGGTTTTGCAGAATACTTCTGTGTAGTTTTTATTGGAAGATATTCCTTTTTCCACTATAGGCCCCTTAGTGCTCCGGATGTCAGCTTCCAGTTTCTACAGAAAGTATGTTTCAAAGCTCTTCCATCAACAGTAAGTTTCAACTCTTCTAGATGAATGCACAGAACAGAAAGAAGTTTGGCAGAATGCTTCTGTGTAGTTTTTATTTGAAGATGTACCTTTTTTCCACTATAGGTCCGTTATTGCTCCAAATGTCCGCTTATAGTTTCTACAGAAAGTGTGTTTCAAAACTCCTCAATCAAAAGTCAGGTTCAACTCTGCTAGTGGAATGCACAGAACAGAAAGAAGTTTGGCAGAATGCTTCTGCGTAGTTTTTATTTGAAGATATTCCTTTTTCCACTATAGGCCCCTTAGTGCTGCAAATGTCCGCTTGCAGTTTCTACAGAAAGAGAGTTTCAGGACTTCTCAATCAAAAGTTACGTTCAACTCTGTTAGTTGAATGCACACAACACAAAGAAGTTTGGCAGAATGCTTCTGTGTAGTTTTTATTTGAAGATATTCCTTTTTCCACTATAGGCCCTTTAGCGATCTGAATGTCCGCTTCCAGTTTCTACAGAAAGTGTGTTTCAAACTCCTCAATCAAAAGTACATTTCAACTCTGCTAGATGAATGCACACAACAGAAAGAAGTTTGGCAGAATACTTCTGTGTAGTTTTTATTTCAAGATATTACTTTTTCAACTATAGGTGCCTTATTGCTCCGAATGTCTGCTTCCAGTTTCTACAGAAAGTGTGTTTCAAAACTCCTCAATCAAAAGTAAGTTTCAACTCTGCTAGCTGAATGCACAGAACAGAAAGAAGTTTGGCAGAATGCTTCTGTGTAGGTTTTATTTGAAGATATTCCTTTTTCCACTATAGGCTTCTTAGCGCTACGAATGTCCACTTCCAGTTTCTACAGAAAGTGTGTTTCAGACTCCTCAATCAAAACTATGGTTCAACTCTGCTAGTTGAATGCACAGAACAGAAAGAAGTTTGGCAGAATGCTTCTTTGTAGTTTTATTTGAAGATATTCCTTTTTCCCCTGTAGGCCCCGTAGCACTCCGTATGTCCTCTTGCATTTTCTACAGAAATAGAGTTTCAGAACTACTCCATCAAAAGTAATGTTCAACTCTGCTAGTTGAATGCACAGAATAGAAAGAAGTTTGGAAGAATGCTTCTGTGCAGTTTTTATTTCAAGATATTCATTTTCCACTATGGGCGCCTTAGTGCTGAGAATGTCCGCTTGCAGTTTCTACAGCAAGGGAGTTTCAGAACTTCTCAATCAAAAGTAACGTTCAACTCTGTTAGTTGAATGCACAGAACAGAAAGAGGTTTTGCAGAATACTTCTGTGTAGTTTCTATTTGAAGATATTCCTTTTCCCACTATAGGTCCCTTAGGTCTCCGAATGTCCGTTTCCAGTTTCTACAGAAAGTGTTTCTCAAAGCTCCTCAATCAAAAGTAAGGTTCAACTCTTCTAGATGAATGCACATAAGAGAAAGAAGTTTCACAGAATGCTTCTGTGTAGTTTTTATTTGAAGATATACATTTTTCCTCTATAGGTCCCTTACTGCTCCAAATGTCCGCTTCCACTTTCTACAGAAAGTGTGTTTCAAAGCTCCTCAATCAAAAGTAAAGTTCAACTCTGCTAGTTGAATGCACAGAGCAGAAAGTAATTTGGCAGAATGCTTCTGTATAGTTTTTATTTGAAGATATTACTTTGTCCACTATAGGCCCCTTAGCGCTCCGAATGTCCACTTGCATTTTCTATAGAAAGAGAGTTACAGAACTTCTCAATCAAAAGTAACGTTCAACTCTGTCAGATGAATGCACAGAACAGAAGGAGGTTTTGCAGAATACTTCTGTGTAGTTTTTATTTGAAGATATTCCTTTTTCCACTATAGGCCCCTTAGTGCTCCGGATGTCAGCTTCCAGTTTCTACAGAAAGTATGTTTCAAAGCTCTTCCATCAACAGGAAGTTTCAACTCCTCTAGGTGAATGCACAGAACAGAAAGAAGTTTGGCAGAATGCTTCTGTGTAGTTTTTATTTGAAGATGTACCTTTTTTCCACTATAGGTCCGTTATTGCTCCAAATGTCCGCTTATAGTTTCTACAGAAAGTGTGTTTCAAAACTCCTCAATCAAAAGTCAGGTTCAACTCTGCTAGTGGAATGCACAGAACAGAAAGAAGTTTGGCAGAATGCTTCTGCGTAGTTTTTATTTGAAGATATTCCTTTTTCCACTATAGGCCCCTTAGCGCTGCAAATGTCCGCTTGCAGTTTCTACAGAAAGAGAGTTTCAGAACTTCTCAATCAAAAGTTACGTTCAACTCTGTTAGTTGAATGCACACAACACAAAGAAGTTTGGCACAATGCTTCTGTGTAGTTTTTATTTGAAGATATTCCTTTTTCCACTATAGGCCTTTAGCGATCTGAATGTCTGCTTCCAGTTTCTACAGAAAGTGTGTTTCAAACTCCTGAATCAAAAGTACATTTCAACTCTGCTAGATGAATGCACACAACAGAAAGAAGTTTGGCAGAATACTTCTGTGTAGTTTTTATTTCAAGATATTCCTTTTTCAACTATAGGTCCCTTATTGCTCCGAATGTCTGCTTCCAGTTTCTACAGAAAGTGTGTTTCCAAACTCCTCAATCAAAAGTAAGTTTCAACTCTGCTAGCTGAATGCACAGAACAGAAAGAAGTTTGGCAGAATGCTTCTGTGTAGGTTTTATTTGAAGATATTCCTTTTTCCACTATAGGCTTCTTAGCGCTACGAATGTCCACTTCCAGTTTCTACAGAAAGTGTGTTTCAGACTCCTCAATCAAAACTGTGGTTCAACTCTGCTAGTTGAATGCACAGAACCGAAAGAAGTTTGGCAGAATGCTTCTTTGTAGTTTTATTTGAAGATATTCCTTTTTCCACTGTAGGCCCCGTAGCACTCCGAATGTCCGCTTGCATTTTCTACAGAAATAGAGTTTCAGAACTACTCCATCAAAAGTAATGTTCAACTCTGCTAGTTGAATGCCCAGAATAGAAAGAAGTTTGTAAGAATGCTTCTGTGCAGTTTTTATTTCAAGATATACATTTTCCACTATGGGCGCCTTAGTGCTGAGAATGTCCGCTTGCAGTTTCTACAGAAAGGGAGTTTCAGAACTTCTCAATCAAAAGTAACGTTCAACTCTGTTAGTTGAATGCACAGAACAGAAAGAGGTTTTGCAGAATACTTCTGTGTAGTTTCTATTTGAAGATATTCCTTTTTCCACTATAGGTCCCTTAGGTCTCCGAATGTCCGTTTCCAGTTTCTACAGAAAGTGTGTCTCAAAGCTCCTCAATCAAAAGTAAGGTTCAACTCTTCTAGATGAATGCACATAAGAGAAAGAAGTTTCACAGAATGCTTCTGTGTAGTTTTTATTTGAAGATATACATTTTTCCTCTATAGGTCCCTTACTGTTCCAAATGTCCGCTTCCACTTTCTACAGAAAGTGTGTTTCAAAGCTCCTCAATCAAAAGTAAAGTTCAACTCTGCTAGTTGAATGCACAGAGCAGAAAGAAATTTGGCAGAATGCTTCTGTATAGTTTTTATTTGAAGATATTACTTTGTCCACTATAGGCCCCTTAGCGCTCCGAATGTCCACTTGCATTTTCTATAGAAAGAGATTTACAGAACTTCTCAATCAAAAGTAACGTTCAACTCTGTCAGATGAATGCACAGAACAGAAGGAGGTTTTGCAGAATACTTCTGTGTAGTTTTTATTGGAAGATATTCCTTTTTCCACTATAGGCCCCTTAGTGCTCCGGATGTCAGCTTCCAGTTTCTACAGAAAGTATGTTTCAAAGCTCTTCCATCAACAGTAAGTTTCAACTCTTCTAGATGAATGCACAGAACAGAAAGAAGTTTGGCAGAATGCTTCTGTGTAGTTTTTATTTGAAGATGTACCTTTTTTCCACTATAGGTCCGTTATTGCTCCAAATGTCCGCTTATAGTTTCTACAGAAAGTGTGTTTCAAAACTCCTCAATCAAAAGTCAGGTTCAACTCTGCTAGTGGAATGCACAGAACAGAAAGAAGTTTGGCAGAATGCTTCTGCGTAGTTTTTATTTGAAGATATTCCTTTTTCCACTATAGGCCCCTTAGCGCTGCAAATGTCCGCTTGCAGTTTCTACAGAAAGAGAGTTTCAGGACTTCTCAATCAAAAGTTACGTTCAACTCTGTTAGTTGAATGCACACAACACAAAGAAGTTTGGCAGAATGCTTCTGTGTAGTTTTTATTTGAAGATATTCCTTTTTCCACTATAGGCCCTTTAGCGATCTGAATGTCCGCTTCCAGTTTCTACAGAAAGTGTGTTTCAAACTCCTCAATCAAAAGTACACTTCAACTCTGCTAGATGAATGCACACAACAGAAAGAAGTTTGGCAGAATACTTCTGTGTAGTTTTTATTTCAAGATATTCCTTTTTCAACTATCGGTCCCTTATTGCTCCGAATGTCTGCTTCCAGTTTCTACAGAAAGTGTGTTTCCAAACTCCTCAATCAAAAGTAAGTTTCAACTCTGCTAGCTGAATGCACAGAACAGAAAGAAGTTTGGCAGAATGCTTCTGTGTAGGTTTTATTTGAAGATATTCCTTTTTCCACTATAGGCTTCTTAGCGCTACGAATGTCCACTTCCAGTTTCTACAGAAAGTGTGTTTCAGACTCCTCAATCAAAACTGTGGTTCAACTCTGCTAGTTGAATGCACAGAACCGAAAGAAGTTTGGCAGAATGCTTCTTTGTTGTTTTATTTGAAGATATACCTTTTTCCCCTGTAGGCCCCGTAGCACTCCGAATGTCCGCTTGCATTTTCTACAGAAATAGAGTTTCAGAACTACTCCATCAAAAGTAATGTTCAACTCTGCTAGTTGAATGCACAGAATAGAAAGAAGTTTGGAAGAATGCTTCTGTGCAGTTTTTATTTCAAGATATTCATTTCCACTATGGGCGCCTTAGTGCTGAGAATGTCCGCTTGCAGTTTCTACAGCAAGGGAGTTTCAGAACTTCTCAATCAAAAGTAACGTTCAACTCTGTTAGTTGAATGCACAGAACAGAAAGAGTTTTTGCAGAATACTTCTGTGTAGTTTCTATTTGAAGATATTCCTTTTCCCACTATAGGTCCCTTAGGTCTCCGAATGTCCGTTTCCAGTTTCTACAGAAAGTGTGTCTCAAAGCTCCTCAATCAAAAGTAAGGTTCAACTCTTCTAGACGAATGCACATAAGAGAAAGAAGTTTTACAGAATGCTTCTGTGTAGTTTTTATTTGAAGATATACATTTTTCCTCTATAGGTCCCTTACTGCTCCAAATGTCCGCTTCCACTTTCTACAGAAAGTGTGTTTCAAAGCTCCTCAATCAAAAGTAAAGTTCAACTCTGCTAGTTGAATGCACAGAGCAGAAAGTAATTTGGCAGAATGCTTCTGTATAGTTTTTATTTGAAGATATTACTTTGTCCACTATAGGCCCCTTAGCGCTCCGAATGTCCACTTGCATTTTCTATAGAAAGAGAGTTACAGAACTTCTCAATCAAAAGTAACGTTCAACTCTGTCAGATGAATGCACAGAACAGAAGGAGGTTTTGCAGAATACTTCTGTGTAGTTTTTATTTGAAGATATTCCTTTTTCCACTATAGGCCCCTTAGTGCTCCGGATGTCAGCTTCCAGTTTCTACAGAAAGTATGTTTCAAAGCTCTTCCATCAACAGGAAGTTTCAACTCCTCTAGGTGAATGCACAGAACAGAAAGAAGTTTGGCAGAATGCTTCTGTGTAGTTTTTATTTGAAGATGTACCTTTTTTCCACTATAGGTCCGTTATTGCTCCAAATGTCCGCTTATAGTTTCTACAGAAAGTGTGTTTCAAAACTCCTCAATCAAAAGTCAGGTTCAACTCTGCTAGTGGAATGCACAGAACAGAAAGAAGTTTGGCAGAATGCTTCTGCGTAGTTTTTATTTGAAGATATTCCTTTTTCCACTATAGGCCCCTTAGCGCTGCAAATGTCCGCTTGCAGTTTCTACAGAAAGAGAGTTTCAGAACTTCTCAATCAAAAGTTACGTTCAACTCTGTTAGTTGAATGCACACAACACAAAGAAGTTTGGCACAATGCTTCTGTGTAGTTTTTATTTGAAGATATTCCTTTTTCCACTATAGGCCCTTTAGCGATCTGAATGTCTGCTTCCAGTTTCTACAGAAAGTGTGTTTCAAACTCCTGAATCAAAAGTACATTTCAACTCTGCTAGATGAATGCACACAACAGAAAGAAGTTTGGCAGAATACTTCTGTGTAGTTTTTATTTCAAGATATTCCTTTTTCAACTATAGGTCCCTTATTGCTCCGAATGTCTGCTTCCAGTTTCTACAGAAAGTGTGTTTCCAAACTCCTCAATCAAAAGTAAGTTTCAACTCTGCTAGCTGAATGCACAGAACAGAAAGAAGTTTGGCAGAATGCTTCTGTGTAGGTTTTATTTGAAGATATTCCTTTTTCCACTATAGGCTTCTTAGCGCTACGAATGTCCACTTCCAGTTTCTACAGAAAGTGTGTTTCAGACTCCTCAATCAAAACTGTGGTTCAACTCTGCTAGTTGAATGCACAGAACCGAAAGAAGTTTGGCAGAATGCTTCTTTGTAGTTTTATTTGAAGATATTCCTTTTTCCACTGTAGGCCCCGTAGCACTCCGAATGTCCGCTTGCATTTTCTACAGAAATAGAGTTTCAGAACTACTCCATCAAAAGTAATGTTCAACTCTGCTAGTTGAATGCCCAGAATAGAAAGAAGTTTGTAAGAATGCTTCTGTGCAGTTTTTATTTCAAGATATACATTTTCCACTATGGGCGCCTTAGTGCTGAGAATGTCCGCTTGCAGTTTCTACAGAAAGGGAGTTTCAGAACTTCTCAATCAAAAGTAACGTTCAACTCTGTTAGTTGAATGCACAGAACAGAAAGAGGTTTTGCAGAATACTTCTGTGTAGTTTCTATTTGAAGATATTCCTTTTTCCACTATAGGTCCCTTAGGTCTCCGAATGTCCGTTTCCAGTTTCTACAGAAAGTGTGTCTCAAAGCTCCTCAATCAAAAGTAAGGTTCAACTCTTCTAGATGAATGCACATAAGAGAAAGAAGTTTCACAGAATGCTTCTGTGTAGTTTTTATTTGAAGATATACATTTTTCCTCTATAGGTCCCTTACTGTTCCAAATGTCCGCTTCCACTTTCTACAGAAAGTGTGTTTCAAAGCTCCTCAATCAAAAGTAAAGTTCAACTCTGCTAGTTGAATGCACAGAGCAGAAAGTAATTTGGCAGAATGCTTCTGTATAGTTTTTATTTGAAGATATTACTTTGTCCACTATAGGCCCCTTAGCGCTCCGAATGTCCACTTGCATTTTCTATAGAAAGAGATTTACAGAACTTCTCAATCAAAAGTAACGTTCAACTCTGTCAGATGAATGCACAGAACAGAAGGAGGTTTTGCAGAATACTTCTGTGTAGTTTTTATTGGAAGATATTCCTTTTTCCACTATAGGCCCCTTAGTGCTCCGGATGTCAGCTTCCAGTTTCTACAGAAAGTATGTTTCAAAGCTCTTCCATCAACAGTAAGTTTCAACTCTTCTAGATGAATGCACAGAACAGAAAGAAGTTTGGCAGAATGCTTCTGTGTAGTTTTTATTTGAAGATGTACCTTTTTTCCACTATAGGTCCGTTATTGCTCCAAATGTCCGCTTATAGTTTCTACAGAAAGTGTGTTTCAAAACTCCTCAATCAAAAGTCAGGTTCAACTCTGCTAGTGGAATGCACAGAACAGAAAGAAGTTTGGCAGAATGCTTCTGCGTAGTTTTTATTTGAAGATATTCCTTTTTCCACTATAGGCCCCTTAGTGCTGCAAATGTCCGCTTGCAGTTTCTACAGAAAGAGAGTTTCAGGACTTCTCAATCAAAAGTTACGTTCAACTCTGTTAGTTGAATGCACACAACACAAAGAAGTTTGGCAGAATGCTTCTGTGTAGTTTTTATTTGAAGATATTCCTTTTTCCACTATAGGCCCTTTAGCGATCTGAATGTCCGCTTCCAGTTTCTACAGAAAGTGTGTTTCAAACTCCTCAATCAAAAGTACACTTCAACTCTGCTAGATGAATGCACACAACAGAAAGAAGTTTGGCAGAATACTTCTGTGTAGTTTTTATTTCAAGATATTCCTTTTTCAACTATAGGTCCCTTATTGCTCCGAATGTCTGCTTCCAGTTTCTACAGAAAGTGTGTTTCCAAACTCCTCAATCAAAAGTAAGTTTCAACTCTGCTAGCTGAATGCACAGAACAGAAAGAAGTTTGGCAGAATGCTTCTGTGTAGGTTTTATTTGAAGATATTCCTTTTTCCACTATAGGCTTCTTAGCGCTACGAATGTCCACTTCCAGTTTCTACAGAAAGTGTGTTTCAGACTCCTCAATCAAAACTGTGGTTCAACTCTGCTAGTTGAATGCACAGAACCGAAATAAGTTTGGCAGAATGCTTCTTTGTTGTTTTATTTGAAGATATACCTTTTTCCCCTGTAGGCCCCGTAGCACTCCGAATGTCCGCTTGCATTTTCTACAGAAATAGAGTTTCAGAACTACTCCATCAAAAGTAATGTTCAACTCTGCTAGTTGAATGCACAGAATAGAAAGAAGTTTGGAAGAATGCTTCTGTGCAGTTTTTATTTCAAGATATTCATTTCCACTATGGGCGCCTTAGTGCTGAGAATGTCCGCTTGCAGTTTCTACAGCAAGGGAGTTTCAGAACTTCTCAATCAAAAGTAACGTTCAACTCTGTTAGTTGAATGCACAGAACAGAAAGAGTTTTTGCAGAATACTTCTGTGTAGTTTCTATTTGAAGATATTCCTTTTCCCACTATAGGTCCCTTAGGTCTCCGAATGTCCGTTTCCAGTTTCTACAGAAAGTGTGTCTCAAAGCTCCTCAATCAAAAGTAAGGTTCAACTCTTCTAGACGAATGCACATAAGAGAAAGAAGTTTTACAGAATGCTTCTGTGTAGTTTTTATTTGAAGATATACATTTTTCCTCTATAGGTCCCTTACTGCTCCAAATGTCCGCTTCCACTTTCTACAGAAAGTGTGTTTCAAAGCTCCTCAATCAAAAGTAAAGTTCAACTCTGCTAGTTGAATGCACAGAGCAGAAAGTAATTTGGCAGAATGCTTCTGTATAGTTTTTATTTGAAGATATTACTTTGTCCACTATAGGCCCCTTAGCGCTCCGAATGTCCACTTGCATTTTCTATAGAAAGAGAGTTACAGAACTTCTCAATCAAAAGTAACGTTCAACTCTGTCAGATGAATGCACAGAACAGAAGGAGGTTTTGCAGAATACTTCTGTGTAGTTTTTATTTGAAGATATTCCTTTTTCCACTATAGGCCCCTTAGTGCTCCGGATGTCAGCTTCCAGTTTCTACAGAAAGTATGTTTCAAAGCTCTTCCATCAACAGGAAGTTTCAACTCCTCTAGGTGAATGCACAGAACAGAAAGAAGTTTGGCAGAATGCTTCTGTGTAGTTTTTATTTGAAGATGTACCTTTTTTCCACTATAGGTCCGTTATTGCTCCAAATGTCCGCTTATAGTTTCTACAGAAAGTGTGTTTCAAAACTCCTCAATCAAAAGTCAGGTTCAACTCTGCTAGTGGAATGCACAGAACAGAAAGAAGTTTGGCAGAATGCTTCTGCGTAGTTTTTATTTGAAGATATTCCTTTTTCCACTATAGGCCCCTTAGCGCTGCAAATGTCCGCTTGCAGTTTCTACAGAAAGAGAGTTTCAGAACTTCTCAATCAAAAGTTACGTTCAACTCTGTTAGTTGAATGCACACAACACAAAGAAGTTTGGCACAATGCTTCTGTGTAGTTTTTATTTGAAGATATTCCTTTTTCCACTATAGGCCCTTTAGCGATCTGAATGTCTGCTTCCAGTTTCTACAGAAAGTGTGTTTCAAACTCCTGAATCAAAAGTACATTTCAACTCTGCTAGATGAATGCACACAACAGAAAGAAGTTTGGCAGAATACTTCTGTGTAGTTTTTATTTCAAGATATTCCTTTTTCAACTATAGGTCCCTTATTGCTCCGAATGTCTGCTTCCAGTTTCTACAGAAAGTGTGTTTCCAAACTCCTCAATCAAAAGTAAGTTTCAACTCTGCTAGCTGAATGCACAGAACAGAAAGAAGTTTGGCAGAATGCTTCTGTGTAGGTTTTATTTGAAGATATTCCTTTTTCCACTATAGGCTTCTTAGCGCTACGAATGTCCACTTCCAGTTTCTACAGAAAGTGTGTTTCAGACTCCTCAATCAAAACTGTGGTTCAACTCTGCTAGTTGAATGCACAGAACCGAAAGAAGTTTGGCAGAATGCTTCTTTGTAGTTTTATTTGAAGATATTCCTTTTTCCACTGTAGGCCCCGTAGCACTCCGAATGTCCGCTTGCATTTTCTACAGAAATAGAGTTTCAGAACTACTCCATCAAAAGTAATGTTCAACTCTGCTAGTTGAATGCCCAGAATAGAAAGAAGTTTGTAAGAATGCTTCTGTGCAGTTTTTATTTCAAGATATACATTTTCCACTATGGGCGCCTTAGTGCTGAGAATGTCCGCTTGCAGTTTCTACAGAAAGGGAGTTTCAGAACTTCTCAATCAAAAGTAACGTTCAACTCTGTTAGTTGAATGCACAGAACAGAAAGAGGTTTTGCAGAATACTTCTGTGTAGTTTCTATTTGAAGATATTCCTTTTTCCACTATAGGTCCCTTAGGTCTCCGAATGTCCGTTTCCAGTTTCTACAGAAAGTGTGTCTCAAAGCTCCTCAATCAAAACTAAGGTTCAACTCTTCTAGATGAATGCACATAAGAGAAAGAAGATTCACAGAATGCTTCTGTGTAGTTTTTATTTGAAGATATACATTTTTCCTCTATAGGTCCCTTACTGTTCCAAATGTCCGCTTCCACTTTCTACAGAAAGTGTGTTTCAAAGCTCCTCAATCAAAAGTAAAGTTCAACTCTGCTAGTTGAATGCACAGAGCAGAAAGTAATTTGGCAGAATGCTTCTGTATAGTTTTTATTTGAAGATATTACTTTGTCCACTATAGGCCCCTTAGCGCTCCGAATGTCCACTTGCATTTTCTATAGAAAGAGATTTACAGAACTTCTCAATCAAAAGTAACGTTCAACTCTGTCAGATGAATGCACAGAACAGAAGGAGGTTTTGCAGAATACTTCTGTGTAGTTTTTATTGGAAGATATTCCTTTTTCCACTATAGGCCCCTTAGTGCTCCGGATGTCAGCTTCCAGTTTCTACAGAAAGTATGTTTCAAAGCTCTTCCATCAACAGTAAGTTTCAACTCTTCTAGATGAATGCACAGAACAGAAAGAAGTTTGGCAGAATGCTTCTGTGTAGTTTTTATTTGAAGATGTACCTTTTTTCCACTATAGGTCCGTTATTGCTCCAAATGTCCGCTTATAGTTTCTACAGAAAGTGTGTTTCAAAACTCCTCAATCAAAAGTCAGGTTCAACTCTGCTAGTGGAATGCACAGAACAGAAAGAAGTTTGGCAGAATGCTTCTGCGTAGTTTTTATTTGAAGATATTCCTTTTTCCACTATAGGCCCCTTGGCGCTGCAAATGTCCGCTTGCAGTTTCTACAGAAAGAGAGTTTCAGGACTTCTCAATCAAAAGTTACGTTCAACTCTGTTAGTTGAATGCACACAACACAAAGAAGTTTGGCAGAATGCTTCTGTGTAGTTTTTATTTGAAGATATTCCTTTTTCCACTATAGGCCCTTTAGCGATCTGAATGTCCGCTTCCAGTTTCTACAGAAAGTGTGTTTCAAACTCCTCAATCAAAAGTACACTTCAACTCTGCTAGATGAATGCACACAACAGAAAGAAGTTTGGCAGAATACTTCTGTGTAGTTTTTATTTCAAGATATTCCTTTTTCAACTATAGGTCCCTTATTGCTCCGAATGTCTGCTTCCAGTTTCTACAGAAAGTGTGTTTCCAAACTCCTCAATCAAAAGTAAGTTTCAACTCTGCTAGCTGAATGCACAGAACAGAAAGAAGTTTGGCAGAATGCTTCTGTGTAGGTTTTATTTGAAGATATTCCTTTTTCCACTATAGGCTTCTTAGCGCTACGAATGTCCACTTCCAGTTTCTACAGAAAGTGTGTTTCAGACTCCTCAATCAAAACTGTGGTTCAACTCTGCTAGTTGAATGCACAGAACCGAAAGAAGTTTGGCAGAATGCTTCTTTGTAGTTTTATTTGAAGATATTCCTTTTTCCACTGTAGGCCCCGTAGCACTCCGAATGTCCGCTTGCATTTTCTACAGAAATAGAGTTTCAGAACTACTCCATCAAAAGTAATGTTCAACTCTGCTAGTTGAATGCCCAGAATAGAAAGAAGTTTGTAAGAATGCTTCTGTGCAGTTTTTATTTCAAGATATACATTTTCCACTATGGGCGCCTTAGTGCTGAGAATGTCCGCTTGCAGTTTCTACAGAAAGGGAGTTTCAGAACTTCTCAATCAAAAGTAACGTTCAACTCTGTTAGTTGAATGCACAGAACAGAAAGAGGTTTTGCAGAATACTTCTGTGTAGTTTCTATTTGAAGATATTCCTTTTTCCACTATAGGTCCCTTAGGTCTCCGAATGTCCGTTTCCAGTTTCTACAGAAAGTGTGTCTCAAAGCTCCTCAATCAAAACTAAGGTTCAACTCTTCTAGATGAATGCACATAAGAGAAAGAAGATTCACAGAATGCTTCTGTGTAGTTTTTATTTGAAGATATACATTTTTCCTCTATAGGTCCCTTACTGTTCCAAATGTCCGCTTCCACTTTCTACAGAAAGTGTGTTTCAAAGCTCCTCAATCAAAAGTAAAGTTCAACTCTGCTAGTTGAATGCACAGAGCAGAAAGTAATTTGGCAGAATGCTTCTGTATAGTTTTTATTTGAAGATATTACTTTGTCCACTATAGGCCCCTTAGCGCTCCGAATGTCCACTTGCATTTTCTATAGAAAGAGATTTACAGAACTTCTCAATCAAAAGTAACGTTCAACTCTGTCAGATGAATGCACAGAACAGAAGGAGGTTTTGCAGAATACTTCTGTGTAGTTTTTATTGGAAGATATTCCTTTTTCCACTATAGGCCCCTTAGTGCTCCGGATGTCAGCTTCCAGTTTCTACAGAAAGTATGTTTCAAAGCTCTTCCATCAACAGTAAGTTTCAACTCTTCTAGATGAATGCACAGAACAGAAAGAAGTTTGGCAGAATGCTTCTGTGTAGTTTTTATTTGAAGATGTACCTTTTTTCCACTATAGGTCCGTTATTGCTCCAAATGTCCGCTTATAGTTTCTACAGAAAGTGTGTTTCAAAACTCCTCAATCAAAAGTCAGGTTCAACTCTGCTAGTGGAATGCACAGAACAGAAAGAAGTTTGGCAGAATGCTTCTGCGTAGTTTTTATTTGAAGATATTCCTTTTTCCACTATAGGCCCCTTGGCGCTGCAAATGTCCGCTTGCAGTTTCTACAGAAAGAGAGTTTCAGGACTTCTCAATCAAAAGTTACGTTCAACTCTGTTAGTTGAATGCACACAACACAAAGAAGTTTGGCAGAATGCTTCTGTGTAGTTTTTATTTGAAGATATTCCTTTTTCCACTATAGGCCCTTTAGCGATCTGAATGTCCGCTTCCAGTTTCTACAGAAAGTGTGTTTCAAACTCCTCAATCAAAAGTACACTTCAACTCTGCTAGATGAATGCACACAACAGAAAGAAGTTTGGCAGAATACTTCTGTGTAGTTTTTATTTCAAGATATTCCTTTTTCAACTATAGGTCCCTTATTGCTCCGAATGTCTGCTTCCAGTTTCTACAGAAAGTGTGTTTCAAAACTCCTCAATCAAAAGTAAGTTTCAACTCTGCTAGCTGAATGCACAGAACAGAAAGAAGTTTGGCAGAATGCTTCTGTGTAGGTTTTATTTGAAGATATTCCTTTTTCCACTATAGGCTTCTTAGCGCTACGAATGTCCACTTCCAGTTTCTACAGAAAGTGTGTTTCAGACTCCTCAATCAAAACTATGGTTCAACTCTGCTAGTTGAATGCACAGAACAGAAGGAAGTTTGGCAGAATGCTTCTTTGTAGTTTTATTTGAAGATATTCCTTTTTCCACTGTAGGCCCCGTAGCACTCCGAATGTCCGCTTGCATTTTCTACAGAAATAGAGTTTCAGAACTACTCCATCAAAAGTAATGTTCAACTCTGCTAGTTGAATGCACAGAATAGAAAGAAGTTTGGAAGAATGCTTCTGTGCAGTTTTTATTTCAAGATATTCATTTTCCACTATGGGCGCCTTAGTGCTGAGAATGTCCGCTTGCAGTTTCTACAGCAAGGGAGTTTCAGAACTTCTCAATCAAAAGTAACGTTCAACTCTGTTAGTTGAATGCACAGAACAGAAAGAGGTTTTGCAGAATACTTCTGTGTAGTTTCTATTTGAAGATATTCCTTTTTCCACTATAGGTCCCTTAGGTCTCCGAATGTCCGTTTCCAGTTTCTACAGAAAGTGTGTCTCAAAGCTCCTCAATCAAAAGTAAGGTTCAACTCTTCTAGATGAATGCACATAAGAGAAAGAAGTTTCACAGAATGCTTCTGTGTAGTTTTTATTTGAAGATATACATTTTTCCTCTATAGGTCCCTTACTGCTCCAAATGTCCGCTTCCACTTTCTACAGAAAGTGTGTTTCAAAGCTCCTCAATCAAAAGTAAAGTTCAACTCTGCTAGTTGAATGCACAGAGCAGAAAGTAATTTGGCAGAATGCTTCTGTATAGTTTTTATTTGAAGAGATTACTTTGTCTACTATAGGCCCCTTAGCGCTCCGAATGTCCACTTGCATTTTCTATAGAAAGAGAGTTACAGAACTTCTCAATCAAAAGTAACGTTCAACTCTGTCAGATGAATGCACAGAACAGAAGAAGGTTTTGCAGAATACTTCTGTGTAGTTTTTATTTGAAGATATTCCTTTTTCCACTATAGGCCCCTTAGTGCTCCGGATGTCAGCTTCCAGTTTCTACAGAAAGTATGTTTCAAAGCTCTTCCATCAACAGTAAGTTTCAACTCTTCTAGGTGAATGCACAGAACAGAAAGAAGTTTGGCAGAATGCTTCTGTGTAGTTTTTATTTGAAGATGTACCTTTTTTCCACTATAGGTCCGTTATTGCTCCAAATGTCCGCTTATAGTTTCTACAGAAAGTGTGTTTCAAAACTCCTCAATCAAAAGTCAGGTTCAACTCTGCTAGTGGAATGCACAGAACAGAAAGAAGTTTGGCAGAATGCTTCTGCGTAGTTTTTATTTGAAGATATTCCTTTTTCCACTATAGGCCCCTTAGCGCTGCAAATGTCCGCTTGCAGTTTCTACAGAAAGAGAGTTTCAGAACTTCTCAATCAAAAGTTACGTTCAACTCTGTTAGTTGAATGCACACAACACAAAGAAGTTTGGCACAATGCTTCTGTGTAGTTTTTATTTGAAGATATTCCTTTTTCCACTATAGGCCCTTTAGCGATCTGAATGTCTGCTTCCAGTTTCTACAGAAAGTGTGTTTCAAACTCCTGAATCAAAAGTACATTTCAACTCTGCTAGATGAATGCACACAACAGAAAGAAGTTTGGCAGAATATTTCTGTGTAGTTTTTATTTCAAGATATTCCTTTTTCAACTATAGGTCCCTTATTGCTCCGAATGTCTGCTTCCAGTTTCTACAGAAAGTGTGTTTCCAAACTCCTCAATCAAAAGTAAGTTTCAACTCTGCTAGCTGAATGCACAGAACAGAAAGAAGTTTGGCAGAATGCTTCTGTGTAGGTTTTATTTGAAGATATTCTTTTTCCACTATAGGCTTCTTAGCGCTACGAATGTCCACTTCCAGTTTCTACAGAAAGTGTGTTTCAGACTCCTCAATCAAAACTGTGGTTCAACTCTGCTAGTTGAATGCACAGAACCGAAAGAAGTTTGGCAGAATGCTTCTTTGTAGTTTTATTTGAAGATATTCCTTTTTCCACTGTAGGCCCCGTAGCACTCCGAATGTCCGCTTGCATTTTCTACAGAAATAGAGTTTCAGAACTACTCCATCAAAAGTAATGTTCAACTCTGCTAGTTGAATGCCCAGAATAGAAAGAAGTTTGTAAGAATGCTTCTGTGCAGTTTTTATTTCAAGATATACATTTTCCACTATGGGCGCCTTAGTGCTGAGAATGTCCGCTTGCAGTTTCTACAGAAAGGGAGTTTCAGAACTTCTCAATCAAAAGTAACGTTCAACTCTGTTAGTTGAATGCACAGAACAGAAAGAGGTTTTGCAGAATACTTCTGTGTAGTTTCTATTTGAAGATATTCCTTTTTCCACTATAGGTCCCTTAGGTCTCCGAATGTCCGTTTCCAGTTTCTACAGAAAGTGTGTCTCAAAGCTCCTCAATCAAAAGTAAGGTTCAACTCTTCTAGATGAATGCACATAAGAGAAAGAAGTTTCACAGAATGCTTCTGTGTAGTTTTTATTTGAAGATATACATTTTTCCTCTATAGGTCCCTTACTGTTCCAAATGTCCGCTTCCACTTTCTACAGAAAGTGTGTTTCAAAGCTCCTCAATCAAAAGTAAAGTTCAACTCTGCTAGTTGAATGCACAGAGCAGAAAGTAATTTGGCAGAATGCTTCTGTATAGTTTTTATTTGAAGATATTACTTTGTCCACTATAGGCCCCTTAGCGCTCCGAATGTCCACTTGCATTTTCTATAGAAAGAGATTTACAGAACTTCTCAATCAAAAGTAACGTTCAACTCTGTCAGATGAATGCACAGAACAGAAGGAGGTTTTGCAGAATACTTCTGTGTAGTTTTTATTGGAAGATATTCCTTTTTCCACTATAGGCCCCTTAGTGCTCCGGATGTCAGCTTCCAGTTTCTACAGAAAGTATGTTTCAAAGCTCTTCCATCAACAGTAAGTTTCAACTCTTCTAGATGAATGCACAGAACAGAAAGAAGTTTGGCAGAATGCTTCTGTGTAGTTTTTATTTGAAGATGTACCTTTTTTCCACTATAGGTCCGTTATTGCTCCAAATGTCCGCTTATAGTTTCTACAGAAAGTGTGTTTCAAAACTCCTCAATCAAAAGTCAGGTTCAACTCTGCTAGTGGAATGCACAGAACAGAAAGAAGTTTGGCAGAATGCTTCTGCGTAGTTTTTATTTGAAGATATTCCTTTTTCCACTATAGGCCCCTTAGCGCTGCAAATGTCCGCTTGCAGTTTCTACAGAAAGAGAGTTTCAGGACTTCTCAATCAAAAGTTACGTTCAACTCTGTTAGTTGAATGCACACAACACAAAGAAGTTTGGCAGAATGCTTCTGTGTAGTTTTTATTTGAAGATATTCCTTTTTCCACTATAGGCCCTTTAGCGATCTGAATGTCCGCTTCCAGTTTCTACAGAAAGTGTGTTTCAAACTCCTCAATCAAAAGTACACTTCAACTCTGCTAGATGAATGCACACAACAGAAAGAAGTTTGGCAGAATACTTCTGTGTAGTTTTTATTTCAAGATATTCCTTTTTCAAATATAGGTCCCTTATTGCTCCGAATGTCTGCTTCCAGTTTCTACAGAAAGTGTGTTTCAAAACTCCTCAATCAAAAGTAAGTTTCAACTCTGCTAGCTGAATGCACAGAACAGAAAGAAGTTTGGCAGAATGCTTCTGTGTAGGTTTTATTTGAAGATATTCCTTTTTCCACTATAGGCTTCTTAGCGCTACGAATGTCCACTTCCAGTTTCTACAGAAAGTGTGTTTCAGACTCCTCAATCAAAACTATGGTTCAACTCTGCTAGTTGAATGCACAGAACAGAAAGAAGTTTGGCAGAATGCTTCTTTGTAGTTTTATTTGAAGATATTCCTTTTTCCCCTGTAGGCCCCGTAGCACTCCGAATGTCCGCTTGCATTTTCTACAGAAATAGAGTTTCAGAACTACTCCATCAAAAGTAATGTTCAACTCTGCTAGTTGAATGCACAGAATAGAAAGAAGTTTGGAAGAATGCTTCTGTGCAGTTTTTATTTCAAGATATTCATTTTCCACTATGGGCGCCTTAGTGCTGAGAATGTCCGCTTGCAGTTTCTACAGCAAGGGAGTTTCAGAACTTCTCAATCAAAAGTAACGTTCAACTCTGTTAGTTGAATGCACAGAACAGAAAGAGGTTTTGCAGAATACTTCTGTGTAGTTTCTATTTGAAGATATTCCTTTTCCCACTATAGGTCCCTTAGGTCTCCGAATGTCCGTTTCCAGTTTCTACAGAAAGTGTGTCTCAAAGCTCCTCAATCAAAAGTAAGGTTCAACTCTTCTAGATGAATGCACATAAGAGAAAGAAGTTTCACAGAATGCTTCTGTGTAGTTTTTATTTGAAGATATACATTTTTCCTCTATAGGTCCCTTACTGCTCCAAATGTCCGCTTCCACTTTCTACAGAAAGTGTGTTTCAAAGCTCCTCAATCAAAAGTAAAGTTCAACTCTGCTAGTTGAATGCACAGAGCAGAAAGTAATTTGGCAGAATGCTTCTGTATAGTTTTTATTTGAAGATATTACTTTGTCCAGTATAGGCCCCTTAGCGCTCCGAATGTCCACTTGCATTTTCTATAGAAAGAGAGTTACAGAACTTCTCAATCAAAAGTAACGTTCAACTCTGTCAGATGAATGCACAGAACAGAAGGAGGTTTTGCAGAATACTTCTGTGTAGTTTTTATTTGAAGATATTCCTTTTTCCACTATAGGCCCCTTAGTGCTCCGGATGTCAGCTTCCAGTTTCTACAGAAAGTATGTTTCAAAGCTCTTCCATCAACAGGAAGTTTCAACTCCTCTAGGTGAATGCACAGAACAGAAAGAAGTTTGGCAGAATGCTTCTGTGTAGTTTTTATTTGAAGATGTACCTTTTTTCCACTATAGGTCCATTATTGCTCCAAATGTCCGCTTATAGTTTCTACAGAAAGTGTGTTTCAAAACTCGTCAATCAAAACTCAGGTTCAACTCTGCTAGTGGAATGCACAGAACAGAAAGAAGTTTGGCAGAAGGCTTCTGCGTAGTTTTTATTTGTAGATATTCCTTTTTCCACTATAGGCCCCTTAGCGCTGCAAATGTCCGCTTGCAGTTTCTACAGAAAGAGAGTTTCAGAACTTCTCAATCAAAAGTTACGTTCAACTCTGTTAGTTGAATGCACACAACACAAAGAAGTTTGGCACAATGCTTCTGTGTAGTTTTTATTTGAAGATATTCCTTTTTCCACTATAGGCCCTTTAGCGATCTGAATGTCTGCTTCCAGTTTCTACAGAAAGTGTGTTTCAAACTCCTGAATCAAAAGTACATTTCAACTCTGCTAGATGAATGCACACAACAGAAAGAAGTTTGGCAGAATACTTCTGTGTAGTTTTTATTTCAAGATATTCCTTTTTCAACTATAGGTCCCTTATTGCTCCGAATGTCTGCTTCCAGTTTCTACAGAAAGTGTGTTTCCAAACTCCTCAATCAAAAGTAAGTTTCAACTCTGCTAGCTGAATGCACAGAACAGAAAGAAGTTTGGCAGAATGCTTCTGTGTAGGTTTTATTTGAAGATATTCCTTTTTCCACTATAGGCTTCTTAGCGCTACGAATGTCCACTTCCAGTTTCTACAGAAAGTGTGTTTCAGACTCCTCAATCAAAACTATGGTTCAACGCTGCTAGTTGAATGCACAGAACAGAAAGAAGTTTGGCAGAATGCTTCTTTGTAGTTTTATTTGAAGATATTCCTTTTTCCACTGTAGGCCCCGTAGCACTCCGAATGTCCGCTTGCATTTTCTACAGAAATAGAGTTTCAGAACTACTCCATCAAAAGTAATGTTCAACTCTGCTAGTTGAATGCACAGAATAGAAAGAAGTTTGGAAGAATGCTTCCGTGCAGTTTTTATTTCAAGATATTCATTTTCCACTATGGGCGCCTTAGTGCTGAGAATGTCCGCTTGCAGTTTCTACAGAAAGGGAGTTTCAGAACTTCTCAATCAAAAGTAACGTTCAACTCTGTTAGTTGAATGCACAGAACAGAAAGAGGTTGTGCAGAATACTTCTGTGTAGTTTCTATTTGAAGATATTCCTTTTTCCACTATAGGTCCCTTAGGTCTCCGAATGTCCGTTTCCAGTTTCCACAGAAAGTGTGTCTCAAAGCTTCTCAATCAAAAGTAAGGTTCAACTCTTCTAGACGAATGCACATAAGAGAAAGAAGTTTCACAGAATGCTTCTGTGTAGTTTTTATTTGAAGATATACATTTTTCCTCTATAGGTCCCTTACTGCTCCAAATGTCCGCTTCCACTTTCTACAGAAAGTGTGTTTCAAAGCTCCTCAATCAAAAGTAAAGTTCAACTCTGCTAGTTGAATGCACAGAGCAGAAAGTAATTTGGCAGAATGCTTCTGTATAGTTTTTATTTGAAGATATTACTTTGTCCAGTATAGGCCCCTTAGCGCTCCGAATGTCCACTTGCATTTTCTATAGAAAGAGAGTTACAGAACTTCTCAATCAAAAGTAACGTTCAACTCTGTCAGATGAATGCACAGAACAGAAGGAGGTTTTGCAGAATACTTCTGTGTAGTTTTTATTTGAAGATATTCCTTTTTCCACTATAGGCCCCTTAGTGCTCCGGATGTCAGCTTCCAGTTTCTACAGAAAGTATGTTTCAAAGCTCTTCCATCAACAGGAAGTTTCAACTCCTCTAGGTGAATGCACAGAACAGAAAGAAGTTTGGCAGAATGCTTCTGTGTAGTTTTTATTTGAAGATGTACCTTTTTTCCACTATAGGTCCGTTATTGCTCCAAATGTCCGCTTATAGTTTCTACAGAAAGTGTGTTTCAAAACTCCTCAATCAAAAGTCAGGTTCAACTCTGCTAGTGGAATGCACATAACAGAAAGAAGTTTGGCAGAATGCTTCTGCGTAGTTTTTATTTGAAGATATTCCTTTTTCCACTATAGGCCCCTTAGCGCTGCAAATGTCCGCTTGCAGTTTCTACAGAAAGAGAGTTTCAGAACTTCTCAATCAAAAGTTACGTTCAACTCTGTTAGTTGAATGCACACAACACAAAGAAGTTTGGCACAATGCTTCTGTGTAGTTTTTATTTGAAGATATTCCTTTTTCCACTGTAGGCCCTTTAGCGATCTGAATGTCTGCTTCCAGTTTCTACAGAAAGTGTGTTTCAAACTCCTGAATCAAAAGTACATTTCAACTCTGCTAGATGAATGCACACAACAGAAAGAAGTTTGGCAGAATACTTCTGCGTAGTTTTTATTTCAAGATATTCCTTTTTCAACTATATGTCCCTTATTGCTCCGAATGTCTGCTTCCAGTTTCTACAGAAAGTGTGTTTCCAAACTCCTCAATCAAAAGTAAGTTTCAACTCTGCTAGCTGAATGCACAGAACAGAAAGAAGTTTGGCAGAATGCTTCTGTGTAGGTTTTATTTGAAGATATTCCTTTTTCCACTATAGGCTTCTTAGCGCTACGAATGTCCACTTCCAGTTTCTACAGAAAGTGTGTTTCAGACTCCTCAATCAAAACTGTGGTTCAACTCTGCTAGTTGAATGCACAGAACCGAAAGAAGTTTGGCAGAATGCTTCTTTGTAGTTTTATTTGAAGATATTCCTTTTTCCACTGTAGGCCCCGTAGCACTCCGAATGTCCGCTTGCATTTTCTACAGAAATAGAGTTTCAGAACTACTCCATCAAAAGTAATGTTCAACTCTGCTAGTTGAATGCCCAGAATGGAAAGAAGTTTGTAAGAATGCTTCTGTGCAGTTTTTATTTCAAGATATACATTTTCCACTATGGGCGCCTTAGTGCTGAGAATGTCCGCTTGCAGTTTCTACAGAAAGGGAGTTTCAGAACTTCTCAATCAAAAGTAACGTTCAACTCTGTTAGTTGAATGCACAGAACAGAAAGAGGTTTTGCAGAATACTTCTGTGTAGTTTCTATTTGAAGATATTCCTTTTTCCACTATAGGTCCCTTAGGTCTCCGAATGTCCGTTTCCAGTTTCTACAGAAAGTGTGTCTCAAAGCTCCTCAATCAAAAGTAAGGTTCAACTCTTCTAGATGAATGCACATAAGAGAAAGAAGTTTCACAGAATGCTTCTGTGTAGTTTTTATTTGAAGATATACATTTTTCCTCTATAGGTCCCTTACTGTTCCAAATGTCCGCTTCCACTTTCTACAGAAAGTGTGTTTCAAAGCTCCTCAATCAAAAGTAAAGTTCAACTCTGCTAGTTGAATGCACAGAGCAGAAAGTAATTTGGCAGAATGCTTCTGTATAGTTTTTATTTGAAGATATTACTTTGTCCACTATAGGCCCCTTAGCGCTCCGAATGTCCACTTGCATTTTCTATAGAAAGAGATTTACAGAACTTCTCAATCAAAAGTAACGTTCAACTCTGTCAGATGAATGCACAGAACAGAAGGAGGTTTTGCAGAATACTTCTGTGTAGTTTTTATTGGAAGATATTCCTTTTTCCACTATAGGCCCCTTAGTGCTCCGGATGTCAGCTTCCAGTTTCTACAGAAAGTATGTTTCAAAGCTCTTCCATCAACAGTAAGTTTCAACTCTTCTAGATGAATGCACAGAACAGAAAGAAGTTTGGCAGAATGCTTCTGTGTAGTTTTTATTTGAAGATGTACCTTTTTTCCACTATAGGTCCGTTATTGCTCCAAATGTCCGCTTATAGTTTCTACAGAAAGTGTGTTTCAAAACTCCTCAATCAAAAGTCAGGTTCAACTCTGCTAGTGGAATGCACAGAACAGAAAGAAGTTTGGCAGAATGCTTCTGCGTAGTTTTTATTTGTAGATATTCCTTTTTCCACTATAGGCCCCTTAGCGCTGCAAATGTCCGCTTGCAGTTTCTACAGAAAGAGAGTTTCAGAACTTCTCAATCAAAAGTTACGTTCAACTCTGTTAGTTGAATGCACACAACACAAAGAAGTTTGGCACAATGCTTCTGTGTAGTTTTTATTTGAAGATATTCCTTTTTCCACTATAGGCCCTTTAGCGATCTGAATGTCTGCTTCCAGTTTCTACAGAAAGTGTGTTTCAAACTCCTGAATCAAAAGTACATTTCAACTCTGCTAGATGAATGCACACAACAGAAAGAAGTTTGGCAGAATACTTCTGTGTAGTTTTTATTTCAAGATATTCCTTTTTCAACTATAGGTCCCTTATTGCTCCGAATGTCTGCTTCCAGTTTCTACAGAAAGTGTGTTTCCAAACTCCTCAATCAAAAGTAAGTTTCAACTCTGCTAGCTGAATGCACAGAACAGAAAGAAGTTTGGCAGAATGCTTCTGTGTAGGTTTTATTTGAAGATATTCCTTTTTCCACTATAGGCTTCTTAGCGCTACGAATGTCCACTTCCAGTTTCTACAGAAAGTGTGTTTCAGACTCCTCAATCAAAACTATGGTTCAACGCTGCTAGTTGAATGCACAGAACAGAAAGAAGTTTGGCAGAATGCTTCTTTGTAGTTTTATTTGAAGATATTCCTTTTTCCACTGTAGGCCCCGTAGCACTCTGAATGTCCGCTTGCATTTTCTACAGAAATAGAGTTTCAGAACTACTCCATCAAAAGTAATGTTCAACTCTGCTAGTTGAATGCACAGAATAGAAAGAAGTTTGGAAGAATGCTTCCGTGCAGTTTTTATTTCAAGATATTCATTTTCCACTATGGGCGCCTTAGTGCTGAGAATGTCCGCTTGCAGTTTCTACAGAAAGGGAGTTTCAGAACTTCTCAATCAAAAGTAACGTTCAACTCTGTTAGTTGAATGCACAGAACAGAAAGAGGTTGTGCAGAATACTTCTGTGTAGTTTCTATTTGAAGATATTCCTTTTTCCACTATAGGTCCCTTAGGTCTCCGAATGTCCGTTTCCAGTTTCCACAGAAAGTGTGTCTCAAAGCTTCTCAATCAAAAGTAAGGTTCAACTCTTCTAGACGAATGCACATAAGAGAAAGAAGTTTCACAGAATGCTTCTGTGTAGTTTTTATTTGAAGATATACATTTTTCCTCTATAGGTCCCTTACTGCTCCAAATGTCCGCTTCCACTTTCTACAGAAAGTGTGTTTCAAAGCTCCTCAATCAAAAGTAAAGTTCAACTCTGCTAGTTGAATGCACAGAGCAGAAAGTAATTTGGCAGAATGCTTCTGTATAGTTTTTATTTGAAGATATTACTTTGTCCACTATAGGCCCCTTAGCGCTCCGAATGTCCACTTGCATTTTCTATAGAAAGAGAGTTACAGAACTTCTCAATCAAAAGTAACGTTCAACTCTGTCAGATGAATGCACAGAACAGAAGGAGGTTTTGCAGAATACTTCTGTGTAGTTTTTATTTGAAGATATTCCTTTTTCCACTATAGGCCCCTTAGTGCTCCGGATGTCAGCTTCCAGTTTCTACAGAAAGTATGTTTCAAAGCTCTTCCATCAACAGGAAGTTTCAACTCCTCTAGGTGAATGCACAGAACAGAAAGAAGTTTGGCAGAATGCTTCTGTGTAGTTTTTATTTGAAGATGTACCTTTTTTCCACTATAGGTCCGTTATTGCTCCAAATGTCCGCTTATAGTTTCTACAGAAAGTGTGTTTCAAAACTCCTCAATCAAAAGTCAGGTTCAACTCTGCTAGTGGAATGCACATAACAGAAAGAAGTTTGGCAGAATGCTTCTGCGTAGTTTTTATTTGAAGATATTCCTTTTTCCACTATAGGCCCCTTAGCGCTGCAAATGTCCGCTTGCAGTTTCTACAGAAAGAGAGTTTCAGAACTTCTCAATCAAAAGTTACGTTCAACTCTGTTAGTTGAATGCACACAACACAAAGAAGTTTGGCACAATGCTTCTGTGTAGTTTTTATTTGAAGATATTCCTTTTTCCACTGTAGGCCCTTTAGCGATCTGAATGTCTGCTTCCAGTTTCTACAGAAAGTGTGTTTCAAACTCCTGAATCAAAAGTACATTTCAACTCTGCTAGATGAATGCACACAACAGAAAGAAGTTTGGCAGAATACTTCTGTGTAGTTTTTATTTCAAGATATTCCTTTTTCAACTATAGGTCCCTTATTGCTCCGAATGTCTGCTTCCAGTTTCTACAGAAAGTGTGTTTCCAAACTCCTCAATCAAAAGTAAGTTTCAACTCTGCTAGCTGAATGCACAGAACAGAAAGAAGTTTGGCAGAATGCTTCTGTGTAGGTTTTATTTGAAGATATTCCTTTTTCCACTATAGGCTTCTTAGCGCTACGAATGTCCACTTCCAGTTTCTACAGAAAGTGTGTTTCAGACTCCTCAATCAAAACTGTGGTTCAACTCTGCTAGTTGAATGCACAGAACCGAAAGAAGTTTGGCAGAATGCTTCTTTGTAGTTTTATTTGAAGATATTCCTTTTTCCACTGTAGGCCCCGTAGCACTCCGAATGTCCGCTTGCATTTTCTACAGAAATAGAGTTTCAGAACTACTCCATCAAAAGTAATGTTCAACTCTGCTAGTTGAATGCCCAGAATAGAAAGAAGTTTGTAAGAATGCTTCTGTGCAGTTTTTATTTCAAGATATACATTTTCCACTATGGGCGCCTTAGTGCTGAGAATGTCCGCTTGCAGTTTCTACAGAAAGGGAGTTTCAGAACTTCTCAATCAAAAGTAACGTTCAACTCTGTTAGTTGAATGCACAGAACAGAAAGAGGTTTTGCAGAATACTTCTGTGTAGTTTCTATTTGAAGATATTCCTTTTTCCACTATAGGTCCCTTAGGTCTCCGAATGTCCGTTTCCAGTTTCTACAGAAAGTGTGTCTCAAAGCTCCTCAATCAAAAGTAAGGTTCAACTCTTCTAGATGAATGCACATAAGAGAAAGAAGTTTCACAGAATGCTTCTGTGTAGTTTTTATTTGAAGATATACATTTTTCCTCTATAGGTCCCTTACTGTTCCAAATGTCCGCTTCCACTTTCTACAGAAAGTGTGTTTCAAAGCTCCTCAATCAAAAGTAAAGTTCAACTCTGCTAGTTGAATGCACAGAGCAGAAAGTAATTTGGCAGAATGCTTCTGTATAGTTTTTATTTGAAGATATTACTTTGTCCACTATAGGCCCCTTAGCGCTCCGAATGTCCACTTGCATTTTCTATAGAAAGAGATTTACAGAACTTCTCAATCAAAAGTAACGTTCAACTCTGTCAGATGAATGCACAGAACAGAAGGAGGTTTTGCAGAATACTTCTGTGTAGTTTTTATTGGAAGATATTCCTTTTTCCACTATAGGCCCCTTAGTGCTCCGGATGTCAGCTTCCAGTTTCTACAGAAAGTATGTTTCAAAGCTCTTCCATCAACAGTAAGTTTCAACTCTTCTAGATGAATGCACAGAACAGAAAGAAGTTTGGCAGAATGCTTCTGTGTAGTTTTTATTTGAAGATGTACCTTTTTTCCACTATAGGTCCGTTATTGCTCCAAATGTCCGCTTATAGTTTCTACAGAAAGTGTGTTTCAAAACTCCTCAATCAAAAGTCAGGTTCAACTCTGCTAGTGGAATGCACAGAACAGAAAGAAGTTTGGCAGAATGCTTCTGCGTAGTTTTTATTTGTAGATATTCCTTTTTCCACTATAGGCCCCT